>NC_064931.1:871162730-871486063 GCF_023897955.1 Schistocerca gregaria | reverse complement strand
GGTACTCTAGACAAATTACCTGTGGAATTACACAGCCCTGCGTATAACTACTGTGGGCCTGGGACAAAGCTAGACGCATCTGAGGAAGCGGTGGTACTCTAGAAAAAAAACCTGTGGAATTACACAGCCCTGCGTATAACTACTGTGGGCCTGGGACAGAGCTAGTCGCATTAGAGGAAGCGGTGGTACTCTAGACAAACTACCTGTGGAATAACACAGCCCTGCGTATAACTACTGTGGGCCTTTGACAAAGCTACAAGCATTAGAGGAAGCGGTGATACTCTAGACAAACTACTTGTGGAATTACATAGCCCTGCGTATAACTACTGTGGGCCTGGGACAAAGCTAGACGCATTAGAGGAAGCGGTGGTACTCTAGACAAAGTACCTATGGAATTACACAGCCCTCCCTATAAGCACTGTGGGCCTGGGACAAAGCTAGACGCATTAGACGAAGCGATGGTAGTCTAGACAAAGTACCTGTGGAATTACACAGCCCTGCGTATAACTACTGTGGGCCTGGGACAAAGTTAGTCGCATTAGAGGAAGCGGTGGTACTCTAGACAAACTACCTGTAGAATTACACAGCCCTGCGTATAACTACTGTGGGCCTGGGACAAAGCTAGACGCATCTGAGGAAGCGGTGGTACTCTAGAAAAAAAACCTGTGGAATTACACAGCCCTGCGTATAACTACTGTGGGCCTGGGACAAAGCTAGACGCATTAGAGGAAGCGGTGGTACTCTAGACAAACTACGTGTGGAATTACACAGCCTTGTGTATAACTACTGTGGGCCTGGGACTAAGCTAGACGCATTAGAGGAAGCTGTGGTACTCTAGACAAACTACCTGCGGAATTACACAGCCCTGCATATAACTACTGTGGGCCTGGGACAAAGCTAGACGCATTAGAGGAAGCGGTGGTACTCTAGACAAATTACCTCTGGAATTACACAGCCCTGCGTATAACTACTGTGGGCCTGGGACAGAGCTAGTCGCATTAGAGGAAGCGGTGGTACTTTAGACAAACTACCTGTGGAATAACACAGCCCTGCGTATAACTGCTGTGGGCCTGGGATAAAGCTACAAGCATTAGAGGAAGCGGTGGTACTCTACACAAACTACTTGTGGATTTGCACAGCCCTGCGTATAACTACTGTGGGCCTGGGACAAAGCTAGACGCATTAGAGGAAGCGGTGGTACTCTAGACAAACTACTTGTGGAATTACACAGCCCTGCGTATAACTAATGTGGGCCTGGGACAAAGCTAGACGCATTAGAGGAAGCGATGGTGCTCTAGAAAAAGTACCTGTGGAATTACACAGCCCTGCGTATAACCACTGTGGGCCTGGGACAAAGCTAGACGCATTAGACGAAACGATGGTACTCTAGACAAACTACCCGTGGAATTACACAGCCCTGCATATAACTACTGTGGGCCTGGGACAAAGGTAGACGCATTAGGGGAAGTGGTGGTACCCTAGACAAACTACCTGTGGAATTACACAGCCCTGCGTATAACTACTTTTTGGCCTGGGACAAAGCTAGACACATTAGAGGATGCGGTGGTACTCTAGACAAACTTCGTGTGGAATTACACAGCCTTGTGTATAACTACTGTGGGCCTGGGACAAAGCTAGACGCATTAGAGGAAGCTGTGGTACTATAGACAAACTACCTGTGGAATTACACAGCCCTGCATATAACTACTGTGGGCCTGGGACAAAGCTAGACGCATTAGAGGAAGTGGTGGTGCTCTAGACAAACTACCTGTGGAATTACACAGCCCTGCGTATAACTACATTGGTCCTGGGACAGAGCTAGTCGCATTAGAGGAAGCGGTGGTACTCTAGACAAACTACCTGTGGAATAACACAGCCCTGCATATACCTACTGTTTGCCTGGGATAAAGCTACAAGCATTAGAGGAAGCGGTGGTACTCTAGACAAACTACCGGTGGAATTACACAGACCTGCGTATAACTACTGTCGGCCTGGGACAAAGCTAGACGCATTAGAGGAAGTGGTGGTACTCTAGACAAATTACCTGTGGAATTACACAGCCCTGCGTATAACTGCTGTCGGCCTGGGACAAAGCTAGACGCATTAGAGGAAGCGGTGGTATTCTAGACAAACTACCTGTGGAATTACGCAGCCCTGTGTATAACTACTGTGGGCCTGGGACAAAGCCAGACGCATTGGAGGAAACGGTGGTACTCTAGACAAACAACCTGCGGAATTACACAGCTCTGCGTAGAACTACTTTGGGCCTGGGACAAAGCTAGACACATTAGAGGAAGCTGTGGTACTCTAGACAAACTACCTGTGGAATTACACAGCCCTGCGTATAACTACTGTGGGCCTGGGACAAAGCTAGACGCATTAGAGGAAGCGGTATTACTCTACACAAACTACCTGTGGAATTACACAGCCCTGTGTATAACTACTGTGGGCCTGGGACAAAGCTAGACACATTAGAGGAAGCGGTGGTGTTCTAGACAAACTACATGTGGAATTACACAGCCCTGCGTATAATTACTGTTGGCCTGGGTCAAAGCTAGACACATTAGAGGGAATGGTGGTACTTTAGACAAACTACCTGTGGAATTACACAGCCCTGCGTATAACTACTGTGGGCCTGGTTTAAAGCTAGTCGCATTAGAGGATGCGGTGGTGCTCTAGACAAACTACCTGTGGAATTACACAGCCCTGCATATAACTACCGTGGGCCTGAGACAAAGCTAGACGCATTAGAGGAAGCGGTGGTACTCTAGACAAACTACCTGTGGAATTACACAGCCCTGCGTATAACTACTGTGGGCCTTTGACAAAGCTAGACGCATTAGAGGAAGCGGTGGTACTCTAGACAAACTACCTGTGGAATTACACAGCCTTGTGTATAACTACTGTGGGCCTGGGACAAAGCTAGACGCATTAGAGGAAGCTGTGGTACTCTAGACAAACTACCTGTGGAATTACACAGCCCTGCATATAACTACTGTGGGCCTGGGACAGAGCTAGACGCATTAGAGGAAGCGGTGGTACTCTAGACAAATTACCTGTGGAATTACACAGCCCTGCGTATAACTACTGTGGGCCTGGGACAGAGCTAGTCGCATTAGAGGAAGCGGTGGTACTCTAGACAAACTACCTGTGGAATAACACAGCCCTGCGTATAACTACTGTGGGCCTTTGATAAAGCTACAAGCATTAGAGGAAGCGGTGATACTCTAGAAAAACTACTTGTGGAATTACACAGCCCTGCGTATAACTACTGTGGGCCTGGGACAAAGCTAGACGCATTAGAGGAAGCGGTGGTACTCTAGACAAAGTACCTATGGAATTACACAGCCCTCCCTATAACCACTGTGGGCCTGGGACAAAGCTAGACGCATTAGACGAAGCGATGGTAGTCTAGACAAAGTACCTGTGGAATTACACAGCCCTGCGTATAACTACTGTGGGCCTGGGACAAAGTTAGTCGCATTAGAGGAAGCGGTGGTACTCTAGACAAACTACCTGTGGAATTACACAGCCCTGCGTATAACTACTGTGGGCCTGGGACAAAGCTAGACGCATCTGAGGAAGCGGTGGTACTCTAGAAAAAAAACCTGTGGAATTACACAGCCCTGCGTATAACTACTGTGGGCCTGGGACAAAGCTAGACGCATTAGAGGAAGCGGTGGTACTCTAGACAAACTACGTGTGGAATTACACAGCCTTGTGTATAACTACTGTGGGCCTGGGACTAAGCTAGACGCATTAGAGGAAGCTGTGGTACTCTAGACAAACTACCTGTAGAATTACACAGCCCTGCATATAACTACTGTGGGCCTGGGACAAAGCTAGACGCATTAGAGGAAGCGGTGGTACTCTAGACAAATTACCTGTGGAATTACACAGCCCTGCGTATAACTACTGTGGGCCTGGGACAGAGCTAGTCGCATTAGAGGAAGCGGTGGTACTCTAGACAAAGTACCTGTGGAATAACACAGCCCTGCGTATAACTACTGTGGGCCTGGGATAATGCTACAAGCATTAGAGGAAGCGGTGGTACTCTACACAAACTACTTGTGGATTTGCACAGCCCTGCGTATAACTACTATGGGCCTGGGACAAAGTTAGACGCATTAGAGGAAGCGGTGGTACTCTAGACAAACTACCTGTGGAATTACACAGCCCTGCGTATAACTAATGTGGGCCTGGGACAAAGCTAGACTCATTAGAGGAAGCGGTGGTACTCTAGAAAAAGTACCTGTGGAATTACACAGCCCTGCGTATAACCACTGTGGGCCTGGGACAAAGCTAGACGCATTAGACGAAGCGATGGTACTCTAGACAAACCACCCGTGGAATTACACAGCCCTGCGTATAACTACTGTGGGCCTGGGACAAAGGTAGACGCATTAGAGGAAGTGGTGGTACTCTAGACAAACTACCTGTGGAATTACACAGCCCTGCGTATAACTACTGTGGGCCTGGGACAGAGCTAGTCGCATTAGAGGAAGCGGTGGTACTCTAGACAAACTACCTGTGGAATAACACAGCCCTGCATATACCTACTGTTTGCCTGGGATAAAGCTACAAGCATTAGAGGAAGCGGTGGTACTCTAGACAAACTACTTGTGGAATTACACAGCACTGCATATAACAGCTGTGGGCCTGGGACAAAGCTAGACACATTACAGGAAGCGGTGGTACTCTAGACAAACTACCTGTGGAATTACACAGCCCTGCGTATAACTGCTGTCGGCCTGGGACAAAGCTAGACGCATTAGAGGAAGCGGTGGTATTCTAGACAAACTACCTGTGGAATTACGCAGCCCTGTGTATAACTACTGTGGGCCTGGGCAAAGCCAGACGCATTGGAGGAAGCGGTGGTACTCTAGACAAACAACCTGCGGAATTACACAGCTCTGCGTAGAACTACTTTGGGCCTGGGACAAAGCTAGACACATTAGAGGAAGCTGTGGTACTCTAGACAAACTACCTGTGGAATTACACAGCCCTGCGTATAACTACTGTGGGCCTGGGACAAAGCTAGACGCATTAGAGGAAGCGGTATTACTCTACACAAACTACCTGTGGAATTACACAGCCCTGCGTATAACTACTGTGGGCCTGGGACAAAGCTAGACGCATTAGAGGAAGCGGTGGTATTCTTGACAAACTAGCTGTGGAATTACACAGCCCTGCGTATAACTACTGTGGGCCTGGGACAAAGCTAGACGCATTAGAGGAAGCGGTGGTATTCTTGACAAACTAGCTGTGGAATTACACAGCCCTGCGTATAACTACTGTGTGCCTGGGACAAAGCACGTCGCATCTGAGGAAGCGGTGGTACTGTAGACAAACTACCTGTGGAATTAGACAGCCCTGCGTATAACTACTGTGGGCCTGGGACAAAAGCTAGACGCATCTGAGGAAGCGGTGGTACTCTAGACAAACTACCTGTGGAATTACACAGCCCTGCGTATAACTACTGTGGGCCTGGGACAAAGTTAGACGCATTAGAGGAAGCGGTGGTACTCTAGACAAACTACATGTGGAATTACACAGCCTTGTGTATAACTTCTGTGGGCCTGGGACAAAGCTAGACGCATTAGAGGAAGCTGTGGTACTCTAGACAAACTACCTGTGGAATTACACAGCCCTGCATATAACTACTGTGGGCCTGGGACAGAGCTAGACGCATTAGAGGAAGCGGTGGTACTCTAGACAAATTACCTGTTTAATTACACAGCCCTGCGTATAACTACTGTGGGCCTGGGACAGAGCTAGTCGCATTAGAGGAAGCGGTGGTACTCTACACAAACTACCTGTGGAATAACACAGCCCTGCGTATAACTACTGTGGGCCTTTGATAAAGCTACAAGCATTAGAGGAAGCGGTGATACTCTAGACAAACTACTTGTGGAATTACACAGCCCTGCGTATAACTACTGTGGGCCTGGGACAAAGCTAGACGCTTAGAGGAAGCGGTGGTACTCTAGACAAAGTACCTATGGAATTACACAGCCCTCCCTATAACCACTGTGGGCCTGGGACAAAGCTAGACGCATTAGACGAAGCGATGGTAGTCTAGACAAAGTACCTGTGGAATTACACAGCCCTGCGTATAACTACTGTGGGCCTGGGACAAAGTTAGTCGCATTAGAGGAAGCGGTGGTACTCTAGACAAACTACCTGTGGAATTACACAGCCCTGCGTATAACTACTGTGGGCCTGGGACAAAGCTAGACGCATCTGAGGAAGCGGTGGTACTCTAGAAAAAAAACCTGTGGAATTACACAGCCCTGCGTATAACTACTGTGGGCCTGGGACAAAGCTAGACGCATTAGAGGAAGCGGTGGTACTCTAGACAAACTACCTGTGGAATTACACAGCCTTGTGTATAACTACTGTGGGCCTGGGACTAAGCTAGACGCATTAGAGGAAGCTGTGGTAATCTAGACAAACTACCTGTAGAATTACACAGCCCTGCATATAACTACTGTGGGCCTGGGACAAAGCTAGACGCATTAGAGGAAGCGGTGGTACTCTAGACAAATTACCTGTGGAATTACACAGCCCTGCGTATAACTACTGTGGGCCTGGGACAGAGCTAGTCGCATTAGAGGAAGCGGTGGTACTCTAGACAAACTACCTGTGGAATAAAACAGCCCTGCGTATAACTACTGTGGGCCTGGGATAAAGCTACAAGCATTAGAGGAAGCGGTGGTACTCTACACAAACTACTTGTGGATTTGCACAGCCCTGCGTATAACTACTGTGGGCCTGGGACAAAGCTAGACGCATTAGAGGAAGCGGTGGTACTCTAGACAAACTACCTGTGGAATTACACAGCCCTGCGTATAACTAATGTGGGCCTGGGACAAAGCTAGACTCATTAGAGGAAGCGGTGGTACTCTAGAAAAAGTACCTGTGGAATTACACAGCCCTGCGTATAACCACTGTGGGCCTGGGACAAAGCTAGACGCATTAGACGAAGCGATGGTACTCTAGACAAACCACCCGTGGAATTACACAGCCCTGCGTATAACTACTGTGGGCCTGGGACAAAGGTAGACGCATTAGAGGAAGCGGTGGTACTCTAGACAAACTACCTGTGGAATTACACAGCCCTGCGTATAACTACTGTGGGCCTGGGACAAAGCTAGACGCATTAGAGGAAGCGGTGGTGCTCTAGACAAACTACCTGTGGAATTACACAGACCTGCGTATAACTACTGTCGGCCTGGGACAAAGCTAGACGCATTAGTGGAAGCGGTGGTACTCTAGACAAACTACCTGTGGAATTACACAGCTTGCGTATAACTACTTTTTGGCCTGGGACAAAGCTAGACACATTAGAGGATGCGGTGGTACTCTAGACAAACTTCGTGTGGAATTACACAGCCTTGTGTATAACTACTGTGGGCCTGGGACAAAGCTAGACGCATTAGAGGAAGCTGTGGTACTATAGACAAACTACCTGTGGAATTACACAGCCCTGCATATAACTACTGTGGGCCTGGTACAAAGCTAGACGCATTAGAGGAAGTGGTGGTTCTCTAGACAAACTACCTGTGGAATTACACAGCGCTGCCTATAACTACTGTGGGCCTGGGACAGAGCTAGTCGCATTAGAGGAAGCGGTGGTACTCTAGACAAACTACCTGTGGAATAACACAGCCCTGCATATACCTACTGTTTGCCTGGGATAAAGCTACAAGCATTACAGGAAGCGGTGGTACTCTAGACAAACTACTTGTGGAATTACACAGCCCTGCATATAACTGCTGTGGGCCTGAGACAAAGCTAGACACATTACAGGAAGCGGTGGTACTCTAGACAAACTACCTGTGGAATTACACAGCCCTGCGTATAACTGCTGTCGGCCTGGGACAAAGCTAGACGCATTAGAGGAAGCGGTGGTATTCTAGACAAACTACCTGTGGAATTACGCAGCCCTGTGTATAACTACTGTGGGCCTGGGACAAAGCCAGACGCATTGGAGGAAGCGGTGGTACTCTAGACAAACAACCTGCGGAATTACACAGCTCTGCGTAGAACTACTTTGGGCCTGGGACAAAGCTAGACACATTAGAGGAAGCTGTGGTACTCTAGACAAACTACCTGTGGAATTACACAGCCCTGCGTATAACTACTGTGGGCCTGGGACAAAGCTAGACGCATTAGAGGAAGCGGTATTACTCTACACAAACTACCTGTGGAATTACACAGCCCTGTGTATAACTACTGTGGGCCTGGGACAAAGCTAGACACATTAGAGGAAGCGGTGGTGTTCTAGACAAACTACATGTGGAATTACACAGCCCTGCGTATAATTACTGTTGGCCTGGGTCAAAGCTAGACGCATTAGAGGAAATGGTGTTACTTTAGACAAACTACCTGTATTATTACACAGCCCTGCGTATAACTACTGTGGGCCTGGGTTAAAGCTAGTCGCATTAGAGGATGCGGTGGTGCTCTAGACAAACTACCTGTGGAATTACACAGCCCTGCTTATAACTACCGTGGGCCTGAGACAAAGCTAGACGCATTAGAGGAAGCGGTGGTACTCTAGACAAACTACCTGTGGAATTACACAGCCCTGCGTATAACTACTGTGGGCCTTTGACAAAGCTAGACGCATTAGAGGAAGCGGTGGTACTCTAGACAAACTACCTGTGGAATTACACAGCCCTGCGTATAACTACTGTGGGCCTGGGACAAAGCACGTCGCATCTGAGGAAGCGGTGGTACTGTAGACAAACTACCTGTGGAATTAGACAGCCCTGCGTATAACTACTGTGGGCCTGGGACAAAACTAGACGCATCTGAGGAAGCGGTGGTACTCTAGACAAACTACCTGTGGAATTACACAGCCCTGCGTATAACTACTGTGGGCCTGGGACAAAGTTAGACGCATTAGAGGAAGCGGTGGTACTCTAGACAAACTACATGTGGAATTACACAGCCTTGTGTATAACTACTGTGGGCCTGGGACAAAGCTAGACGCATTAGAGGAAGCTGTGGTACTCTAGACAAACTACCTGTGGAATTACACAGCCCTGCATATAACTATTGTGGGCCTGGGACAGAGCTAGACGCATTAGAGGAAGCGGTGGTACTCTAGACAAATTACCTGTGGAATTACACAGCCCTGCGTATAACTACTGTGGGCCTGGGACAGAGCTAGTCGCATTAGAGGAAGCGGTGGTACTCTAGACAAACTACCTGTGGAATAACACAGCCCTGCGTATAACTACTGTGGGCCTTTGATAAAGCTACAAGCATTAGAGGAAGCGGTGATACTCTAGACAAACTACTTGTGGAATTACACAGCCCTGCGTATGACTACTGTGGGCCTGGGACAAAGCTAGACGCATTAGAGGAAGCGGTGGTACTCTAGACAAAGTACCTATGGAATTACACAGCCCTCCCTATAACCACTGTGGTCCTGGGACAAAGCTAGACGCATTAGACGAAGCGATGGTAGTCTAGACAAAGTACCTGTGGAATTACACAGCCCTGCGTATAACTACTGTGGGCCTGGGACAAAGTTAGTCGCATTAGAGGAAGCGGTGGTACTCTAGACAAACTACCTGTGGAATTACACAGCCCTGCGTATAACTACTGTGGGCCTGGGACAAAGCTAGACGCATCTGAGGAAGCGGTGGTACTCTAGAAAAAAACCTGTGGAATTACACAGCCCTGCGTATAACTACTGTGGGCCTGGGACAAAGCTAGACGCATTAGAGGAAGCGGTGGTACTCTAGACAAACTACGTGTGGAATTACACAGCCTTGTGTATAACTACTGTGGGCCTGGGACTAAGCTAGACGCATTAGAGGAAGCTGTGGTACTCTAGACAAATTACCTGTGGAATTACACAGCCCTGCGTATAACTACTGTGGGCCTGGGACAGAGCTAGTCGCATTAGAGGATGCGGTGGTACTCTAGACAAACTACCTGTGGAATAACACAGCCCTGCGTATAACTACTGTGGGCCTGGGATAAAGCTACAAGCATTAGAGGAAGCGGTGGTACTCTACACAAACTACTTGTGGATTTGCACAGCCCTGCGTATAACTACTGTGGGCCTGGGACAAAGCTAGACGCATTAGAGGAAGCGGTGGTACTCTAGACAAACTACCTGTGGAATTACACAGCCCTGCGTATAACTAATGTGGGCCTGGGACAAAGCTAGACTCATCAGAGGAAGCGGTGGTACTCTAGAAAAAGTACCTGTGGAATTACACAGCCCTGTGTATAACCACTGTGGGCCTGGGACAAAGCTAGACGCATTAGACGAAGCGATGGTACTCTAGACAAACCACCCGATGAATTACACAGCCCTGCGTATAACTACTGTGGGCCTGGGACAAAGGTAGACGCATTAGAGGAAGTGGTGGTACTCTAGACAAACTACCTGTGGAATTACACAGCCCTGCGTATAATTACTGTGGGCCTGGGACAGAGCTAGTCGCATTAGAGGAAGCGGTGGTACTCTAGACAAACTACCTGTGGAATAACACAGCCCTGCATATACCTACTGTTTGCCTGGGATAAAGCTACAAGCATTAGAGGAAGCGGTGGTACTCTAGACAAACTACTTGTGGAATTACACAGCACTGCATATAACTGCTGTGGGCCTGGGACAAAGCTAGACACATTACAGGTAGCGGTGGTACTCTAGACAAACTACCTGTGGAATTACACAGCCCTGCGTATAACTGCTGTCGGCCTGGGAAAAAGCTAGACGCATTAGAGGAAGCGGTGGTATTCTAGACAAACTACCTGTGGAATTACGCAGCCCTGTGTATAACTACTGTGGGCCTGGGACAAAGCCAGACGCATTGGAGGAAGCGGTGGTACTCTAGACAAACAACCTGCGGAATTACACAGCTCTGCGTAGAACTACTTTGGGCCTGGGACAAAGCTAGACACATTAGAGGAAGCTGTGGTACTCTAGACAAACTACCTGTGGAATTACACAGCCCTGCGTATAACTACTGTGGGCCTGGGACAAAGCTAGACGCATTAGAGGAAGCGGTATTACTCTACACAAACTACCTGTGGAATTACACAGCCCTGCGTATAACTACTGTGGGCCTGGGACAAAGCTAGACGCATTAGAGGAAGCGGTGGTATTCTTGACAAACTAGCTGTGGAATTACACAGCCCTGCGTATAACTACTGTGGGCCTGGGACAAAGCTAGACGCATTAGAGGAAGCGGTGGTACCCTAGACAAACTACCTGGGGTATTACACAGCCCTGCGTATAACTACTGTGGGCCTGGGACAAAGCTAGACGCATTAGAGGAAGCGGTGGTATTCTTGACAAACTAGCTGTGGAATTACACAGCCCTGCGTATAACTACTGTGTGCCTGGGACAAAGAACGTTGCATCTGAGGAAGCGGTGGTACTGTAGACAAACTACCTGTGGAATTAGACAGCCCTGCGTATAACTACTGTGGGCCTGGGACAAAGCTAGACGCATCTGAGGAAGCGGTGGTACTCTAGACAAACTACCTGTGGAATTACACAGCCCTGCGTATAACTACTGTGGGCCTGGGACAAAGTTAGACGCATTAGAGGAAGCGGTGGTACTCTAGACAAACTACATGTGGAATTACACAGCCTTGTGTATAACCTCTGTGGGCCTGGGACAAAGCTAGACGCATTAGAGGAAGCTGTGGTACTCTAGACAAACTACCTGTGGAATTACACAGCCCTGCATATAACTACTGTGGGCCTGGGACAGAGCTAGACGCATTAGAGGAAGCGGTGGTACTCTAGACAAATTACCTGTGGAATTACACAGCCCTGCGTATAACTACTGTGGGCCTGGGACAGAGCTAGTCGCATTAGAGGAAGCGGTGGTACTCTAGACAAACTACCTGTGGAATAACACAGCCCTGCGTATAACTACTGTGGGCCTTTGATAAAGCTACAAGCATTAGAGGAAGCGGTGATACTCTAGACAAACTACTTGTGGAATTACACAGCCCTGCGTATAACTACTGTGGGCCTGGGACAAAGCTAGACGCTTAGAGGAAGCGGTGGTACTCTAGACAAAGTACCTATCGAATTACACAGCCCTCCCTATAACCACTGTGGGCCTGGGACAAAGCTAGACGCATTAGACGAAGCGATGGTAGTCTAGACAAAGTACCTGTGGAATTACACAGCCCTGCGTATAACTACTGTGGGCCTGGGACAAAGTTAGTCGCATTAGAGGAAGCGGTGGTACTCTAGACAAACTACCTGTGGAATTACACAGCCCTGCGTATAACTACTGTGGGCCTGGGACAAAGCTAGACGCATCTGAGGAAGCGGTGGTACTCTAGAAAAAAAACCTGTGGAATTACACAGCCCTGCGTATAACTACTGTGGGCCTGGGACAAAGCTAGACGCATTAGAGGAAGCGGTGGTACTCTAGACAAACTACGTGTGGAATTACACAGCCTTGTGTATAACTACTGTGGGCCTGGGACTAAGCTAGACGCATTAGAGGAAGCTGTGGTACTCTAGACAAACTACCTGTAGAATTACACAGCCCTGCATATAACTACTGTGGGCCTGGGACAAAGCTAGACGCATTAGAGGAAGCGGTGGTACTCTAGACAAATTACCTGTGGAATTACACAGCCCTGCGTATAACTACTGTGGGCCTGGGACAGAGCTAGTCGCATTAGAGGAAGCGGTGGTACTCTAGACAAACTACCTGTGGAATTACACAGCCCTGCGTATAACTAATGTGGGCCTGGGACAAAGCTAGACTCATTAGAGGAAGCGGTGGTACTCTAGAAAAAGTACCTGTGGAATTACACAGCCCTGCGTATAACCACTGTGGGCCTGGGACAAAGCTAGACGCATTAGACGAAGCGATGGTACTCTAGACAAACCACCCGTGGAATTACACAGCCCTGCGTATAACTACTGTGGGCCTGGGACAAAGGTAGACGCATTAGAGGAAGCGGTGGTACTCTAGACAAACTACCTGTGGAATTACACAGCCCTGCGTATAACTACTGTGGGCCTGGGACAAAGCTAGACGCATTAGAGGAAGCGGTGGTGCTCTAGACAAACTACCTGTGGAATTACACAGACCTGCGTATAACTACTGTCGGCCTGGGACAAAGCTAGACGCATTAGTGGAAGCGGTGGTACTCTAGACAAACTACCTGTGGAATTACACAGCTTGCGTATAACTACTTTTTGGCCTGGGACAAAGCTAGACACATTAGAGGATGCGGTGGTACTCTAGACAAACTTCGTGTGGAATTACACAGCCTTGTGTATAACTACTGTGGGCCTGGGACAAAGCTAGACGCATTAGAGGAAGCTGTGGTACTATAGACAAACTACCTGTGGAATTACACAGCCCTGCATATAACTACTGTGGGCCTGGGACAAAGCTAGACGCATTAGAGGAAGTGGTGGTACTCTAGACAAACAACCTGTGGAATTACACAGCCCTGCGTATAACTACTGTGGGCCTGGGACAGAGCTAGTCGCATTAGAGGAAGCGGTGGTACTCTAGACAAACTACCTGTGGAATAACACAGCCCTGCATATACCTACTGTTTGCCTGGGATAAAGCTGCAAGCATTACAGGAAGCGGTGGTACTCTAGACAAACTACTTGTGGAATTACACAGCCCTACATATAACTGCTGTGGGCCTGGGACAAAGCTAGACACATTACAGGAAGCGGTGGTACTTTAGACAAACTACCTGTGGAATTACACAGCCCTGCGTATAACTGCTGTCGGCCTGGGACAAAGCTAGACGCATTAGAGGAAGCGGTGGTATTCTAGACAAACTACCTGTGGAATTACGCAGCCCTGTGTATAACTACTGTGGGCCTGGGACAAAGCCAGACGCATTGGAGGAAGCGGTGGTACTCTAGACAAACAACCTGCGGAATTACACAGCTCTGCGTAGAACTACTTTGGGCCTGGGACAAAGCTAGACACATTAGAGGAAGCTGTGGTACTCTAGACAAACTACCTGTGGAATTACACAGCCCTGCGTATAACTACTGTGGGCCTGGGACAAAGCTAGACGCATTAGAGGAAGCGGTATTACTCTACACAAACTACCTGTGGAATTACACAGCCCTGTGTATAACTACTGTGGGCCTGGGACAAAGCTAAACACATTAGAGGAAGCGGTGGTGTTCTAGACAAACTACATGTGGAATTACACAGCCCTGCGTATAATTACTGTTGGCCTGGGTCAAAGCTGGACACATTAGAGGAAATGGTTGTACTTTAGACAAACTACCTGTGGAATTACACAGCCCTGCGTATAACTGCTGTGGGCCTGGGTTAAAGCTAGTCGCATTAGAGGATGCGGTTGTGCTCTAGACAAACTACCTGTGGAATTACACAGCCCTGCATATAACTACCGTGGGCCTGAGACAAAGCTACACGCATTGGAGGAAGCGGTGGTACTCTAGACAAACTACCTAGGGAATTACACAGCCCTGCGTATAACTACTGTGGGCCTGGGACAAAGCTAGACGCATTAGAGGAAGCTGTGGTACTCTAGACAAACTACCTGTGGAATTACACAGCCCTGCATATAACTAGTGTGGGCCTGGGACAAAGCTAGACGCATTAGAGGAAGCGGTGGTACTCTAGACAAATTGCCTGTGGAATTACACAGCCCTGCGTATAACTACTGTGGGCCTGGGACAGAGCTAGTCGCATTAGAGGAAGCGGTGGTACTCTAGACAAACTACCTGTGGAATTACACAGCCCTGCATATAACTACTGTGGGCCTGGGATAAAGCAACAAGCATTAGAGGAAGCGGTGGTACTCTAGACCAACTACTTGTGGAATTACACAGCCCTGCATATAACTGCTGTGGGCCTGGGACAAAGCTAGACACATTAGAGGAAGCGGTGGTACTCTAGACAAACTACCTGTGGAATTACACAGCCCAGTGTATAACTGCTGTCGGCCTGGGACAAAGCTAGACGCATTAGAGGAAGCGGTGGTATTCTAGACAAACTACCTGTGGAAATACGCAGTCCTGTGTATAACTACTGTGGGCCTGGGACAAATCCAGACGCATTGAGGAAGCGGTGGTACTCTAGACAAACAACCTGCGGAATTACACAGCCCTGCGTAGAACTACTTTGGGCCTGGGACAAAGCTAGACACATTAGAGGAAGCTGTGGTACTCTAGACAAACTACCTGTGGAATTACACAGCCCTGCGTATAACTACTGTGGGCCTGGGACAAAGCTAGACGCATTAGAGGAAGCGGTATTACTCTACACAAACTACCTGTGGAATTACACAGCCCTGCGTATAACTACTGTGGGCCTGGGACAAAGCTAGACACATTTGAGGAAGCGGTGGTGTTCTAGACAAACTACATGTGGAATTACACAGCCCTGCGTATAATTACTGTTGGCCTGGGTCAAAGCTAGACGCATTAGAGGAAATGGTGGTACTCTAGACAAACTACCTGTGGAATTACACAGCCCTGCGTATAACTACAGTGGGCCTGGGTTAAAGCTAGTCGCATTAGAGGATGCGGTGCTGCTCTAGACAAACTACCTGTGGAATTACACAGCCCTGCATATAACTACTGTGGGCCTGAGACAAAGCTAGACGCATTGGAGGAAGCGGTGGTACTCTAGACAAACTACCTAGGGAATTACACAGCCCTGCGTATAACTACTGTGGGCCTGGGACAAAGCTAGACGCATTAGAGGAAGCTGTGTTACTCTAGACAAACTACCTGTGGAATTACACAGCCCTGCATATAACTACTGTGGGCCTGGGACAAAGCTAGACGCATTAGAGGAAGCGGTGGTACTCTAGACAAATTACCTGTGGAATTACACAGCCCTGCGTATAACTACTGTGTGACTGGGACAAAGCTAGACGCATTAGAGGAAGCTGTGGCACTCTACACAAACTACCTGTGGAATTACACTGCCCTGCGTATAACTACTGTGGGCCTTTGACAAAGCTAGACGCATTACAGGAAGCGGTGGTATTCTAGACAACCTACCTGTGGAATTACACAGCCCTGCGTATAACTACTGTGGGCCTGGGACAAAGCTAGACGCATTAGAGGAAGCGGTGGTACTCTAGCCAAACTACCTGTGGAATTACACAGCTTGCGTATAACTACTTTGGGCCTGGGACAAAGCTAGACACATTAGAGGAAGCGGTGGTACTCTAGACAAACTACCTGTGGAATTACACAGCCCTGCGTATAACTACTGTGGGCCTGCGACGAAGCTAGACGCATTAGAGGAAGCGGTGGTACTCTAGACAAACTACTTGGAGATTTACACTGCCCTGCATATAACTACTGTGGGCCTGGGACAAAGCTAGACGCATTAGAGGAAGCGGTGGTACTCTAGACAAACTACCTGGGGAATTACACAGCCTTGCGTATAACTACTGTGGGCCTGGGACAAAGCTAGACGCATTAGAGGGAGCGGTGGTACTCTAGACAAACTACCTGTGGAATTATACAGCCCTGTATATAACTACTCTGGGCCTGGGACAAAGCTAGACGCATCTGAGGAAGCGGTGGTACTCTAGACAAACTACCTGTGGAATTACACAGCCCTGCGTATAAGTACTGTGGGCCTGGGACAAAGGTAGACGCATTAGAGGAAGCGGTGGTATTCTAGACAAACTACCTGTGGAATTACACAGCCCTGCGTATCACCGCTGTGGGCCTGGGACAATGCTAGACGCATTGAGGAAGCGGTGGTACTCTAGACAAACTACCTGTGGAATTACACAACCCTGCGTATCACCGCTGTGGGCCTGGGACAAAGCTAGACGCATTAGACGAAGCGATGGTACTCGAGACAAACCACCCGTGGAATTACACAGCCCTGCGTATAACTACTGTGGGCCTTTGACAAAGCTAGACGCATTAGAGGAAGCGGTGGTACTGTAGACAAACTACCTGTGGAATTACACAGCCCTGCGTATAACTACTGTGGGCCTTTGACAAAGCTAGACGCATTAGAGGAAGCGGTGGTACTCTAGACAAACTACCTGTGGAATTACACAGCCCTGCGTATAACTACTGTGGGCCTGGGACAAAGCTAGACGCATTAGAGGAAGCGGTGGTACTCTAGACAAACTACCTGTGGAATTACACAGCTTGCGTATAACTACTTTGGGCCTGGGACAAAGCTAGACACATTAGAGGAAGCGGTGGTACTCTAGACAAACTACCTGTGGAATTACACAGCACTGCGTATAACTTCTGTGGGCCTGGGACGAAGCTAGACGCATTAGAGGAAGTGGTGGTACTCTAGACAAACTACCTGGGGAATTACACTGCCCTGCGTATAACTACTGTGGGCCTGGGACAAAGCTAGACGCATTAGAGGAAGCGGTGGTACTCTAGACAAACTACCTGTATAATTACACAGCCCTGTGTATAACTACTGTGGGCCTGGGACAAAGCTAGACGCATTACAGGAAGCGATGGTACTCTAGACATACTACCTGTGGAATTCCACAGCCCTGCGTATAACTACTGCCGGCCTGGGACAAAGCTAGACGCATTACAGGAAGCGGTGGTACTCTAGACAAACTACCTGTGGAATTACACAGCCTTGCGTGTAACTACTGTGGGCCTGGGACAAAGCTAGACGCATTAGAGGAAATGGTGGTACTCTAGACAAACTACGTGTGGAATTACACAGCCCTGCGTAAAACTTCTGTGGGCCTGGGACATAGCTAGATGCATTAGAGGAAGCGGTGGTACCCTAGACAAAGTACCTGTGGAATTACACAGCCCTGCGTATAACTACTGTGGGCCTGGGACAAAGCTAGACGCATTACAGGAAGCGATGGTACTCTAGAAATACCACCTGTGGAATTCCACAGCCCTGCGTATAACTACTGCCGGCCTGGGACAAAGCTAGACGCATTACAGAAAGCGGTGGTACTCTAGACAAAATACCTGTGGAATTACACAGCCTTGCGTGTAACTACTGTGGGCCTGGGACAAGCTAGACGCATTAAAGGAAGCAGTGGTACTCTAGACAAACTACCTGTGGAATTACACAGCCCTGCGTATAACTACTGTGGGCCTGGGACAAAGCTAGACGCATTAGAGGAAGCGGTGGTAGGCTAGACAAACTACCTGTGGAATTACACAGCCCTGCGTATAACTACTGTGGGCCTGGGAAAAAGCTAGACGCATTAGAGGAAGCGGTGGTAATCTAGACAAACTACCTGTGGAATTTCACAGCAGTGCGTATAACTACTGTTTGCCTGGGACAAAGCTAGACGCATTAGAGGAAGCGGTGTTACTCTAGACAAACTACATGTGGAATTACACAGCCCTGCGTATACCTACTGTGGGCCTGGTACAAAGCTAGTCGCATTAGAGGAAGCGGTGGTACTCTAGACAAAGTACCGGTGGAATTACACGGCCCTGCATATAACTACTTTGGGCCTGGGACAAAGCTAGACTCATTACAGGAAGCGGTGGTTCTGTAGACTAACTACCTGTGGAATTACACAGCCCTGCGTATAACTACTGTGGGCCTGGGACAAAGCTAGACGCATCTGATGAAGCGGTGGTACTCTAGACAAACTACATGTGGAATTACACAGCCTTGTGTATAACTACTGTGGGCCTGGGACAAAGCAGGACGCATTAGAGGAAGCTGTGGTACTCTAGACAAACTACCTGTGGAATTACACAGCCCTGCATATAACTACTGTGGGCCTGGGACAGAGCTAGACGCATTAGAGGAAGCGGTGGTACTCTAGACAAATTACCTGTGGAATTACACAGCCCTGCGTATAACTACTGTGGGCCTGGGACAGAGCTAGTCGCATTAGAGGAAGCGGTGGTACTCTAGACAAACTACCTGTGGAATAACACAGCCCTGCGTATAACTACTGTGGGCCTTTGATAAAGCTACAAGCATTAGAGGAAGCGGTGATACTCTAGACAAACTACTTGTGGAATTACACAGCCCTGCGTATAACAACTGTGGGCCTGGGACAAAGCTAGACGCAATAGAGGAAGCGGTGGTACTCTAGCCAAAGTACCTATGGAATTACACAGCCCTCCCTATAACCACTGTGGGCCTGGGACCAAGCTAGACGCATTAGACGAAGCGATGGTAGTCTAGACAAAGTACCTGTGGAATTACACAGCCCTGCGTATAACTACTGTGGGCCTGGGACAAAGTTAGTCGCATTAGAGGAAGCGGTGGTACTCTAGACAAACTACCTGTGGAATTACACAGCCCTGCGTATAACTACTGTGGGCCTGGGACAAAGCTAGACGCATCTGAGGAAGCGGTGGTACTCTAGAAAAAAAACCTGTGGAATTACACAGCCCTGCGTATAACTACTGTGGGCCTGGGACAAAGCTAGACGCATTAGAGGAAGCGGTGGTACTCTAGACAAACTACGTGTGGAATTACACAGCCCTGCATATGACTACTGTGGGCCTGGGACAAAGCTAGACGCATTAGAGGAAGCGGTGGTACTCTAGACAAATTACCTGTGGAATTACACAGCCCTGCGTATAACTACTGTGGGCCTGGGACAGAGCTAGTCGCATTAGAGGAAGCGGTGGTACTCTAGACAAACTACCTGTGGAATAACACAGCCCTGCGTATAACTACTGTGGGCCTGGCATAAAGCTACAAGCATTAGAGGAAGCGGTGGTACTCTACACAAACTACTTGTGGATTTGCACAGCCCTGCGTATAACTACTGTGGGCCTGGGACAAAGCTAGACGCATTAGAGGAAGCGGTGGTACTTTAGACAAACTACCTGTGGAATTACACAGCCCTGCGTATAACTAATGTGGGCCTGGGACAAAGCTAGACGCATTAGAGGAAGCAGTGGTACTCTAGAAAAAGTACCTGTGGAATTACACAGCCCTGCGTATAACCACTGTGGGCCTGGGACAAAGCTAGACGCATTAGACGAAGCGATGGTACTCTAGACAAACCACCCGTGGAATTACACAGCCCTGCATATAA
This sequence comes from Schistocerca gregaria, assembly GCF_023897955.1. Classification (NCBI taxonomy): domain Eukaryota; kingdom Metazoa; phylum Arthropoda; class Insecta; order Orthoptera; family Acrididae; genus Schistocerca; species Schistocerca gregaria. The sequence continues at coordinate 871,466,059 of NC_064931.1, read as the reverse complement.
CTACTGTGGGCCTGGGACAAAGGTAGACGCATTAGAGGAAGCGGTGGTACTATAGACAAACTACCTGTGGAATTACACAGCCCTGCGTATAACTACTGTGGGCCTGGGACAAAGCTAGACGCATTAGAGGAAGCGGTGGTGCTCTAGACAAACTACCTGTGGAATTACACAGACCTGCGTATAACTACTGTCGGCCTGGGACAAAGCTAGACGCTTTAGTGGAAGCGGTGGTACTCTAGACAAACTACCTGTGGAATTACACAGCTTGCGTATAACTACTTTTTGGCCTGGGACAAAGCTAGACACATTAGAGGATGCGGTGGTACTCTAGACAAACTTCGTGTGGAATTACACAGCCTTGTGTATAACTACTGTGGGCCTGGGACAAAGCTAGGCGCATTAGAGGAAGCTGTGGTACTATAGACAAACTACCTGTGGAATTACACAGCCCTGCATATAACTACTGTGGGCCTGGGACAAAGCTAGACGCATTAGAGGAAGTGGTGGTACTCTAGACAAACTACCTGTGGAATTACACAGCCTTGCGTATAACTACTGTGGGCCTGGGACAGAGCTAGTCGCATTAGAGGAAGCGGTGGTACTCTAGACAAACTACCTGTGGAATAACACAGCCCTGCATATACCTACTGTTTGCCTGGGATAAAGCTACAAGCATTAGAGGAAGCGGTGGTACTCTAGACAAACTACTTGTGGAATTACACAGCCCTGCATAAAACTGCTGTGGGCCTGGGACAAAGCTAGACACATTACAGGAAGCGGTGGTACTCTAGACAAACTACCTGTGGAATTACGCAGCCCTGTGTATAACTACTGTGGGCCTGGGACAAAGCCAGACGCATTGGAGGAAGCGGTGGTACTCTAGACAAACAACCTGCGGAATTACACAGCTCTGCGTAGAACTACTTTGGGCCTGGGACAAAGCTAGACACATTAGAGGAAGCTGTGGTACTCTAGACAAACTACCTGTGGAATTACACAGCCCTGCGTATAACTACTGTGGGCCTGGGACAAAGCTAGACGCATTAGAGGAAGCGGTATTACTCTACACAAACTACCTGTGGAATTACACAGCCCTGTGTATAACTACTGTGGGCCTGGGTCAAAGCTAGACACATTAGAGGAAGCGGTGTTGTTCTAGACAAACTACATGTGGAATTACACAGCCCTGCGTATAATTACTGTTGGCTTGGGTCAAAGCTAGACACATTAGAGGAAATGGTGGTACTTTAGACAAACTACCTGTGGAATTACACAGCCCTGCGTATAACTACTGTGGGCCTGGGTTAAAGCTAGTCGCATTAGAGGATGCGGTGGTGCTCTAGACAAACTACCTGTGGAATTACACAGCCCTGCATATAACTACCGTGGGCCTGAGACAAAGCTAGACGCATTAGAGGAAGCGGTGGTACTCTAGACAAACTACCTGTGGAATTACACAGCCCTGCGTATAACTACTGTGGGCCTTTGACAAAGCTAGACGCATTAGAGGAAGCGGTGGTACTCTAGACAAACTACTTGTGGAATTACACAGCCCTGCGTATAACTACTGTGGGCATGGGACAAAGCTAGACGCATTAGAGGAAGCGGTGGTACTCTAGACAAACTACCTGGGGAATTACACAGTCCTGCGTATAACTACTGTGGGCCTGGGACAAAGCTAGACGCATTAGAGGAAGCGGTGGTATTCTAGACAAACTAGCTGTGGAATTACACAGCCCTGCGTATAACTACTGTGTGCCTGGGACAAAGCACGTCGCATCTGAGGAAGCGGTGGTACTGTAGACAAACTACCTGTGGAATTAGACAGCCCTGCGTATAACTACTGTGGGCCTGGGACAAAGCTAGACGCATCTGAGGAAGCGGTGGTACTCTAGACAAACTACCTGCGGAATTATTCAGCCCTCCGTATAACTACTGTGGGCCTGGGACAAAGTTAGACGCATTAGAGGAAGCGGTGGTACTCTAGACAAACTACATGTGGAATTACACAGCCTTGTGTATAACTACTGTGTTCCTGGGACAAAGCTAGACGCATTAGAGGAAGCTGTGGTACTCTAGACAAACTACCTGTGGAATTACACAGCCCTGCATATAACTACTGTGGGCCTGGGCAGAGCTAGGCGCATTAGAGGAAGCGGTGGTACTCTAGACAAATTACCTGTGGAATTACACAGCCCTGCGTATAACTACTGTGGGCCTGGGACAGAGCTAGTCGCATTAGAGGAAGCGGTGGTACTCTAGACAAACTACCTGTGGAATAACACAGCCCTGCGTATAACTACTGTGGGCCTTTGATAAAGCTACAAGCATTAGAGGAAGCGGTGATACTCTAGACAAACTACTTGTGGAATTACACAGCCCTGCGTATAACTACTGTGGGCCTGGGACAAAGCTAGACGCATTAGAGGAAGCGGTGGTACTCTAGACAAAGTACCTATGGAATTACACAGCCCTCCCTATAACCACTGTGGGCCTGGGACAAAGCTAGACGCATTAGACGAAGCGATGGTAGTCTAGACAAAGTACCTGTGGAATTACACAGCCCTGCGTATAACTACTGTGGGCCTGGGACAAAGTTAGTCGCATTAGAGGAAGCGGTGGTACTCTAGACAAACTACCTGTGGAATTACACAGCCCTGCGTATAACTACTGTGGGCCTGGGACAAAGCTAGACGCATCTGAGGAAGCGGTGGTACTCTAGAAAAAAAAACCTGTGGAATTACACAGCCCTGCGTATAACTACTGTGGGCCTGGGACAAAGCTAGACGCATTAGAGGAAGCGGTGGTACTCTAGACAAACTACGTGTGGAATTACACAGCCTTGTGTATAACTACTGTGGTCCTGGGACTAAGCTAGACGCATTAGAGGAAGCTGTGGTACTCTAGACAAACTACCTGTAGAATTACACAGCCCTGCATATAACTACTGTGGGCCTGGGACAAAGCTAGACGCATTAGAGGAAGCGGTGGTACTCTAGACAAATTACCTGTGGAATTACACAGCCCTGCGTATAACTACTGTGGGCCTGGGACAGAGCTAGTCGCATTAGAGGAAGCGGTGGTACTCTAGACTAACTACCTGTGGAATAACACAGCCCTGCGTATAACTACTGTGGGCCTGGGATAAAGCTACAAGCATTAGAGGAAGCGGTGGTACTCTACACAAACTACTTGTGGATTTCCACAGCCCTGCGTATAACTACTGTGGGCCTGGGACAAAGCTAGACGCATTAGAGGAAGCGGTGGTACTCTAGACAAACTACCTGTGGAATTACACAGCCCTGCGTATAACTAATGTGGGCCTGGGACAAAGGTAGACTCATTAGAGGAAGCGGTGGTACTCTAGAAAAAGTACCTGTGGAATTACACAGCCCTGCGTATAACCACTGTGGGCCTGGAACAAAGCTAGACGCATTAGACGAAGCGATGGTACTCTAGACAAACCACCCGTGGAATTACACAGCCCTGCGTATAACTACTGTGGGCCTGGGACAAAGGTAGACGCATTAGAGGAAGAGGTGGTACTCTAGACAAACTACCTGTGGAATTACACAGCCCTGCGTATAACTACTGTGGGCCTGGGACAAAGCTAGACGCATTAGAGGAAGCGGTGGTGCTCTAGACAAACTACCTGTGGAATTACACAGACCTGCGTATAACTACTGTCGGCCTGGGACAAAGCTAGACGCATTAGTGGAAGCGGTGGTACTCTAGACAAACTACCTGTGGAATTACACAGCTTGCGTATAACTACTTTTTGGCCTGGGACAAAGCCAGACACATTAGAGGATGCGGTGGTACTCTAGACAAACTTCGTGTGGAATTACACAGCCTTGTGTATAACTACTGTGGGCCTGGGATAAAGCTAGACGCATTAGAGGAAGCTGTGGTACTATAGACAAACTACCTGTGGAATTACACAGCCCTGCATATAACTAGTGTGGGCCTGGGACAAAGCTAGACGCATTAGAGGAAGTGGTGGTACTCTAGACAAACTACCTGTGGAATTACACAGCCCTGCGTATAACTACTGTGGGCCTGGGACAGAGCTAGTCGCATTAGAGGAAGCGGTGGTACTCTAGACAAACTACCTGTGGAATTACACAGCCCTGCATATAACTACCGTGGGCCTGAGACAAAGCTAGACGCATTAGAGGAAGCGGTGGTACTCTAGACAAACTACCTGTGGAATTACACAGCCCTGCGTATAACTACTGTGGGCCTTTGACAAAGCTAGACGCATTAGAGGAAGCGGTGGTACTCTAGACAAACTACCTGTGGAATTACATAGCCCTGCGTATAACTACTGTGGGCCTGGGACAAAGCTAGACGCATTAGAGGAAGCGGTGGTACTCTACACAAACTACCTGGGGAATTACACAGCCCTGCGTATAACTACTGTGGGCCTGGGACAAAGCTAGACGCATTAGAGGAAGCGGTGGTATTCTAGACAAACTAGCTGTGGAATTACACAGCCCTGCGTATAACTACTGTGTGCCTGGGACAAAGCACGTCGCATCTGAGGAAGCGGTGGTACTGTAGACAAACTACCTGTGGAATTAGACAGCCCTGCGTATAACTACTGTGGGCCTGGGACAAAGCTAGATGCATCTGAGGAAGCGGTGGTACTCTAGACAAACTACCTGTGGAATTACACAGCCCTGCATATAACTACTGTGGGCCTGGGACAGAGCTAGACGCATTAGAGGAAGCGGTGGTACTCTAGACAAATTACCTGTGGAATTACACAGCATTGCGTATAACTACTGTGGGCCTGGGACAGAGCTAGTCGCATTAGAGGAAGCGGTGGTACTCTAGACAAACTACCTGTGGAATAACACAGCCCTGCGTATAACTACTGTGGGCCTTTGATAAAGCTACAAGCATTAGAGGAAGCTGTGATACTCTAGACAAACTACTTGTGGAATTACACAGCCCTGCGTATAACTACTGTGGGCCTGGGACAAAGCTAGACGCATTAGAGGAAGCGGTGGTACTCTAGACAAAGTACCTATGGAATTACACAGCCCTCCCTATAACCACTGTGGGCCTGGGACAAAGCTAGACGCATTAGACGAAGCGATGGTAGTCTAGACAAAGTACCTGTGGAATTACACAGCCCTGCGTATAACTACTGTGGGCCTGGGACAAAGTTAGTCGCATTAGAGGAAGCGGTGGTACTCTAGACAAACTACCTGTGGAATTACACAGCCCTGCGTATAACTACTGTGGGCCTGGGACAAAGCTAGGCGCATCTGAGGAAGCGGTGGTACTCTAGAAAAAAAACCTGTGGAATTACACAGCCCTGCGTATAACTACTGTGGGCCTGGGACAAAGCTAGACACATTAGAGGAAGCGGTGGTACTCTAGACAAACTACGTGTGGAATTACACAGCCTTGTGTATAACTACTGTGGGCCTGGGACTAAGCTAGACGCATTAGAGGAAGCTGTGGTACTCTAGACAAACTACCTGTAGAATTACACAGCCCTGCAGATAACTACTGTGGGCCTGGGACAAAGCTAGACGCATTAGAGGAAGCGGTGGTACTCTAGACAAATTACCTGTGGAATTACACAGCCCTGCGTATAACTACTGTGGGCCTGGGACAGAGCTAGTCGCATTAGAGGAAGCGGTGGTACTCTAGACAAACTACCTGTGGAATAACACAGCCCTGCGTATAACTACTGTGGGCCTGGGATAAAGCTACAAGCATTAGAGGAAGCGGTGGTACTCTACACAAACTACTTGTGGATTTGCACAGCCCTGCGTATAACTACTGTGGGCCTGGGACAAAGCTAGACGCATTAGAGGAAGCGGTGGTACTCTAGACAAACTACCTGTGGAATTACACAGCCCTGCATATAACTACTGTGTGCCTGGGACAAAGCACGTCGCATCTGAGGAAGCGGTGGTACTGTAGACAAACTACCTGTGGAATAAGACAGAACTGCGTATAACTACTGTGGGCCTGGGACAAAGCTAGACGCATCTGAGGAAGCGGTGGTACTCTAGACAAACCACCCGTGGAATTACACAGCCCTCCGTATAACTACTGTGGGCCTGGGACAAAGTTAGACGCAATAGAGGAAGCGGTGGTACTCTAGACAAACTACATGTGGAATTACACAGCCTTGTGTATAACTACTGTGTTCCTGGGACAAAGCTAGACGCATTAGAGGAAGCTGTGGTACTCTAGACAAACTACCTGTGGAATTACACAGCCCTGCATATAACTACTGTGGGCCTGGGACAGAGCTAGACGCATTAGAGGAAGCGGTGGTACTCTAGACAAATTACCTGTGGAATTACACAGCCCTGCGTATAACTACTGTGGGCCTGGGACAGAGCTAGTCGCATTAGGGGAAGCGGTGGTACTCTAGACAAACTACCTGTGGAATAACACAGCCCTGCGTATAACTACTGTGGGCCTTTGATAAAGCTACAAGCATTAGAGGAAGCGGTGATACTCTAGACAAACTACTTGTGGAATTACACAGCCCTGCGTATAACTACTGTGGGCCAGGGACAAAGCTAGACGCATTAGAGGAAGCGGTGGTACTCTAGACAAAGTACCTATGGAATTACACAGCCCTCCCTATAACCACTGTGGGCCTGGGACAAAGCTAGACGCATTAGACGAAGCGATGGTAGTCTAGACAAAGTACCTGTGGAATTACACAGCCCTGCGTATAACTACTGTGGGCCTGGGACAAAGTTAGTCGCATTAGAGGAAGCGGTGGTACTCTAGACAAACTACCTGTGGAATTACACAGCCCTGCGTATAACTACTGTGGGCCTGGGACAAAGCTAGACGCATCTGAGGAAGCGGTGGTACTCTAGAAAAAAAACCTGTGGAATTACACAGCCCTGCGTATAACTACTGTGGGCCTGGGACAAAGCTAGACGCATTAGAGGAAGCGGTGGTACTCTAGACAAACTACGTGTGGAATTACACAGCCTTGTGTATAACTACTGTGGTCCTGGGACTAAGCTAGACGCATTAGAGGAAGCTGTGGTACTCTAGACAAACTACCTGTAGAATTACACAGCCCTGCATATAACTACTGTGGGCCTGGGACAAAGCTAGACGCATTAGAGGAAGCGGTGGTACTCTAGACAAATTACCTGTGGAATTACACAGCCCTGCGTATAACTACTGTGGGCCTGGGACAGAGTTAGTCGCATTAGAGGAAGCGGTGGTACTCTAGACTAACTACCTGTGGAATAACACAGCCCTGCGTATAACTACTGTGGGCCTGGGATAAAGCTACAAGCATTAGAGGAAGCGGTGGTACTCTACACAAACTACTTGTGGATTTGCACAGCCCTGCGTATAACTACTGTGGGCCTGGGACAAAGCTAGACGCATTAGAGGAAGCGGTGGTACTCTAGACAAACTACCTGTGGAAATACACAGCCCTGCGTATAACTAATGTGGGCCTGGGACAAAGCTAGACTCATTAGAGGAAGCGGTGGTACTCTAGAAAAAGTACCTGTGGAATTACACAGCCCTGCGTATAACCACTGTGGGCCTGGGACAAAGCTAGACGCATTAGACGAAGCGATGGTACTCTAGACAAACCACCCGTGGAATTACACAGCCCTGCGTATAACTACTGTGGGCCTGGGACAAAGGTAGACGCATTAGAGGAAGCGGTGGTACTCTAGACAAACTACATGTGGAATTACACAGCCCTGCGTATAACTACTGTGGGCCTGGGACAAAGCTAGACGCATTAGAGGAAGCGGTGGTGCTCTAGACAAACTACCTGTGGAATTACACAGACCTGCGTATAACTACTGTCGGCCTGGGACAAAGCTAGACGCATTAGTGGAAGCGGTGGTACTCTAGACAAACTACCTGTGGAATTACACAGCTTGCGTATAACTACTTTTTGGCCTGGGACAAAGCTAGACACATTAGAGGATGCGGTGGTACTCTAGACAAACTTCGTGTGGAATTACACAGCCTTGTGTATAACTACTGTGGGCCTGGGATAAAGCTAGACGCATTAGAGGAAGCTGTGGTACTATAGACAAACTACCTGTGGAATTACACAGCCCTGCATATAACTACTGTGGGCCTGGGACAAAGCTAGACGCATTAGAGGAAGTGGTGGTACTCTAGACAAACTACCTGTGGAATTACACAGCCCTGCGTATAACTACTGTGGGCCTGGGACAGAGCTAGTCGCATTAGAGGAAGCGGTGGTACTCTAGACAAACTACCTGTGGAATTACACAGCCCTGCATATAACTACCGTGGGCCTGAGACAAAGCTAGACGCATTAGAGGAAGCGGTGGTACTCTAGACAAACTACCTGTGGAATTACACAGCCCTGCGTATAACTACTGTGGGCCTTTGACAAAGCTAGACGCATTAGAGGAAGCGGTGGTACTCTAGACAAACTACCTGTGGAATTACACAGCCCTGCGTATAACTACTGTGGGCCTGGGACAAAGCTAGACGCATTAGAGGAAGCGGTGGTATTCTAGACAAACTAGCAGTGGAATTACACAGCCCTGCGTATAACGACTGTGTGCCTGGGACAAAGCACGTCGCATCTGAGGAAGCGGTGGTACTGTAGACAAACTAAATGTGGAATTAGACAGCCCTGCGTATAACTACTGTGGGCCTGGAACAAAGCTAGATGCATCTGAGGAAGCGGTGGTACTCTAGACAAACTACCTGTGGAATTACACAGCCCTGCATATAACTACTGTGGGCCTGGGACAGAGCTAGACGCATTAGAGGAAGCGGTGGTACTCTAGACAAATTACCTGTGGAATTACACAGCCCTGCGTATAACTACTGTGGGCCTGGGAGAGAGCTAGTCGCATTAGAGGAAGCTGTGGTACTCTAGACAAACTACCTGTAGAATTACACAGCCCTGCAGATAACTACTGTGGGCCTGGGACAAAGCTAGACGCATTAGAGGAAGCGGTGGTACTCTAGACAAATTACCTGTGGAATTACACAGCCCTGCGTATAACTACTGTGGGCCTGGGACAGAGCTAGTCGCATTAGAGGAAGCGGTGGTACTCTAGACAAACTACCTGTGGAATAACACAGCCCTGCGTATAACTACTGTGGGCCTGGGATAAAGCTACAAGCATTAGAGGAAGCGGTGGTACTCTACACAAACTACTTGTGGATTTGCACAGCCCTGCGTATAACTACTGTGGGCCTGGGACAAAGCTAGACGCATTAGAGGAAGCGGTGGTACTCTAGACAAACTACCTGTGGAATTACACAGCCCTGCATATAACTACTGTGTGCCTGGGACAAAGCACGTCGCATCTGAGGAAGCGGTGGTACTGTAGACAAACTACCTGTGGAATAAGACAGAACTGCGTATAACTACTGTGGGCCTGGGACAAAGCTAGACGCATCTGAGGAAGCGGTGGTACTCTAGACAAACCACCCGTGGAATTACACAGCCCTCCGTATAACTACTGTGGGCCTGGGACAAAGTTAGACGCAATAGAGGAAGCGGTGGTACTCTAGACAAACTACATGTGGAATTACACAGCCTTGTGTATAACTACTGTGTTCCTGGGACAAAGCTAGACGCATTAGAGGAAGCTGTGGTACTCTAGACAAACTACCTGTGGAATTACACAGCCCTGCATATAACTACTGTGGGCCTGGGACAGAGCTAGACGCATTAGAGGAAGCGGTGGTACTCTAGACAAATTACCTGTGGAATTACACAGCCCTGCGTATAACTACTGTGGGCCTGGGACAGAGCTAGTCGCATTAGGGGAAGCGGTGGTACTCTAGACAAACTACCTGTGGAATAACACAGCCCTGCGTATAACTACTGTGGGCCTTTGATAAAGCTACAAGCATTAGAGGAAGCGGTGATACTCTAGACAAACTACTTGTGGAATTACACAGCCCTGCGTATAACTACTGTGGGCCAGGGACAAAGCTAGACGCATTAGAGGAAGCGGTGGTACTCTAGACAAAGTACCTATGGAATTACACAGCCCTCCCTATAACCACTGTGGGCCTGGGACAAAGCTAGACGCATTAGACGAAGCGATGGTAGTCTAGACAAAGTACCTGTGGAATTACACAGCCCTGCGTATAACTACTGTGGGCCTGGGACAAAGTTAGTCGCATTAGAGGAAGCGGTGGTACTCTAGACAAACTACCTGTGGAATTACACAGCCCTGCGTATAACTACTGTGGGCCTGGGACAAAGCTAGACGCATCTGAGGAAGCGGTGGTACTCTAGAAAAAAAACCTGTGGAATTACACAGCCCTGCGTATAACTACTGTGGGCCTGGGACAAAGCTAGACGCATTAGAGGAAGCGGTGGTACTCTAGACAAACTACGTGTGGAATTACACAGCCTTGTGTATAACTACTGTGGTCCTGGGACTAAGCTAGACGCATTAGAGGAAGCTGTGGTACTCTAGACAAACTACCTGTAGAATTACACAGCCCTGCATATAACTACTGTGGGCCTGGGACAAAGCTAGACGCATTAGAGGAAGCGGTGGTACTCTAGACAAATTACCTGTGGAATTACACAGCCCTGCGTATAACTACTGTGGGCCTGGGACAGAGTTAGTCGCATTAGAGGAAGCGGTGGTACTCTAGACTAACTACCTGTGGAATAACACAGCCCTGCGTATAACTACTGTGGGCCTGGGATAAAGCTACAAGCATTAGAGGAAGCGGTGGTACTCTACACAAACTACTTGTGGATTTGCACAGCCCTGCGTATAACTACTGTGGGCCTGGGACAAAGCTAGACGCATTAGAGGAAGCGGTGGTACTCTAGACAAACTACCTGTGGAAATACACAGCCCTGCGTATAACTAATGTGGGCCTGGGACAAAGCTAGACTCATTAGAGGAAGCGGTGGTACTCTAGAAAAAGTACCTGTGGAATTACACAGCCCTGCGTATAACCACTGTGGGCCTGGGACAAAGCTAGACGCATTAGACGAAGCGATGGTACTCTAGACAAACCACCCGTGGAATTACACAGCCCTGCGTATAACTACTGTGGGCCTGGGACAAAGGTAGACGCATTAGAGGAAGCGGTGGTACTCTAGACAAACTACATGTGGAATTACACAGCCCTGCGTATAACTACTGTGGGCCTGGGACAAAGCTAGACGCATTAGAGGAAGCGGTGGTGCTCTAGACAAACTACCTGTGGAATTACACAGACCTGCGTATAACTACTGTCGGCCTGGGACAAAGCTAGACGCATTAGTGGAAGCGGTGGTACTCTAGACAAACTACCTGTGGAATTACACAGCTTGCGTATAACTACTTTTTGGCCTGGGACAAAGCTAGACACATTAGAGGATGCGGTGGTACTCTAGACAAACTTCGTGTGGAATTACACAGCCTTGTGTATAACTACTGTGGGCCTGGGATAAAGCTAGACGCATTAGAGGAAGCTGTGGTACTATAGACAAACTACCTGTGGAATTACACAGCCCTGCATATAACTACTGTGGGCCTGGGACAAAGCTAGACGCATTAGAGGAAGTGGTGGTACTCTAGACAAACTACCTGTGGAATTACACAGCCCTGCGTATAACTACTGTGGGCCTGGGACAGAGCTAGTCGCATTAGAGGAAGCGGTGGTACTCTAGACAAACTACCTGTGGAATTACACAGCCCTGCATATAACTACCGTGGGCCTGAGACAAAGCTAGACGCATTAGAGGAAGCGGTGGTACTCTAGACAAACTACCTGTGGAATTACACAGCCCTGCGTATAACTACTGTGGGCCTTTGACAAAGCTAGACGCATTAGAGGAAGCGGTGGTACTCTAGACAAACTACCTGTGGAATTACACAGCCCTGCGTATAACTACTGTGGGCCTGGGACAAAGCTAGACGCATTAGAGGAAGCGGTGGTATTCTAGACAAACTAGCAGTGGAATTACACAGCCCTGCGTATAACGACTGTGTGCCTGGGACAAAGCACGTCGCATCTGAGGAAGCGGTGGTACTGTAGACAAACTAAATGTGGAATTAGACAGCCCTGCGTATAACTACTGTGGGCCTGGAACAAAGCTAGATGCATCTGAGGAAGCGGTGGTACTCTAGACAAACTACCTGTGGAATTACACAGCCCTGCATATAACTACTGTGGGCCTGGGACAGAGCTAGACGCATTAGAGGAAGCGGTGGTACTCTAGACAAATTACCTGTGGAATTACACAGCCCTGCGTATAACTACTGTGGGCCTGGGAGAGAGCTAGTCGCATTAGAGGAAGCGGTGGTACTCTAGACAAACTACCTGTGGAATAACACAGCCCTTCGTATAACTACTGTGTGCCTTTGATAAAGCTACAAGCATTAGAGGAAGCGGTGATACTCTAGACAAACTACTTGTGGAATTACACAGCCCTGCGTATAACTACTGTGGGCCTGGGACAAAGCTAGACGCATTAGAGGAAGCGGTGGTACTCTAGACAAAGTACCTATGGAATTACACAGCCCTCCCTATAACCACTGTGGGCCTGGGACAAAGCTAGACGCATTAGACGAAGCGATGGTAGTCTAGACAAAGTACCTGTGGAATTACACAGCCCTGCGTATAACTACTGTGGGCCTGGGACAAAGTTAGTAGCATTAGAGGAAGCGGTGGTACTCTAGACAAACTACCTGTGGAATTACACAGCCCTGCGTATAACTACTGTGGGCCTGGGACAAAGCTAGACGCATCTGAGGAAGCGGTGGTACTCTAGAAAAAAAACCTGTGGAATTACACAGCCCTGCGTATAACTACTGTATGCCTGGGACAAAGCTAGACGCATTAGAGGAAGCGGTGGTACTCTAGACAAACTACGTGTGGAATTACACAGCCTTGTGTATAACTACTGTGGGCCTGGGACTAAGCTAGACGCATTAGAGGAAGCTGTGGTACTCTAGACAAACTACCTGTAGAATTACACAGCCCTGCAAATAACTACTGTGGGCCTGGGACAAAGCTAGACGCATTAGAGGAAGCGGTGGTACTCTAGACAAATTACCTGTGGAATTACACAGCCCTGCGTATAACTACTGTGGGCCTGGGACAGAGCTAGTCGCATTAGAGGACGCGGTGGTACTCTAGACAAACTACCTGTGGAATAACACAGCCCTGCGTATAACTACTGTGGGCCTGGGATAAAGCTACAAGCATTAGAGGAAGCCGGTGGTACTCTACACAAACTACTTGTGGATTTGCACAGCCCTGTGTATAACTACTGTGGGCCTGGGACAAAGCTAGACGCATTAGAGGAAGCGGTGGTACTCTAGACAAACTACCTGTGGAATTACACAGCCCTGCGTATAACTAATGTGGGCCTGGGACAAAGCTAGACTCATTAGAGGAAGCGGTGGTACTCTAGAAAAAGTACCTATGGAATTACACAGCCCTGCGTATAACCACTGTGGGCCTGGGACAAAGCTAGACGCATTAGACGAAGCGATGGTGTTCTAGACAAACCACCCGTGGAATTACACAGCCCTGCGTATAACTACTATGGGCCTGGGACAAAGGTAGACGCATTAGAGGAAGCGGTGGTACTCTAGACAAACTACCTGTGGAATTACACAGCCCTGCGTATAACTACTGTGGGCCTGGGACAAAGCTAGACGCATTAGAGGAAGCGGTGGTGCTCTGGACAAACTACCTGTGGAATTACACAGACCTGCGTATAACTACTGTCGGCCTGGGACAAAGCTAGACGCATTAGTGGAAGCGGTGGTAATGTAGACAAACTACCTGTGGAATTACACAGCTTGCGTATAACTACTTTTTGGCCTGGGACAAAGCTAGACACATTAGAGGATGCGGTGGTACTCTAGACAAACTTCGTGTGGAATAACACAGCCATGTGTATAACTACTGTGGGCCTGGGATAAAGCTAGACGCATTAGAGGAAGCTGTGGTACTATAGACAAACTACCTGTGGAATTACACACCCCTGCATATAACTACTGTGAGCCTGGGACAAAGCTAGACGCATTAGAGGAAGTGGTGGTACTCTAGACAAACTACCTGTGGAATTACACAGCATTGCGTATAACTACTGTGGGCCTGGGACAGAGCTAGTCGCATTAGAGGAAGCGGTGGTACTCTAGACAAACTACCTGTGGAATAACACAGCCCTGCATATACCTACTGTTTGCCTGGGATAAAGCTACAAGCATTAGAGGAAGCGGTGGTACTCTAGACAAACTACTTGTGGAATTACACAGCCCTGCATATAACTGCTGTGGGCCTGGGACAAAGCTAGACACATTACAGGAAGCGGTGGTACTCTAGACAAACTACCTGTGGAATTACACAGCCCTGCGTATAACTGCTGTCGGCCTGGGACAAAGCTAGACGCATTAGAGGAAGCGGTGGTATTCTAGACAAACTACCTGTGGAATTACGCAGCCCTGTGTATAACTACTGTGGGCCTGGGACAGAGCCAGACGCATTGGAGGAAGCGGTGGTACTCTAGACAAACAACCTGCGGAATTACACAGCTCTGCGTAGAACTACTTTGGGCCTGGGACAAAGCTAGACACATTAGAGGAAGCTGTGGTACTCTAGACAAACTACCTGTGGAATTACACAGCCCTGCGTATAACTACTGTGGGCCTGGGACAAAGCTAGACGCATTAGAGGAAGCGGTATTACTCTACACAAACTACCTGTGGAATTACACAGCCCTGTGTATAACTACTGTGGGCCTGGGACAAAGCTAGACACATTAGAGGAAGCGGTGGTGTTCTAGACAAACTACATGTGGAATTACACAGCCCTGCGTATAATTACTGTTGGCCTGGGTCAAAGCTAGACACATTAGAGGAAATGGTGGTACTTTAGACAAACTACCTGTGGAATTACACAGCCCTGCGTATAACTACTGTGGGCCTGGGTTAAAGCTAGTCGCATTAGAGGATGCGGTGGTGCTCTAGACAAACTACCTGTGGAATTACACAGCCCTGCATATAACTACCGTGGGCCTGAGACAAAGCTAGACGCATTGGAGGAAGCGGTGGTACTCTAGACAAACTACCTAGGGAATTACACAGCCCTGCGTATAACTACTGTGGGCCTGGGACAAAGCTAGACGCATTAGAGGAAGCTGTGGTACTCTAGACAAACTACCTGTGGAATTACACAGCCCTGCATATAACTACTGTGGGCCTGGGACAAAGCTAGACGCATTAGAGGAAGCGGTGGTACTCTAGACAAATTGCCTGTGGAATTACACAGCCCTGCGTATAACTACTGTGGGCCTGGGACAGAGCTAGTCGCATTAGAGGAAGCGGTGGTACTCTAGACAAACTACCTGTGGAATTACACAGCCCTGCATATAACTACTGCGGGCCTGGGATAAAGCTACAAGCATTAGAGGAAGCGGTGGTTCTCTAGACAAACTACTTGTGGAATTACACAGCCCAGCATATAACTGCTGTGGGCCTGGGACAAAGCTAGACACATTAGAGGAAGCGGTGGTACTCTAGACAAACTACCTGTGGAATTACACAGCCCTGCGTATAACTGCTGTCGGCCTGGGACAAAGCTAGACGCATTAGAGGAAGCGGTGGTATTCTAGACAAACTACCTGTGGAATTACGCAGCCATGTGTATAACTACTGTGGGCCTGGGACAAAGCCAGACGCATTGGAGGAAGCGGTGGTACTCTAGACAAACAACCTGCGGAATTACACAGCCCTGCGTAGAACTACTTTGGGCCTGGGACAAAGCTAGACACATTAGTGGAAGCTTGGTACTCTAGACAAACTACCTGTGGAATTACACAGCCCTGCGTATAAATACTGTGGGCCTGGGACAGAGCTAGACGCATTAGAGGAAGCGGTATTACTCTACACAAACTACCTGTGGAATTACACAGCCCTGCGTATAACTACTGTGGGCCTGGGACAAAGCTAGACACATTAGAGGAAGCGGTGGTGTTCTAGGCAAACTACATGTGGAATTACACAGCCCTGCGTATAATTACTGTTGGCCTGGGTCAAAGCTAGACGCATTAGAGGAAATGGTGGTACTCTAGACAAACTACCTGTGGAATTACACAGCCCTGCGTATAACTACAGTGGGCCTGGGTTAAAGCTAGTCGCATTAGAGGATGCGGTGCTGCTCTAGACAAACTACCTGTGGAATTACACAGCCCTGCATATAACTACTGTGGCCCTGAGACAAAGCTAGACGCATTGGAGGAAGCGGTGGTACTCTAGACAAACTACCTAGGGAATTACACAGCCCTGCGTATAACTACTGTGGGCCTGGGACAAAGCTAGACGCATTAGAGGAAGCTGTGGTACTCTAGACAAACTACCTGTGGAATTACACAGCCCTGCATATAACTACTGTGGGCCTGGGACAAAGCTAGACGCATTAGAGGAAGCGGTGGTACTCTAGACAAATTACCTGTGGAATTACACAGCCCTGCGTATAACTACTGTGGGCCTGGAACAGAGCTAGTCGCATTAGAGGAAGCGGTGGTACTCTAGACAAACTACCTGTGGAATAACACAGCCCTGCGTATAACTACTGTGGGCCTGGGATAAAGCTACAAGCATTAGAGGAAGCGGTGGTACCCTAGACAAACTACTTGTGGAATTACACAGCCCTGCGTATAACTACTGTGGGCCTGGGACAAAGCTAGACGCATTAGAGGAAGCGGTGGTTCTCTAGACAATCTACCTGTGGAATTACACAGCCCTGCGTATAACTACTGTGGGCCTGGGACAAAGCTAGACGCATTAGAGGAAGCGGTGGTACTCTAGACAAAGTACCTGTGGAATTACACAGCCCTGCGTATAACCACTGTGGGCCTGGGACAAAGCTAGACGCATTAGACGAAGCGATGGTACTCTAGACAAAGTACCTGTGGAATTACACAGCCCTGCGTATAACTACTGTGGGCCTGGGACAAAGTTAGTCGCATTAGAGGAAGCGGTGGTGCTCTAGACAAACTACCTGTGGAATTACACAGCCCTACGTATAACTACTGTGGGCCTGGGACAAAGCTAGACGCATCTGAGGAAGCGGTGGTTCTCTAGACAAATTACCTGTGGAATTACACAGCCCTGCGTATAACTACTGTGGGCCTGGGACAAAGCTAGACGCATTAGAGGAAGCGGTGGTACTCTAGACAAACTACGTGTGGAATTACACAGCCTTGTGTATAACTACTGTGGGCCTGGGACTAAGCTAGACGCATTAGAGGAAGCTGTGGTACTCTAGACAAACTACCTGTGGAATTACACAGCCCTGCATATAACTACTGTGGGCCTGGGACAAAGCTAGCCGCGTTAGAGGAAGCGGTGGTACTCTAGACAAATTACCTGTGGAATTACACAGCCCTGCGTATAACTACTGTGGGCCTGGGACAGAGCTAGTCGCATTCGAGGAAGCGGTGGTACTCTAGACAAACTACCTGTGGAATTACACAGCCCTGCATATAACTACTGTGGGCCTGGGATATAGCTACAAGCATTAGAGGAAGCGGTGGTACTCTAGACAAACTACTTGTGGAATTACACAGCCCTGCATATAACTGCTGTGGGCCTGGGACAAAGCTAGACACATTAGAGGAAGAGGTGGTACTCTAGACAAACTACCTGTGGAATTACACAGCCCTGCGTATAACTGCTGTCGGCCTGGGACAAAGCTAGACGCATTGGAGGAAGCGGTGGTGTTCTAGACAAACTACATGTGGAATTACACAGCCCTGCGTATAACTACTGTGGGCCTGGGACAAAGCTAGACGCATTAGAGGAAGCTGTGGTACTCTAGACAAACTACCTGTGGAATTACACAGCCCTGCATATAACTACTGTGGGCCTGGGACAAAGCTAGACGCATTAGAGGAAGCGGTGGTACTCTAGACAAATTACCTGTGGAATTACACAGCCCTGCGTATAACTACTGTGGGCCTGGGACAGAGCTAGTCGCATTAGAGGAAGCGGTGGTACTCTAGACAAACTACCTGTGGAATAACACAGCCCTGCGTATAACCACTGTGGGCCTGGGACAAAGCTAGACGCATTAGACGAAGCGATGGTACTCTAGACAAACCACCCGTGGAATTACACAGCCCTGCGTATAACTACTGTGATCTTGGGACAAAGCTAGACGCATTAGAGGAAGCGGTGGTACTCTAGACAAACTACCTGTGGAATAACACAGCCCTGCGTATAACTACTGTGGGCCTGGGATAAAGCTACAAGCATTAGAGGAAGCGGTGGTACTCTAGACAAACTACTTGTGGAATTACACAGCCCTGCGTATAACTACTGTGGGCCTGGGACAAAGCTAGACGCATTAGAGGAAGCGGTGGTACTCTAGACAAACTACCTGTGGAATTACACAGCGCTGCGTATAACTACTGTGGGCCTGGGACAAAGCTAGACGCATTAGAGGAAGCGGTGGTACTCTAGACAAAGTACCTGTGGAATTACACAGCCCTGCGTATAACCACTGTGGGCCTGGGACAAAGCTAGACGCATTAGACGAAGCGATGGTACTCTAGACAAACCACCCATGGAATTACACAGCCCTGCGTATAACTACTGTGGGCCTGGGACAAAGCTAGACGCATTAGAGGAAGCGGTGGTACTCTAGACAAACTACCTGTGGAATTACACAGCCCTGCGTATAACTACTGTGGGCCTGGGACAAAGCTAGACGCATTAGAGGAAGCGGTGGTGCTCTAGACAAACTACCTGTGGAATTACACAGACCTGTGTATAACTAGTGTGGGCCTGGGACAAAGCTAGACGCATTAGTGGAAGCGGTCTTACTCTAGACAAACTACCTGTGGAATTACACAGCCTTGCGTCTAACTACTTTTTGGCCTGGGACAAAGCTAGACACATTAGAGGAAGCGGTGGTACTCTAGACAAACTTCGTGTGGAATTACACAGCCTTGTGTATAACTACTGTGGGCCTGGGACAAAGCTAGACGCATTAGAGGAAGCTGTGGTACTATAGACAAACTACCTGTGGAATTACACAGCCCTGCATATAACTACTGTGGGCCTGGGACAAAGCTAGACGCATTAGAGGAAGCAGTGGTACTCTAGACAAACTACCTGTGGAATTACACAGCCCTGCGTATAACTACTGTGGGCCTGGGACAGAGCTAGTCGCATTAGAGGAAGCGGTGGTACTCTAGACAAACTACCTGTGGAATAACACAGCCCTGCATATAACTACTTTGGGCCTGGGATAAAGCTACAAGCATTAGAGGAAGCGGTGGTACTCTAGACAAACTACTTGTGGGATTACACAGCCCTGCATATAACTGCTGTGGGCCTGGGACAAAGCTAGACACATTAGAGGAAGCGGTGGCACTCTAGACAAACTACCTGTGGAATTACACAGCCCTTCGTATAACTGCTGTCGGCCTGGGACAAAGCTAGACGCATTAGAGGAAGCGGTGGTATTCTAGACAAACTACCTGTGGAATTACACAGCCCTGTGTATAACTACTGTTGGCCTGGGACAAAGCCAGATGCATTGGAGGAAGCGGTGGTACTCTAGACAAACAACCTGCGGAATTACACAGCCCTGCGTAGAACTACTTTGGGCCTGGGACAAACCTAGACACATTAGAGGAAGCTGTGGTACTCTAGACAAACTACCTGTGGAATTACACAGCCCTGCGTATAACTACTGTGGGCTTGGGACAAAGCTAGACACATTAGAGGAAGCGGTGGTACTCTACACAAACTACCTGTGGAATTACACAGCCTTGCGTATAACTACTGTGGGCATGGGACAAAGCTAGACGCATTAGAGGAAGCGGTGGTGTTCTAGACAAACTACATGTGGAATTACACAGCCCTGCGTATAATTACTGTTGGCCTGGGTCAAAGCTAGACGCAATAGAGGAAATGGTGGTACTCTAGACAAACTACCTGTGGAATTACACAGCCCTGCGTATAACTACTGTGGGCCTGGGTTAAAGCTAGTCGCATTAGAGTATGCGGTGGTGCTCTAGACAAACTACCTGTGGAATTACACAGCCCTGCATATAACTACCGTGGGCCTGAGACAAAGCTAGACGCATTGGAGGAAGCGGTGGTACTCTAGACAAACTACCTGGGGAATTACACAGCCCTGCGTATCACTACTGTGGGCCTGTGACAAAGCTAGACGCATTAGAGGAAGCGGTGGTACTCTAGACAAACTACCTGTGGAATTACACAGCCAAGCGTATAACTACTGTGGGCCTGGGACAAAGCTAGACGCATCTGAGGAAGCGGTGGTACTCTAGACAAACTACCTGTGGAATTACACAGCCCTGCGTATAACCACTGTGGGCCTGGGACAAATCTAGACGCATTACACGAAGCGATGGTACTCTAGACAAACCACCCGTGGAATTACACAGCCCTGCGTATAACTACTGTGGGCCTGGGACAAAGCTAGGCGCATTAGAGGAAGCGGTGGTACTCTAGACAAACTACCTGTGGAATTACACAGCCCTGCATATAACTACTGTGGGCCTGGGATATAGCTACAAGCATTAGAGGAAGCGGTGGTACTCTAGACAAACTACTTGTGGAATTACACAGCCCTGCGTATAACTACTGTGGGCCTGGGACAAAGCTAGACGCATTAGAGGAAGCGGTGGTACTCTAGACAAACTACCTGTGGAATTACACAGCGCTGCGTATAACTACTGTGGGCCTGGGACAAAGCTAGACGCATTAGAGGAAGCGGTGGTACTCTAGACAAAGTACCTGTGGAATTACACAGCCCTGCGTATAACCACTGTGGGCCTGGGACAAAGCTAGACGCATTAGACGAAGCGATGGTACTCTAGACAAACCACCCGTGGAATTACACAGCCCTGCGTATAACTACTGTGGGCCTGGGACAAAGCTAGACGCATTAGAGGAAGCGGTGGTACTCTAGACAAACTACCTGTGGAATTACACAGCCCTGCGTATAACTACTGTGGGCCTGGGACAAAGCTAGACGCATTAGAGGAAGCGGTGGTGCTCTAGACAAACTACCTGTGGAATTACACAGACCTGTGTATAACTAGTGTGGGCCTGGGACAAAGCTAGACGCATTAGTGGAAGCGGTCTTACTCTAGACAAACTACCTGTGGAATTACACAGCCTTGCGTCTAACTACTTTTTGGCCTGGGACAAAGCTAGACACATTAGAGGAAGCGGTGGTACTCTAGACAAACTTCGTGTGGAATTACACAGCCTTGTGTATAACTACTGTGGGCCTGGGACAAAGCTAGACGCATTAGAGGAAGCTGTGGTACTATAGACAAACTACCTGTGGAATTACACAGCCCTGCATATAACTACTGTGGGCCTGGGACAAAGCTAGACGCATTAGAGGAAGCAGTGGTACTCTAGACAAACTACCTGTGGAATTACACAGCCCTGCGTATAACTACTGTGGGCCTGGGACAGAGCTAGTCGCATTAGAGGAAGCGGTGGTACTCTAGACAAACTACCTGTGGAATAACACAGCCCTGCATATAACTACTTTGGGCCTGGGATAAAGCTACAAGCATTAGAGGAAGCGGTGGTACTCTAGACAAACTACTTGTGGGATTACACAGCCCTGCATATAACTGCTGTGGGCCTGGGACAAAGCTAGACACATTAGAGGAAGCGGTGGCACTCTAGACAAACTACCTGTGGAATTACACAGCCCTTCGTATAACTGCTGTCGGCCTGGGACAAAGCTAGACGCATTAGAGGAAGCGGTGGTATTCTAGACAAACTACCTGTGGAATTACACAGCCCTGTGTATAACTACTGTTGGCCTGGGACAAAGCCAGATGCATTGGAGGAAGCGGTGGTACTCTAGACAAACAACCTGCGGAATTACACAGCCCTGCGTAGAACTACTTTGGGCCTGGGACAAACCTAGACACATTAGAGGAAGCTGTGGTACTCTAGACAAACTACCTGTGGAATTACACAGCCCTGCGTATAACTACTGTGGGCTTGGGACAAAGCTAGACACATTAGAGGAAGCGGTGGTACTCTACACAAACTACCTGTGGAATTACACAGCCTTGCGTATAACTACTGTGGGCATGGGACAAAGCTAGACGCATTAGAGGAAGCGGTGGTGTTCTAGACAAACTACATGTGGAATTACACAGCCCTGCGTATAATTACTGTTGGCCTGGGTCAAAGCTAGACGCAATAGAGGAAATGGTGGTACTCTAGACAAACTACCTGTGGAATTACACAGCCCTGCGTATAACTACTGTGGGCCTGGGTTAAAGCTAGTCGCATTAGAGTATGCGGTGGTGCTCTAGACAAACTACCTGTGGAATTACACAGCCCTGCATATAACTACCGTGGGCCTGAGACAAAGCTAGACGCATTGGAGGAAGCGGTGGTACTCTAGACAAACTACCTAGGGAATTACACAGCCCTGCGTATCACTACTGTGGGCCTGGGACAAAGCTAGACGCATTAGAGGAAGCGGTGGTACTCTAGACAAACTACCTGTGGAATTACACAGCCAAGCGTATAACTACTGTGGGCCTGGGACAAAGCTAGACGCATCTGAGGAAGCGGTGGTACTCTAGACAAACTACCTGTGGAATTACACAGCCCTGCGTATAACCACTGTGGGCCTGGGACAAATCTAGACGCATTAGACGAAGCGATGGTACTCTAGACAAACCACCCGTGGAATTACACAGCCCTGCGTATAACTACTGTGGGCCTGGGACAAAGCTAGACGCATCTGAGGAAGCGGTGGTACTCTAGACAAACTACCTGTGGAATTACACAGCCCTGCGTATAACCACTGTGGGCCTGGGACAAATCTAGACGCATTAGACGAAGCGATGGTACTCTAGACAAACCACCCGTGGAATTACACAGCCCTGCGTATAACTACTGTGGGCCTGGGACAGAGCTAGTCGCATTCGAGGAAGCAGTGGTACTCTAGACAAACTACCTGTGGAATTACACAGCCCTGCATATAACTACTGTGGGCCTGGGATATAGCTACAAGCATTAGAGGAAGCGGTGGTACTCTAGACAAACTACTTGTGGAATTACACAGCCCTGCATATAACTGCTGTGGGCCTGGGACAAAGCTAGACACATTAGAGGAAGAGGTGGTACTCTAGACAAACTACCTGTGGAATTACACAGCCCTGCGTATAACTGCTGTCGGCCTGGGACAAAGCTAGACGCATTAGAGGAAGCTGTGGTACTCTAGACAAACTACCTGTGGAATTACACAGCCCTGCGTATAACTACTGTGGGCCTGCGACAAAGCTAGACACATTAGAGGAAGCGGTGGTGTTCTAGACAAACTACATGTGGAATTACACAGCCCTGCGTATAATTACTGTTGGCCTGGGTCAAAGCTAGACGCATTAGAGGAAATAGTGGTACTCTAGACAAACTACCTGTGGAATTACACAGCCCTGCGTATAACTACTGTGGTTCTGGGTTAAAGCTAGTCGCATTAGAGGATGCGGTGGTGCTCTAGACAAACTACCTGTGGAATTACACAGCCCTGCATATAACTACTGTGGGCCTGGGACAAAGCTAGACGCATTAGAGGAAGCGGTGGTACTCTAGACAAATTACCTGTGGAATTACACAGCCCTGCGTATAACTACTGTGGGCCTGGGACAGAGCTAGTCGCATTAGAGGAGGCGGTGGTACTCTAGACAAACTACCTGTGGATTAACACAGCCCTGCGTATAACCACTGTGGGCCTGGGACAAAGCTAGACGCATTAGACGAAGCGATGGTACTCTAGACAAACCACCCGTGGAATTACACAGCCCTGCGTATAACTACTGTGGGCTTGGGACAAAGCTAGACGCATTAGAGGAAGCGGTGGTAGTCTAGACAAACTACCTGTGGAATAACACAGCCCTGCGTATAACTACTGTGGGCCTGGGATAAAGCTACAAGCATTAGAGGAAGCGGTGGTACTCTAGATAAACTACTTGTGGAATTACACAGCCCTGCGTATAACTACTGTGGGCCTGGGACAGAGCTAGTCGCATTAGAGGAAGCGGTGGTACTCTAGACAAACTACCTGTGGATTAACACAGCCCTGCGTATAACCACTGTGGGCCTGGGACAAAGCTAGACGCATTAGACGAAGCGATGGTACTCTAGACAAACCACCCGTGGAATTACACAGCCCTGCGTATAACTACTGTGGGCTTGGGACAAAGCTAGACGCATTAGAGGAAGCGGTGGTACTCTAGACAAACTACCTGTGGAATAACACAGCCCTGCGTATAACTACTGTGGGCCTGGGATAAAGCTACAAGCATTAGAGGAAGCGGTGGTACTCTAGACAAACTACTTGTGGAATTACACAGCCCTGCGTATAACTACTGTGGGCCTGGGACAAAGCTAGACGCATTAGAGGAAGCGGTGGTACTCTAGACAAACTACCTGTGTAATTACACAGTGCTGCGTATAACTACTGTGGGCCTGGGACAAAGCTAGACGCATTAGAGGAAGCGGTGGTACTCTAGACAAAGTACCTGTGGAATTACACAGCCCTGCGTATAACCACTGTGGGCCTGGGACAAAGCTAGACGCATTAGACGAAGCGATGGTACTCTAGACAAACCACCCGTGGAATTACACGGCCCTGCGTATAACTACTGTGGGCCTGGGACAAAGCTAGACGCATTAGAGGAAGCGGTGGTACACTAGACAAACTACCTGTGGAATTACACAGCCCTGCGTATAACTACTGTGGGCCTGGGACAAAGCTAGACGCATTAGAGGAAGCGGTGGTGCTCTAGACAAACTACCTGTGGAATTACACAGACCTGCGTATAACTAGTGTGGGCCTGGGACAAAGCTAGACGCATTAGTGGAAGCGGTGGTACTCTAGACAAACTACCTGTGGAATTACACAGCCTTGCGTGTAACTACTTTTTGGCCTGGGACAAAGCTAGACACATTAGAGGAAGCGGTGGTACTCTAGACAAACTTCGTGTGGAATTACACAGCCTTGTGTATAACTACTGTGGGCCTGGGACAAAGCTAGACGCATTAGATGAAGCTGTGGTACTATAGACAAACTACCTGTGGAATTACACAGCCCTGCATATAACTACTGTGGGCCTGGGACAAAGCTAGACGCATTAGAGGAAGCAGTGGTACTCTAGACAAACTACCTGTGGAATTACACGGCCTTGCGTATAACTACTGTGGGCCTGGGACAGAGCTAGTCGCATTAGAGGAAGCGGTGGTACTCTAGACAAACTACCTGTGGAATAACACAGCCCTGCATATAACTACTTTGGGCCTGGGACAAAGCTACAAGCATTAAAGGAAGCGGTGGTACTCTAGACAAACTACTTGTGGGATTACACAGCCCTGCATATAACTGCTGTGGCCTGGGACAAAGCTAGACACATTAGAGGAAGCGGTGGCACTCTAGACAAACTACCTGTGGAATTACACAGCCCTTCGTATAACTGCTGTCGGCCTGGGACAAAGCTAGACGCATCAGAGGAAACGGTGGTATTCTAGACAAACTACCTGTGGAATTACACAGCCCTGTGTATAACTACTGTTGGCCTGGGACAAAGCCAGATGCATTGGAGGAAGCGGTGGAACTCTAGACAAACAACCTGCGGAATTACACAGCCCTGCGTAGAACTACTTTGGGCCTGGGACAAACCTAGACACATTAGAGGAAGCTGTGGTACTCTAGACAAACTACCTGTGGAATTACACAGCCCTGCGTATAACTACTGTGGGCTTGGGACAAAGCTAGACACATTAGAGGAAGCGGTGGTACTCTACACAAACTACCTGTGGAATTACACAGCCTTGCGTATAACTACTGTGGGCCTGGGACAAAGCTAGACGCATTAGAGGAAGCGGTGGTGTTCTAGACAAACTACATGTGGAATTACACAGCCCTGCGTATAATTACTGTTGGCCTGGGTCAAAGCTAGACGCAATAGAGGAAATGGTGGTACTCTAGACAAACTACCTGTGGAATTACACAGCCCTGTGTATAACTACTGTGGGCCTGGGTTAAAGCTAGTCGCATTAGAGGATGCGGTGGTGCTCTAGACAAACTACCTGTGGAATTACACAGCCCTGCATATAACTACCGTGGGCCTGAGACAAAGCTAGACGCATTGGAGGAAGCGGTGGTGCTCTAGAAAAACTACCTGTGGAATTACACAGACCTGTGTATAACTAGTGTGGGCCTGGGACAAAGCTAGACGCATTAGAGGAAGCAGTGGTACTCTAGACAAACTACCTGTGGAATTACACGGCCTTGCGTATAACTACTGTGGGCCTGGGACAAAGCTAGACGCATCTGAGGAAGCGGTGGTACTCTAGACAAACTACCTGTGGAATTACACAGCCCTGCGTATAACCACTGTGGGCCTGGGACAAAGCTAGACACATTAGACGAAGCGATGGTACTCTAGACAAACCACCCGTGGAATTACACAGCCCTGCGTATAACTACTGTGGGCCTGGGACAAAGCTAGGCGCATTAGAGGAAGCGGTGGTACTCTAGACAAACTACCTGTGGAATTACACAGCCCTGCGTATAACTACTGTGGGCCTGGGACAAAGCTAGACGCATTAGAGGAAGCGGTGGTGCTCTAGAAAAACTACCTGTGGAATTACACAGACCTGTGTATAACTAGTGTGGGCCTGGGACAAAGCTAGACGCATTAGTGGAAGCAATGGTACTCTAAACAAACTACCTGTGGAATTACTCAGCTTGCGTATAACTGCTTTTTGGCCTATGACAAAGCTAGACACATTAGAGGAAGCGGTGGTACTCTAGACAAACTTCGTGTGGAATTACACAGCCTTGTGTATAACTACTGTGGGCCTGGGACAAAGCTAGACGCATTAGAGGAAGCTGTGGTACTATAGACAAACTACCTGTGGAATTACACAGCCCTGCATATAACTACTGTGGGTGTGGGACAAAGCTAGACGCATTAGAGGAAGAGGTGGTACTCTAGACAAACTACCTGTGGAATTACACAGCCCTGCGTATAACTACTGTGGGCCTGGGACAGAGCTAGTCGCATTAGAGGAAGCGGTTTTACTCTAGACAAACTACCTGTGGAATAACACAGCCCTGCATAAAAACTACTGTGGGCCTGGGATAAAGCTACAAGCATTAGAGGAAACGGTGGTACTCTAGACAAACTACTTGTGGAATTACACAGCCCTGCATATAACTGCTGTGGGCCTGGGACAAAGCTAGACACATTAGAGGAAGCGGTGGTACTCTAGACAAACTACCTGTGGAATTACACAGCCCTGCGTGTAACTGCTGTCGGCCTGGGACAAAGCTAGACGCATTAGAGGAAGCGGTGGTATTCTAGACAAACTACCTGTGGAATTACACAGCCCTGTGTATAACTACTGTGGGCCTGGGACAACGCCAGACGCATTGGAGGAAGCGGTGGTACTCTAGACAAACAACCTGCGGAATTACACAGTCCTGCGTAGAACTACTTTGGGCGTGGGACAAAGCTAGACACATTAGAGGAAGCTGTGGTACTCTAGACAAACTACCTGTGGAATTACACAGCCCTGCATATAACTACCGTGTGCCTGAGACAAAGCTAGACGCATTGGACGAAGCGGTGGTACTCTAGACAAACTACCTAGGGAATTACACAGCCCTGCGTATAACTACTGTGGGCCTGGGACAAAGCTAGACGCATTAGAGGAAGCGGTGGTACTCTAGACAAACTACCTGTGGAATAACACAGCCCTGCGTATAACTACCGTGGGCCTGGGACAAAGCTAGACGCATCTGAGGAAGCGGTGGTACTCTAGACAAACTACCTGTGGAATTACACAGCCCTGCGTATAACTACTGTGGGCCTGGGACAAAGCTAAACGCATTAGAGGAAGCGGTGGTACTTTTAACAAACTACCTGTGGAATTACACAGCCCTGCATATAACTATTGTGGGCCTGGGACAAAGCTAGACGCATTAGAGGATGCGGTGGTACTCTAGACAAACTACCGGTGGAATTACACAGCCCTGCATATAACTACTGTGGGCCTGGGACAAAGCTAGACGCATTAGAGGAAGCGGTGGTACTCTAGACAAACTACCTGTGGAATTACACAGCCCTGCGTATAACTACTGTGTGCCTGGGACAAAGCACGTCGCATCTGAGGAAGCGGTGGTACTGTAGACAAACTACCTGTGGAATTAGACAGCCCTGCGTATAACTACTGTGGGCCTGGGACAAAGCTAGACGCATCTGAGGAAGCGGTGGTACTCTACACAAACTACCTGTGGAATTACACAGCCCTGCGTATAACTACTGTGGGCCTGGGAAAAAGCTAGACGCATTAGAGGAAGCGGTGGTAGTCTAGACAAACTACCTGTGGAATTACACAGCCCTGCGTATAACTACTGTGGACCTGGGACAAAGCTAGACGCATTAAAGGAAGCGGTGGTGTCCTAGACAAACTACATGTGGAATTACACAGCCCTGCGTATAACTACTGTTGGCCTGGGACAAAGCTAGACGCATTAGAGGAAATGGTGGTACTCTAGACAAACTACCTGTGGAATTACACAGCCCTGCGTATAACTACTGTGGGCCTGGGACAAAGCTAGTCGCATTAGAGGATGCGGTGGTGCTCTAGACAAACTACCTGTGGAATTACACAGCCCTGCGTATAACTACTGTGGGTCTGGGTTAAGGCTAGTCGCATTAGTGGATGCGGTGGTGCTCTAGACAAACTACCTGTGGAATTACACAGCCCTGCATATAACTACCGTGGGCCTGAGACAAAGCTAGACGCATTGGAGGAAGCGGTGGTACTCTAGACAAACTACCTAGGGAATTACACAGCCCTGCGTATAACTACTGTGGGCCTGGGACAAAGCTAGACGCATTAGAGGAAGTGGTGGTACTCTAGACAAACTACCTGTGGAATTACACAGCCCAGCGTATAACTACTGTGGGCCTGGGACAAAGCTAGACGCATCTGAGGAAGTGGTGGTACTCTAGACAAACTACCTGTGGAATTACACACCCCTGCGTATAACTACTGTGGGCCTGGGACAAAGCTAAACCCATTAGAGGAAGCGGTGGTACTTTTAACAAACTACCTGTGGAATTACACAGCCCTGCATATAACTATTGTGGGCCTGGGACAAAGCTAGACGCATTAGAGGAAGCGGTGGTTCAAAAAATGGTTCAAATGGCTCTGAGCACTATGGGACTTAACATCTGTGGTCATCAGTCCCCTAGAACTTAGAACTACTTAAACCTAACTAACCTAAAGACATCACACACATCCATGCCCGAGGCAGGATTCGAACCTGCGACCGTAGCAGTCGCACTGTTCCGGACTGCGCGCCTAGAACCGCGAGACCACCACGGCCGGCGGAAGCGGTGGTACTCTACACAAACTACCTGTGGAATTACACAGCCCTGCGTATAATTACTGTGGGCCTGGGACAAAGCTAGACGCATTAGAGGAAGCGGTGGTAGTCTAGACAAACTACCTGGGGAATTACACAGCCCTGCGTATAACTACTGTGGGCCTGGGACAAAGCTAGACGCATTAGAGGAAGCGGTGGTGTTCTAGACAAACTACCTGTGGAATTACACAGCCCTGCGTATAACTACTGTGGACCTGGGACAAAGCTAGACGCATTAAAGGAAGCGGTGGTGTCCTAGACAAACTACATGTGGAATTACACAGCCCTGCGTATAACTACTGTTGGCCTGGGACAAAGCTAGACGCATTAGAGGAAATGGTGGTACTCTAGACAAACTACCTGTGGAATTACACAGCCCTGCGTATAACTACTGTGGGCCTGGGACAAAGCTAGTCGCATTAGAGGATGCGGTGGTGCTCTAGACAAACTACCTGTGGAATTACACAGCCCTGCGTATAACTACTGTGGGTCTGGGTTAAGGCTAGTCGCATTAGTGGATGCGGTGGTGCTCTAGACAAACTACCTGTGGAATTACACAGCCCTGCATATAACTACCGTGGGCCTGAGACAAAGCTAGACGCATTGGAGGAAGCGGTGGTACTCTAGACAAACTACCTAGGGAATTACACAGCCCTGCGTATAACTACTGTGGGCCTGGGACAAAGCTAGACGCATTAGAGGAAGTGGTGGTACTCTAGACAAACTACCTGTGGAATTACACAGCCCAGCGTATAACTACTGTGGGCCTGGGACAAAGCTAGACGCATCTGAGGAAGTGGTGGTACTCTAGACAAACTACCTGTGGAATTACACACCCCTGCGTATAACTACTGTGGGCCTGGGACAAAGCTAAACCCATTAGAGGAAGCGGTGGTACTTTTAACAAACTACCTGTGGAATTACACAGCCCTGCATATAACTATTGTGGGCCTGGGACAAAGCTAGACGCATTAGAGGAAGCGGTGGTTCAAAAAATGGTTCAAATGGCTCTGAGCACTATGGGACTTAACATCTGTGGTCATCAGTCCCCTAGAACTTAGAACTACTTAAACCTAACTAACCTAAAGACATCACACACATCCATGCCCGAGGCAGGATTCGAACCTGCGACCGTAGCAGTCGCACTGTTCCGGACTGCGCGCCTAGAACCGCGAGACCACCACGGCCGGCGGAAGCGGTGGTACTCTACACAAACTACCTGTGGAATTACACAGCCCTGCGTATAATTACTGTGGGCCTGGGACAAAGCTAGACGCATTAGAGGAAGCGGTGGTAGTCTAGACAAACTACCTGGGGAATTACACAGCCCTGCGTATAACTACTGTGGGCCTGGGACAAAGCTAGACGCATTAGAGGAAGCGGTGGTGTTCTAGACAAACTACATGTGGAATTACACAGCCCTGCGTATAACTACTGTTGGCCTGGGACAAAGCTAGACGCATTAGAGGAAATGGTGGTACTCTAGACAAACTACCTGTGGAATTACACAGCCCTGCGTATAACTACTGTGGGCCTGGGACAAAGCTAGTCGCATTAGAGGATGCGGTGGTGCTCTAGACAAACTACCTGTGGAATTACACAGCCCTGCGTATAACTACTGTGGGCCTGGGACAAAGCTAGACGCATTGGAGGAAGCGGTGGTACTCTAGACAAGCTACCTAAGGAATTACACAGCCCTGCGTATAACTATAGTGTGCCTGGGACAAAGCTAGACGCATTAGAGGAAGCGGTGGTACTCTACACAAACTACCGCTGGAATTTCACAGCCCTGCGTATAACTACTGTGGGCCTGGGACAAAGCTATACGCATTGGAGGAAGCGGTGGTACTCTAGACAAACTACCTGGTGAATTACACAGCCTTGCGCATAACTACTGTGGGCCTGGGACAAAGCTAGACGCATTACAGGAAGCGGTGGTACTCTAGACAAGCTACCTGTGGAATTACACAGCCCTGCGTATAACTACTGTGGGCCTGGGACAAAGCTAGACACATTAGAGGAAGCGGTGGTACTCTAGACAAACTACCTGTGGAATTACACAGCCCTGCGTATAACTACTGTGAGCCTGGGACAAAGCTAGACGCATTTGAGGAACCGGTGGTACTCTAGACAAACTCCCGGTAAAATTACACAGCCCTGCTTATAACTACTGTGCGCCTAGGACAAAGCTAGACGCATTAGAGGAAGCGGTGGTACTGTAGACAAACTACCTGGGGAATTACACAGCCCTGCGTATAACTACTGTGGGCCTGGGACAAAGCTAGATGCATTAGAGGAAGCGGTGGTACTCTAGACAAACTACCTGTGGAATTACACAGCCCTGCATATAACTACTGTGGGCCTGGGAGAAAGCTAGACGCATTAGAGGAAGCGGTGGTACTCTAGACAAACTACCTGTGGAATTACACAGCCCTGCGTATAACTACTGTGGGCCTGGGACAAAGCTAGACGCATTAGAGGAAGCGGTGGTACTCTAGACAAACTACCTGTGGAATTACACAGCCCTGCGTATAACTACTGTGGGCCTGGGACGAAGGTAGACGCATTAGAGGAAGCGGTGGTACTCTAGAAAAACTACCTGGGGAATTACACAGCCCTGCGTATAACTGCTGTGGGCCTGGGACAAAGCTAGACGCATTAGAGGAAGAGGTGGTACTCTAGACAAACTACCTGTGGAATTACACAGCCCTGCGTATAACTGCTGTGGGCCTGGTACAAAGCTAGACGCATTAGAGGAAGCGGTGGTATTCTAGACAAACTACCTGTGGAATTACACAGCCCTGCGTATAACTACTGTGGGCCTGGGACAAAGCTAGACGCATTGGAGGAAGCGGTGGTACTCTAGACAAACTACCTGTCGAATTACACAGCCCTGCGTATAACTACTGTGGGCCTGGGACAAAGCTAGACGCATTAGAGGAAGCAGTTGTACTCTAGACAATCTACCTGTGGAATTACACAGCCCTGCGTGTAACTACTGTGGGAATGCGACAAAGCTAGACCCATTAGAGGAAGCAGTGGTACTTTAGACAAACTAACTGTGGAATTTCACAGCCCTGCGTATAACTACTGTGGGCCTGGGACAAAGCTAGACGCATTAGAGGAAGCGGTGGTACTCTAGACAAACTACGTGTGGAATTACACAGCCTTGTGTATAACTACTGTGGGCCTAGGACAAAGCTAGATGCATTAGAATAAGCTATGGTACTCTAGACAAACTACCTGGGGAATTACACAGCCCTGCATATAACTACTGTGGGCCTGGGACAAAGCTAGACGCATTAGAGGAAGCGGTGGTACTCTAGACAAATTACCTGTGGAATTACACAGCCCTGCGTATAACTACTGTGGGCCTGGGACAGAGCTAGTCGCATTAGAGGAAGCGGTGGTACTCTAGACAAACAACCTGTGGAATAACACAGCCCTGCGTATAACTACTGTGGGACTGGGATAAAGCTACAAGCATTAGAGGAAGCGGTGGTACTCTAGAGAAACTACTTGTGGAATTACTCAGCCCTGCGTATAACTACTGTGGGCCTGGGACAAAGGTAGACGCATTAGAGGAAGCGGTGGTACTCTAGACAAACTACATGTGGAATTACACAGCCCTGCGTATAACTACTGTGGGCCTTGGACAAAGCTAGACGCATTAGAGGAAGCGGTGGTACTCTAGACAAACTACCTGGGGAATTACACAGCCTTGCGTATAACTACTGTGGGCCTGGGACAAAGCTAGACGCATTAGAGGAAGCGGTGGTACTCTAGCCAAACTACCTGTGGAATTACACAGCCCTGCATATAACTACTCTGGGCTGGGACAAAGCTAGACGCATTACAGGAAGCGGTGGTACTCTAGACAAACTATCTGTGGAATTACACAGCCCTGCGTATAACTACTGTGGGCTTGGGACAAAGGTAGACGCATTAGAGGAAGCGGTGGTATTCTAGACAAACTACCTGTGGAATTACACAGCCCTGCGTATCACCGCTGTGGGCCTGGGACAAAGCTAGACGCATTAGAGGAAGCGGTGGTACTCTAGACAAACTACCTGTGGAATTACACAGCCCTGCGTATAACTTTTGTGGGCCTGGTACAAAGCTAGACGCATTAGAGGAAGCGGTGGTACTCTAGACAAACTACCTGTTTAATTACTCATCCCTCTGTATAACTACTGTGGGCCTGGGACAAAGCTAGATGCATTAGAGGAAGCGGTGGTACTCTAGACAAACTACCTGTGGAATTACACAGCCCTGCGTATAACTACTGTGGGCCTGGGAGAAAGCTAGACGCATTAGAGGAAGCGGTGGTACTCTAGACAAACTACCTGTGGAATTACACAGCCCTGCGTATAACTACTGTGGGCCTGGGACAATGCTAGACGCATTAGAGGAAGCGGTGGTACTCTAGACAAACTACCTGTGGAATTACACAGCCCTGCGTATAACTACTGTGGGCCTGGGACGAAGCTAGACGCATTAGAGGAAGCGGTGGTACTCTAGACAAACTACCTCGGGAATTACACAGCCCTGCGTATAACTGCTGTGGGCCTGGGACAAAGCTAGACGCATTAGAGGAAGCGGTGGTACTCTAGACAAATTACCTGTGGAATTACACAGCCCTGCGTATAACTACTGTGGGCCTGGGACAGAGCTAGTCGCATTAGAGGAAGCGGTGGTACTCTACAGAAACTACCTGTGGAATAACACAGCCCTGCGTATAACTACTGTGCTACTGGGATAAAGCTACAAGCATTAGAGGAAGCGGTGGTACTCTAGACAAACTACTTGTGGAATTACTCAGCCCTGCGTATAACTACTGTGGGCCTGGGACAAAGCTAGACGCATTAGAGGAAGCGGTGGTACTCTAGACAAACTACCTGTGGAATTACACAGCCCTGCGTATAACTACTGTGGGCCTGGGTCAAAGCTAGATGCATTAGAGGAAGCGGTGGTACTCTAGACAAAGTACCTGTGGAATTACACAGCCCTGCGTATAACTACTGTGGGCCTGGGACAAAGCTAGACGCATTAGACGAAGCGATGGTACTCTAGACAAAGCACCCGTGGAATTACACAGCCCAGCGTATAACTACTGTGGGCCTGGGACAAAGCTAGACGCATTAGAGGAAGCGGTGGTACTCTAGACAAACTACCTGTGGAATTACACAGCCCTGCGTATAACTACTGTGGGCCTGGGAGAAAGCTAGACGCATTAGAGGAAGCGGTGGTACTCTAGACAAACTACCTGTGGAATTACACAGCCCTGCGTATAACTACTGTGGGCCTGGGACAATGCTAGACGCATTAGAGGAAGCGGTGGTACTCTAGACAAACTACCTGTGGAATTACACAGCCCTGCGTATAACTACTGTGGGCCTGGGACGAAGCTAGACGCATTAGAGGAAGCGGTGGTACTCTAGACAAACTACCTGTGGAATTACACAGCCCTGCGTATAACTACTGTGGGCCTGGGAGAAAGCTAGACGCATAAGAGGAAGCGGTGGTACTCTAGACAAACTACCTGTGGAATTACACAGCCCTGCGTATAACTACTGTGGGCCTGGGACAAAGCTAGACGCATTAGAGGAAGCGGTGGTACTCTAGACAAACTACCTGTGGAATTACACAGCCCTGCGTATAACTACTGTGAGCCTGGGACAAAGCTAGACGCATTTGAGGAACCGGTGGTACTCTAGACAAACTCCCGGTAAAATTACACAGCCCTGCTTATAACTACTGTGCGCCTGGGACAAAGCTAGACGCATTAGAGGAAGCGGTGGTACTGTAGACAAACTACCTGGGGAATTACACAGCCCTGCGTATAACTACTGTGGGCCTGGGACAAAGCTAGATGCATTAGAGGAAGCGGTGGTACTCTAGACAAACTACCTGTGGAATTACACAGCCCTGCATATAACTACTGTGGGCCTGGGAGAAAGCTAGACGCATTAGAGGAAGCGGTGGTACTCTAGACAAACTACCTGTGGAATTACACAGCCCTGCGTATAACTACTGTGGGCCTGGGACAAAGGTAGACGCATTAGAGGAAGCGGTGGTACTCTAGACAAACTACCTGTGGAATTACACAGCCCTGCGTATAACTACTGTGGGCCTGGGACGAAGCTAGACGCATTAGAGGAAGCGGTGGTACTCTAGAAAAACTACCTGGGGAATTACACAGCCCTGCGTATAACTGCTGTGGGCCTGGGACAAAGCTAGACGCATTAGAGGAAGAGGTGGTACTCTAGACAAACTACCTGTGGAATTACACAGCCCTGCGTATAACTGCTGTGGGCCTGGTACAAAGCTAGACGCATTAGAGGAAGCGGTGGTATTCTAGACAAACTACCTGTGGAATTACACAGCCCTGCGTATAACTACTGTGGGCCTGGGACAAAGCTAGACGCATTGGAGGAAGCGGTGGTACTCTAGACAAACTACCTGCCGAATTACACAGCCCTGCGTATAACTACTGTGGGCCTGGGACAAAGCTAGACGCATTAGAGGAAGCAGTTGTACTCTAGACAATCTACCTGTGGAATTACACAGCCCTGCGTGTAACTACTGTGGGAATGCGACAAAGCTAGACCCATTAGAGGAAGCAGTGGTACTTTAGACAAACTAACTGTGGAATTTCACAGCCCTGCGTATAACTACTGTGGGCCTGGGACAAAGCTAGACGCATTAGAGGAAGCGGTGGTACTCTAGACAAACTACGTGTGGAATTACACAGCCTTGTGTATAACTACTGTGGGCCTAGGACAAAGCTAGATGCATTAGAATAAGCTATGGTACTCTAGACAAACTACCTGGGGAATTACACAGCCCTGCATATAACTACTGTGGGCCTGGGACAAAGCTAGACGCATTAGAGGAAGCGGTGGTACTCTAGACAAATTACCTGTGGAATTACACAGCCCTGCGTATAACTACTGTGGGCCTGGGACAGAGCTAGTCGCATTAGAGGAAGCGGTGGTACTCTAGACAAACAACCTGTGGAATAACACAGCCCTGCGTATAACTACTGTGGGACTGGGATAAAGCTACAAGCATTAGAGGAAGCGGTGGTACTCTAGAGAAACTACTTGTGGAATTACTCAGCCCTGCGTATAACTACTGTGGGCCTGGGACAAAGGTAGACGCATTAGAGGAAGCGGTGGTACTCTAGACAAACTACATGTGGAATTACACAGCCCTGCGTATAACTACTGTGGGCCTTGGACAAAGCTAGACGCATTAGAGGAAGCGGTGGTACTCTAGACAAACTACCTGGGGAATTACACAGCCTTGCGTATAACTACTGTGGGCCTGGGACAAAGCTAGACGCATTAGAGGAAGCGGTGGTACTCTAGCCAAACTACCTGTGGAATTACACAGCCCTGCATATAACTACTCTGGGCTGGGACAAAGCTAGACGTATTACAGGAAGCGGTGGTACTCTAGACAAACTACCTGTGGAATTACACAGCCCTGCGTATAACTACTGTGGGCTTGGGACAAAGGTAGACGCATTAGAGGAAGCGGTGGTATTCTAGACAAACTACCTGTGGAATTACACAGCCCTGCGTATCACCGCTGTGGGCCTGGGACAAAGCTAGACGCATTAGAGGAAGCGGTGGTACTCTAGACAAACTACCTGTGGAATTACACAGCCCTGCGTATAACTTTTGTGGGCCTGGTACAAAGCTAGACGCATTAGAGGAAGCGGTGGTACTCTAGACAAACTACCTGTTTAATTACTCATCCCTCTGTATAACTACTGTGGGCCTGGGACAAAGCTAGATGCATTAGAGGAAGCGGTGGTACTCTAGACAAACTACCTGTGGAATTACACAGCCCTGCGTATAACTACTGTGGGCCTGGGAGAAAGCTAGACGCATTAGAGGAAGCGGTGGTACTCTAGACAAACTACCTGTGGAATTACGCAGCCCTGCGTATAACTACTGTGGGCCTGGGACAATGCTAGACGCATTAGAGGAAGCGGTGGTACTCTAGACAAACTACCTGTGGAATTACACAGCCCTGCGTATAACTACTGTGGGCCTGGGACGAAGCTAGACGCATTAGAGGAAGCGGTGGTACTCTAGACAAACTACCTCGGGAATTACACAGCCCTGCGTATAACTGCTGTGGGCCTGGGACAAAGCTAGACGCATTGGAGGAAGCGGTGGTACTCTAGACAAGCTACCTAAGGAATTACACAGCCCTGCGTATAACTATAGTGTGCCTGGGACAAAGCTAGACGCATTAGAGGAAGCGGTGGTACTCTACACAAACTACCGCTGGAATTTCACAGCCCTGCGTATAACTACTGTGGGCCTGGGACAAAGCTAGACGCATTGGAGGAAGCGGTGGTACTCTAGACAAACTACCTGGTGAATTACACAGCCTTGCGCATAACTACTGTGGGCCTGGGACAAAGCTAGACGCATTACAGGAAGCGGTGGTACTCTAGACAAGCTACCTGTGGAATTACACAGCCCTGCGTATAACTACTGTGGGCCTGGGACAAAGCTAGACACATTAGAGGAAGCGGTGGTACTCTAGACAAACTACCTGTGGAATTACACAGCCCTGCGTATAACTACTGTGAGCCTGGGACAAAGCTAGACGCATTTGAGGAACCGGTGGTACTCTAGACAAACTCCCGGTAAAATTACACAGCCCTGCTTATAACTACTGTGCGCCTAGGACAAAGCTAGACGCATTAGAGGAAGCGGTGGTACTGTAGACAAACTACCTGGGGAATTACACAGCCCTGCGTATAACTACTGTGGGCCTGGGACAAAGCTAGATGCATTAGAGGAAGCGGTGGTACTCTAGACAAACTACCTGTGGAATTACACAGCCCTGCATATAACTACTGTGGGCCTGGGAGAAAGCTAGACGCATTAGAGGAAGCGGTGGTACTCTAGACAAACTACCTGTGGAATTACACAGCCCTGCGTATAACTACTGTGGGCCTGGGACAAAGCTAGACGCATTAGAGGAAGCGGTGGTACTCTAGACAAACTACCTGTGGAATTACACAGCCCTGCGTATAACTACTGTGGGCCTGGGACGAAGGTAGACGCATTAGAGGAAGCGGTGGTACTCTAGAAAAACTACCTGGGGAATTACACAGCCCTGCGTATAACTGCTGTGGGCCTGGGACAATGCTAGACGCATTAGAGGAAGAGGTGGTACTCTAGACAAACTACCTGTGGAATTACACAGCCCTGCGTATAACTGCTGTGGGCCTGGTACAAAGCTAGACGCATTAGAGGAAGCGGTGGTATTCTAGACAAACTACCTGTGGAATTACACAGCCCTGCGTATAACTACTGTGGGCCTGGGACAAAGCTAGACGCATTGGAGGAAGCGGTGGTACTCTAGACAAACTACCTGTCGAATTACACAGCCCTGCGTATAACTACTGTGGGCCTGGGACAAAGCTAGACGCATTAGAGGAAGCAGTTGTACTCTAGACAATCTACCTGTGGAATTACACAGCCCTGCGTGTAACTACTGTGGGAATGCGACAAAGCTAGACCCATTAGAGGAAGCAGTGGTACTTTAGACAAACTAACTGTGGAATTTCACAGCCCTGCGTATAACTACTGTGGGCCTGGGACAAAGCTAGACGCATTAGAGGAAGCGGTGGTACTCTAGACAAACTACGTGTGGAATTACACAGCCTTGTGTATAACTACTGTGGGCCTAGGACAAAGCTAGATGCATTAGAATAAGCTATGGTACTCTAGACAAACTACCTGGGGAATTACACAGCCCTGCATATAACTACTGTGGGCCTGGGACAAAGCTAGACGCATTAGAGGAAGCGGTGGTACTCTAGACAAACTACATGCGGAATTACACAGCCCTGCGTATAACTACTGTGGGCCTTGGACAAAGCTAGACGCATTAGAGGAAGCGGTGGTACTCTAGACAAACTACCTCGGGAATTACACAGCCCTGCGTATAACTGCTGTGGGCCTGGGACAAAGCTAGACGCATTAGAGGAAGCGGTGGTACTCTAGACAAATTACCTGTGGAATTACACAGCCCTGCGTATAACTACTGTGGGCCTGGGACAGAGCTAGTCGCATTAGAGGAAGCGGTGGTACTCTACAGAAACTACCTGTGGAATAACACAGCCCTGCGTATAACTACTGTGCTACTGGGATAAAGCTACAAGCATTAGAGGAAGCTGTGGTACTCTAGACAAACTACCTGGGGAATTACACAGCCTTGCGTATAACTACTGTGGGCCTGGGACAAAGCTAGACGCATTAGAGGAAGCGGTGGTACTCTAGCCAAACTACCTGTGGAATTACACAGCCCTGCATATAACTACTCTGGGCTGGGACAAAGCTAGACGCATTACAGGAAGCGGTGGTACTCTAGACAAACTACCTGTGGAATTACACAGCCCTGCGTATAACTACTGTGGGCTTGGGACAAAGGTAGACGCATTAGAGGAAGCGGTGGTATTCTAGACAAACTACCTGTGGAATTACACAGCCCTGCGTATCACCGCTGTGGGCCTGGGACAAAGCTAGACGCATTAGAGGAAGCGGTGGTACTCTAGACAAACTACCTGTGGAATTACACAGCCCTGCGTATAACTTTTGTGGGCCTGGTACAAAGCTAGACGCATTAGAGGAAGCGGTGGTACTCTAGACAAACTACCTGTTTAATTACTCATCCCTCTGTATAACTACTGTGGGCCTGGGACAAAGCTAGATGCATTAGAGGAAGCGGTGGTACTCTAGACAAACTACCTGTGGAATTACACAGCCCTGCGTATAACTACTGTGGGCCTGGGAGAAAGCTAGACGCATTAGAGGAAGCGGTGGTACTCTAGACAAACTACCTGTGGAATTACACAGCCCTGCGTATAACTACTGTGGGCCTGGGACAATGCTAGACGCATTAGAGGAAGCGGTGGTACTCTAGACAAACTACCTGTGGAATTACACAGCCCTGCGTATAACTACTGTGGGCCTGGGACGAAGCTAGACGCATTAGAGGAAGCGGTGGTACTCTAGACAAACTACCTCGGGAATTACACAGCCCTGCGTATAACTGCTGTGGGCCTGGGACAAAGCTAGACGCATTAGAGGAAGCGGTGGTACTCTAGACAAATTACCTGTGGAATTACACAGCCCTGCGTATAACTACTGTGGGCCTGGGACAGAGCTAGTCGCATTAGAGGAAGCGGTGGTACTCTACAGAAACTACCTGTGGAATAACACAGCCCTGCGTATAACTACTGTGCTACTGGGATAAAGCTACAAGCATTAGAGGAAGCTGTGGTACTCTAGACAAACTACTTGTGGAATTACTCAGCCCTGCGTATAACTACTGTGGGCCTGGGACAAAGCTAGACGCATTAGAGGAAGCGGTGGTACTCTAGACAAACTACCTGTGGAATTACACAGCCCTGCGTATAACTACTGTGGGCCTGGGTCAAAGCTAGATGCATTAGAGGAAGCGGTGGTACTCTAGACAAAGTACCTGTGGAATTACACAGCCCTGCGTATAACTACTGTGGGCCTGGGACAAAGCTAGACGCATTAGACGAAGCGATGGTACTCTAGACAAAGCACCCGTGGAATTACACAGCCCAGCGTATAACTACTGTGGGCCTGGGACAAAGCTAGACGCATTAGAGGAAGCGGTGGTACTCTAGACAAACTACCTGTGGAATTACACAGCCCTGCGTATAACTACTGTGGGACTGGGATAAAGCTACAAGCATTAGAGGAAGCGGTGGTACTCTAGAGAAACTACTTGTGGAATTACTCAGCCCTGCGTATAACTACTGTGGGCCTGGGACAAAGGTAGACGCATTAGAGGAAGCGGTGGTACTCCAGACAAACTACATGTGGAATTACACAGCCCTGCGTATAACTACTGTGGGCCTTGGACAAAGCTAGACGCATTAGAGGAAGCGGTGGTACTCTAGACAAACTACCTGGGGAATTACACAGCCTTGCGTATAACTACTGTGGGCCTGGGACAAAGCTAGACGCATTAGAGGAAGCGGTGGTACTCTAGCCAAACTACCTGTGGAATTACACAGCCCTGCATATAACTACTCTGGGCTGGGACAAAGCTAGACGCATTACAGGAAGCGGTGGTACTCTAGACAAACTACCTGTGGAATTACACAGCCCTGCGTATAACTACTGTGGGCTTGGGACAAAGGTAGACGCATTAGAGGAAGCGGTGGTATTCTAGACAAACTACCTGTGGAATTACACAGCCCTGCGTATCACCGCTGTGGGCCTGGGACAAAGCTAGACGCATTAGAGGAAGCGGTGGTACTCTAGACAAACTACCTGTGGAATTACACAGCCCTGCGTATAACTTTTGTGGGCCTGGTACAAAGCTAGACGCATTAGAGGAAGCGGTGGTACTCTAGACAAACTACCTGTTTAATTACTCATCCCTCTGTATAACTACTGTGGGCCTGGGACAAAGCTAGATGCATTAGAGGAAGCGGTGGTACTCTAGACAAACTACCTGTGGAATTACACAGCCCTGCGTATAACTACTGTGGGCCTGGGAGAAAGCTAGACGCATTAGAGGAAGCGGTGGTACTCTAGACAAACTACCTGTGGAATTACACAGCCCTGCGTATAACTACTGTGGGCCTGGGACAATGCTAGACGCATTAGAGGAAGCGGTGGTACTCTAGACAAACTACCTGTGGAATTACACAGCCCTGCGTATAACTACTGTGGGCCTGGGACGAAGCTAGACGCATTAGAGGAAGCGGTGGTACTCTAGACAAACTACCTCGGGAATTACACAGCCCTGCGTATAACTGCTGTGGGCCTGGGACAAAGCTAGACGCATTAGAGGAAGCTGTGGTACTCTAGACAAATTACCTGTGGAATTACACAGCCCTGCGTATAACTACTGTGGGCCTGGGACAGAGCTAGTCGCATTAGAGGAAGCGGTGGTACTCTACAGAAACTACCTGTGGAATAACACAGCCCTGCGTATAACTACTGTGCTACTGGGATAAAGCTACAAGCATTAGAGGAAGCGGTGGTACTCTAGACAAACTACTTGTGGAATTACTCAG
Organism: Schistocerca gregaria; assembly: GCF_023897955.1. Classification (NCBI taxonomy): domain Eukaryota; kingdom Metazoa; phylum Arthropoda; class Insecta; order Orthoptera; family Acrididae; genus Schistocerca; species Schistocerca gregaria. The sequence continues at coordinate 871,423,506 of NC_064931.1, read as the reverse complement.
CCCTGCGTATAACTACTGTGGGCCTGGGACAAAGCTAGACACATTAGAGGAAGCGGTGGTACTCTAGACAAACTACCTGTGGAATTACACAGCCCTGCGTATAACTACTGTGGGCCTGGGTCAAAGCTAGATGCATTAGAGGAAGCGGTGGTACTCTAGACAAAGTACCTGTGGAATTACACAGCCCTGCGTATAACTACTGTGGGCCTGGGACAAAGCTAGACGCATTAGACGAAGCGATGGTACTCTAGACAAAGCACCCGTGGAATTACACAGCCCAGCGTATAACTACTGTGGGCCTGGGACAAAGCTAGACGCATTAGAGGAAGCGGTGGTACTCTAGACAAACTACCTGTGGAATTACACAGCCCTGCGTATAACTACTGTGGGCCTGGGAGAAAGCTAGACGCATTAGAGGAAGCGGTGGTACTCTAGACAAACTACCTGTGGAATTACACAGCCCTGCGTATAACTACTGTGGGCCTGGGACAATGCTAGACGCATTAGAGGAAGCGGTGGTACTCTAGACAAACTACCTGTGGAATTACACAGCCCTGCGTATAACTACTGTGGGCCTGGGACGAAGCTAGACGCATTAGAGGAAGCGGTGGTACTCTAGACAAACTACCTGTGGAATTACACAGCCCTGCGTATAACTTTTGTGGGCCTGGTACAAAGCTAGACGCATTAGAGGAAGCGGTGGTACTCTAGACAAAGTACCTGTGGAATTACTCATCCCTCCGTATAATTACTGTGGGCCTGGGACAAAGCTAGAAGCATTAGAGGAAGCGGTGGTACTCTAGACAAACTACCTGTGGAATTACACAGCCCTGCGTATAACTACTGTGGGCCTGGGAGAAAGCTAGACGCATTAGAGGAAGCGGTGGTACTCTAGACAAACTACCTGTGGAATTACACAGCCCTGCGTATAACTACTGTGGGCCTGGGACAAAGCTAGACGCATTAGAGGAAGCGGTGGTACTCTAGACAAACTACCTGTGGAATTACACAGCCCTGCGTATAACTACTGTGAGCCTGGGACAAAGCTAGACGCATTTGAGGAACCGGTGGTACTCTAGACAAACTCCCGGTAAAATTACACAGCCCTGCTTATAACTACTGTGCGCCTGGGACAAAGCTAGACGCATTAGAGGAAGCGGTGGTACTGTAGACAAACTACCTGGGGAATTACACAGCCCTGCGTATAACTACTGTGGGCCTGGGACAAAGCTAGATGCATTAGAGGAAGCGGTGGTACTCTAGACAAACTACCTGTGGAATTACACAGCCCTGCATATAACTACTGTGGGCCTGGGAGAAAGCTAGACGCATTAGAGGAAGCGGTGGTACTCTAGACAAACTACCTGTGGAATTACACAGCCCTGCATATAACTACTGTGGGCCTGGGACAAAGGTAGACGCATTAGAGGAAGCGGTGGTACTCTAGACAAACTACCTGTGGAATTACACAGCCCTGCGTATAACTACTGTGGGCCTGGGACGAAGCTAGACGCATTAGAGGAAGCGGTGGTACTCTAGAAAAACTACCTGGGGAATTACACAGCCCTGCGTATAACTGCTGTGGGCCTGGGACAAAGCTAGACGCATTAGAGGAAGAGGTGGTACTCTAGACAAACTACCTGTGGAATTACACAGCCCTGCGTATAACTGCTGTGGGCCTGGTACAAAGCTAGACGCATTAGAGGAAGCGGTGGTATTCTAGACAAACTACCTGTGGAATTACACAGCCCTGCGTATAACTACTGTGGGCCTGGGACAAAGCTAGACGCATTGGAGGAAGCGGTGGTACTCTAGACAAACTACCTGTCGAATTACACAGCCCTGCGTATAACTACTGTGGGCCTGGGACAAAGCTAGACGCATTAGAGGAAGCAGTTGTACTCTAGACAATCTACCTGTGGAATTACACAGCCCTGCGTGTAACTACTGTGGGAATGCGACAAAGCTAGACCCATTAGAGGAAGCAGTGGTACTTTAGACAAACTAACTGTGGAATTTCACAGCCCTGCGTATAACTACTGTGGGCCTGGGACAAAGCTAGACGCATTAGAGGAAGCGGTGGTACTCTAGACAAACTACGTGTGGAATTACACAGCCTTGTGTATAACTACTGTGGGCCTAGGACAAAGCTAGATGCATTAGAATAAGCTATGGTACTCTAGACAAACTACCTGGGGAATTACACAGCCCTGCATATAACTACTGTGGGCCTGGGACAAAGCTAGACGCATTAGAGGAAGCGGTGGTACTCTAGACAAATTACCTGTGGAATTACACAGCCCTGCGTATAACTACTGTGGGCCTGGGACAGAGCTAGTCGCATTAGAGGAAGCGGTGGTACTCTAGACAAACAACCTGTGGAATAACACAGCCCTGCGTATAACTACTGTGGGACTGGGATAAAGCTACAAGCATTAGAGGAAGCGGTGGTACTCTAGAGAAACTACTTGTGGAATTACTCAGCCCTGCGTATAACTACTGTGGGCCTGGGACAAAGGTAGACGCATTAGAGGAAGCGGTGGTACTCTAGACAAACTACATGTGGAATTACACAGCCCTGCGTATAACTACTGTGGGCCTTGGACAAAGCTAGACGCATTAGAGGAAGCGGTGGTACTCTAGACAAACTACCTGGGGAATTACACAGCCTTGCGTATAACTACTGTGGGCCTGGGACAAAGCTAGACGCATTAGAGGAAGCGGTGGTACTCTAGCCAAACTACCTGTGGAATTACACAGCCCTGCATATAACTACTCTGGGCTGGGACAAAGCTAGACGCATTACAGGAAGCGGTGGTACTCTAGACAAACTACCTGTGGAATTACACAGCCCTGCGTATAACTACTGTGGGCTTGGGACAAAGGTAGACGCATTAGAGGAAGCGGTGGTATTCTAGACAAACTACCTGTGGAATTACACAGCCCTGCGTATCACCGCTGTGGGCCTGGGACAAAGCTAGACGCATTAGAGGAAGCGGTGGTACTCTAGACAAACTACCTGTGGAATTACACAGCCCTGCGTATAACTTTTGTGGGCCTGGTACAAAGCTAGACGCATTAGAGGAAGCGGTGGTACTCTAGACAAACTACCTGTTTAATTACTCATCCCTCTGTATAACTACTGTGGGCCTGGGACAAAGCTAGATGCATTAGAGGAAGCGGTGGTACTCTAGACAAACTACCTGTGGAATTACACAGCCCTGCGTATAACTACTGTGGGCCTGGGAGAAAGCTAGACGCATTAGAGGAAGCGGTGGTACTCTAGACAAACTACCTGTGGAATTACACAGCCCTGCGTATAACTACTGTGGGCCTGGGACAATGCTAGACGCATTAGAGGAAGCGGTGGTACTCTAGACAAACTACCTGTGGAATTACACAGCCCTGCGTATAACTACTGTGGGCCTGGGACGAAGCTAGACGCATTAGAGGAAGCGGTGGTACTCTAGACAAACTACCTCGGGAATTACACAGCCCTGCGTATAACTGCTGTGGGCCTGGGACAAAGCTAGACGCATTAGAGGAAGCGGTGGTACTCTAGACAAATTACCTGTGGAATTACACAGCCCTGCGTATAACTACTGTGGGCCTGGGACAGAGCTAGTCGCATTAGAGGAAGCGGTGGTACTCTACAGAAACTACCTGTGGAACAACACAGCCCTGCGTATAACTACTGTGCTACTGGGATAAAGCTACAAGCATTAGAGGAAGCGGTGGTACTCTAGACAAACTACTTGTGGAATTACTCAGCCCTGCGTATAACTACTGTGGGCCTGGGACAAAGCTAGACGCATTAGAGGAAGCGGTGGTACTCTAGACAAACTACCTGTGGAATTACACAGCCCTGCGTATAACTACTGTGGGCCTGGGTCAAAGCTAGATGCATTAGAGGAAGCGGTGGTACTCTAGACAAAGTACCTGTGGAATTACACAGCCCTGCGTATAACTACTGTGGGCCTGGGACAAAGCTAGACGCAGTAGACGAAGCGATGGTACTCTAGACAAAGCACCCGTGGAATTACACAGCCCAGCGTATAACTACTGTGGGCCTGGGACAAAGCTAGACGCATTAGAGGAAGCGGTGGTACTCTAGACAAACTACCTGTGCAATTACACAGCCCTGCGTATAACTACTGTGGGCCTGGGAGAAAGCTAGACGCATTAGAGGAAGCGGTGGTACTCTAGACAAACTACCTGTGGAATTACACAGCCCTGCGTATAACTACTGTGGGCCTGGGACAATGCTAGACGCATTAGAGGAAGCGGTGGTACTCTAGACTAACTACCTGTGGAATTACACAGCCCTGCGTATAACTACTGTGGGCCTGGGACGAAGCTAGACGCATTAGAGGAAGCGGTGGTACTCTAGACAAACTACCTGTGGAATTACACAGCCCTGCGTATAACTTTTGTGGGCCTGGTACAAAGCTAGACGCATTAGAGGAAGCGGTGGTACTCTAGACAAAGTACCTGTGGAATTACTCATCCCTCCGTATAATTACTGTGGGCCTGGGACAAAGCTAGAAGCATTAGAGGAAGCGGTGGTACTCTAGACAAACTACCTGTGGAATTACACAGCCCTGCGTATAACTACTGTGGGCCTGGGAGAAAGCTAGACGCATTAGAGGAAGCGGTGGTACTCTAGACAAACTACCTGTGGAATTACACAGCCCTGCGTATAACTACTGTGGGCCTGGGGCAAAGCTAGACGCATTAGAGGAAGCGGTGGTACTCTAGACAAACTACCTGTGGAATTACACAGCCCAGCGTATAACTACTGTGAGCCTGGGACAAAGCTAGACGCATTTGAGGAACCGGTGGTACTCTAGACAAACTCCCGGTAAAATTACACAGCCCTGCTTATAACTACTGTGCGCCTGGGACAAAGCTAGACGCATTAGAGGAAGCGGTGGTACTGTAGACAAACTACCTGGGGAATTACACAGCCCTGCGTATAACTACTGTGGGCCTGGGACAAAGCTAGATGCATTAGAGGAAGCGGTGGTACTCTAGACAAACTACCTGTGGAATTACACAGCCCTGCATATAACTACTGTGGGCCTGGGAGAAAGCTAGACGCATTAGAGGAAGCGGTGGTACTCTAGACAAACTACCTGTGGAATTACACAGCCCTGCGTATAACTACTGTGGGCCTGGGACAAAGGTAGACGCATTAGAGGAAGCGGTGGTACTCTAGACAAACTACCTGTGGAATTACACAGCCCTGCGTATAACTACTGTGGGCCTGGGACGAAGCTAGACGCATTAGAGGAAGCGGTGGTACTCTAGAAAAACTACCTGGGGAATTACACAGCCCTGCGTATAACTGCTGTGGGCCTGGGACAAAGCTAGACGCATTAGAGGAAGAGGTGGTACTCTAGATAAACTACCTGTGGAATTACACAGCCCTGCGTATAACTGCTGTGGGCCTGGTACAAAGCTAGACGCATTAGAGGAAGCGGTGGTATTCTAGACAAACTACCTGTGGAATTACACAGCCCTGCGTATAACTACTGTGGGCCTGGGACAAAGCTAGACGCATTGGAGGAAGCGGTGGTACTCTAGACAAACTACCTGTCGAATTACACAGCCCTGCGTATAACTACTGTGGGCCTGGGGCAAAGCTAGACGCATTAGAGGAAGCGGTGGTACTCTAGACAAACTACCTGTGGAATTACACAGCCCTGCGTATAACTACTGTGAGCCTGGGACAAAGCTAGACGCATTTGAGGAACCGGTGGTACTCTAGACAAACTCCCGGTAAAATTACACAGCCCTGCTTATAACTACTGTGCGCCTGGGACAAAGCTAGACGCATTAGAGGAAGCGGTGGTACTGTAGACAAACTACCTGGGGAATTACACAGCCCTGCGTATAACTACTGTGGGCCTGGGACAAAGCTAGATGCATTAGAGGAAGCGGTGGTACTCTAGACAAACTACCTGTGGAATTACACAGCCCTGCATATAACTACTGTGGGCCTGGGAGAAAGCTAGACGCATTAGAGGAAGCGGTGGTACTCTAGACAAACTACCTGTGGAATTACACAGCCCTGCGTATAACTACTGTGGGCCTGGGACAAAGGTAGACGCATTAGAGGAAGCGGTGGTACTCTAGACAAACTACCTGTGGAATTACACAGCCCTGCGTATAACTACTGTGGGCCTGGGACGAAGCTAGACGCATTAGAGGAAGTGGTGGTACTCTAGAAAAACTACCTGGGGAATTACACAGCCCTGCGTATAACTGCTGTGGGCCTGGGACAAAGCTAGACGCATTAGAGGAAGAGGTGGTACTCTAGACAAACTACCTGTGGAATTACACAGCCCTGCGTATAACTGCTGTGGGCCTGGTACAAAGCTAGACGCATTAGAGGAAGCGGTGGTATTCTAGACAAACTACCTGTGGAATTACACAGCCCTGCGTATAACTACTGTGGGCCTGGGACAAAGCTAGACGCATTGGAGGAAGCGGTGGTACTCTAGACAAACTACCTGTCGAATTACACAGCCCTGCGTATAACTACTGTGGGCCTGGGACAAAGCTAGACGCATTAGAGGAAGCAGTTGTACTCTAGACAATCTACCTGTGGAATTACACAGCCCTGCGTATAACTACTGTGGTAATGCGACAAAGCTAGACCCATTAGAGGAAGCAGTGGTACTTTAGACAAACTAACTGTGGAATTTCACAGCCCTGCGTATAACTACTGTGGGCCTGGGACAAAGCTAGATGCATTAGAGGAAGCGGTGGTACTCTAGACAAACTACGTGTGGAATTACACAGAATTGTGTATAACTACTGTGGGCCTGGGACAAAGCTAGATGCATTAGAATAAGCTATGGTACTCTAGACAAACTACCTGGGGAATTACACAGCCCTGCATATAACCACTGTGGGCCTGGGACAAAGCTAGACGCATTAGAGGAAGCGGTGGTACTCTAGACAAATTACCTGTGGAATTACACAGCCCTGCGTATAACTACTGTGGGCCTGGGACAGAGCTAGTCGCATTAGAGGAAGCGGTGGTACTCTAGACAAACAACCTGTGGAATAACACAGCCCTGCGTATAACTACTGTGGGACTGGGATAAAGCTACAAGCATTAGAGGAAGCGGTGGTACTCTAGACAAACTACTTGTGGAATTACTCAGCCCTGCGTATAACTACTGTGGGCCTGGGACAAAGGTAGACGCATTAGAGGAAGCGGTGGTACTCTAGACAAACTACATGTGGAATTACACAACCCTGCGTATAACTACTGTGGGCCTGGGTCAAAGCTAGACGCATTAGAGGAAGCGGTGGTACTCTAGACAAAGTACCTGTGGAATTACACAGCCCTGCGTATAACTACTGTGGGCCTGGGACAAAGCTAGACGCATTAGACGAAGCGATGGTACTCTAGACAAACCAGCCGTGGAATTACACAGCCCTGCGTATAACTACTGTGGGCCTGGGACAAAGCTAGACGCATTAGAGGAAGCGGTGGTACTCTAGACAAACTACCTGTGGAATTACACAGCCCTGCGTATAACTACTGTGGGCCTTTGACAAAGCTAGACGCATTAGAGGAAGCGGTGGTACTCTAGACAAACTACCTGTGGAATTACACAGCCCTGCGTATAACTACTGTGGGCCTTGGACAAAGCTAGACGCATTAGAGGAAGCGGTGGTACTCTAGACAAACTACCTGGGGAATTACACAGCCTTGCGTATAACTACTGTGGGCCTGGGACAAAGCTAGACGCATTAGAGGAAGCGGTGGTACTCTAGCCAAACTACCTGTGGAATTACACAGCCCTGCATATAACTACTCTGGGCTGGGACAAAGCTAGACGCATTACAGGAAGCGGTGGTACTCTAGACAAACTACCTGTGGAATTACACAGCCCTGCGTATAACTACTGTGGGCTTGGGACAAAGGTAGACGCATTAGAGGAAGCGGTGGTATTCTAGACAAACTACCTGTGGAATAACACAGCCCTGCGTATCACCGCTGTGGGCCTGGGACAAAGCTAGACGCATTAGAGGAAGCGGTGGTACTCTAGACAAACTACCTGTTTAATTACTCATCCCTCCGTATAACTACTGTGGGCCTGGGACAAAGCTAGATGCATTAGAGGAAGCGGTGGTACTCTAGACAAACTACCTGTGGAATTACACAGCCCTGCGTATAACTACTGTGGGCCTGGGAGAAAGCTAGACGCATTAGAGGAAGCGGTGGTACTCTAGACAAACTACCTGTGGAATTACACAGCCCTGCGTATAACTACTGTGGGCCTGGGACAATGCTAGACGCATTAGAGGAAGCGGTGGTACTCTAGACAAACTACCTGTGGAATTACACAGCCCTGCGTATAACTACTGTGGGCCTGGGACGAAGCTAGACGCATTAGAGGAAGCGGTGGTACTCTAGACAAACTACCTGTGGAATTACACAGCCCTGCGTATAACTTTTGTGGGCCTGGGAGAAAGCTAGACGCATTAGAGGAAGCGGTGGTACTCTAGACAAACTACCTGTGGAATTACACAGCCCTGCGTATAACTACTGTGGGCCTGGGACAAAGCTAGACGCATTAGAGGAAGCGGTGGTACTCTAGACAAACTACCTGTGGAATTACACAGCCCTGCGTATGACTACTGTGGGCCTGGGACGAAGCTAGACGCATTAGAGGAAGCGGTGGTACTCTAGACAAACTACCTGGGGAATTACACAGCCCTGCGTATAACTGCTGTGGGCCTGGGACAAAGCTAGACGCATTAGAGGAAGAGGTGGTACTCTAGACAAACTACCTGTGGAATTACACAGCCCTGCGTATAACTGCTGTGGGCCTGGTACAAAGCTAGACGCATTAGAGGAAGCGGTGGTATTCTAGACAATTTACCTGTGGAATTACACAGCCCTGCGTATAACTACTGTGGGCCTGAGACAAAGCTAGACGCATTGGAGGAAGCGGTGGTACTCTAGACAAACTACCTGTGGAATTACACAGCCCTGTGTATAACTACTGTGGCCCTGGGACACAGCTAGACGCATTAGAGGAAGCAGTGGTACTCTAGACAATCTACCTGTGGAATTACACAGCCCTGCGTATAACTACTGTGGGCCTGGGACAAAGCTAGACCTATTAGAGGAAGCGGTGGTACTCTAGACAAACTACCTGTGGAATAACACAGCCCTGCGTATAACTACTGTGGGACTGGGATAAAGCTACAAGCATTAGAGGAAGCGGTGGTACTCTAGACAAACTACTTGTGTAATTACTCAGCCCTGCGTATAACTACTGTGGGCCTGGGACAAATCTAGACGCATTAGAGGAAGCGGTGGTACTCTAGACAAACTACCTGTGGAATTACACAGCCCTGCGTATAACTACTGTGGGCCTGGGACAAAGCTAGACGCATTAGAGGAAGCGGTGGTACTCTAGACAAAGTACCTGTGGAATTACACAGCCCTGCGTATAACTACTGTGGGCCTGGGACAAAGCTAGACGCATTAGACGAAGCGATGGTACTCTAGACAAACCACCCGTGGAATTACACAGCCCCGCGTATAACTACTGTGGGCCTGGGACAAAGCTAGACGCATTAGAGGAAGCGGTGGTACTCTAGACAAACTACCTGTGGAATTACACAGCCCTGCGTATAACTACTGTGGGCCTTTGACAAAGCTAGACGCATTAGAGGAAGCGGTGGTACTCTAGACAGACTACCTGTGGAATTACACAGCCCTGCGTATAACTGCTGTGGGCCTGGGGCAAAGCTAGACGCATTAGAGGAAGCGGTGGTACTCTAGACAAACTACCTGGGGAATTACACAGCCTTGCGTATAACTACTGTGGGCCTGGGACAAAGCTAGACGCATTAGAGGAAGCGGTGGTACTCTAGACAAACTACCTGTGGAATTACACAGCCCTGCATATAACTACTCTGGGCCTGGGACAAAGCTAGACGCATTACAGGAAGCGGTGGTACTCTAGACAAACTAACTGTGGAATTACACAGCCCTGCGTATAACTACTGTGGGCTTGGGACAAAGGTAGACGCATTAGAGGAAGCGGTGGTATTCTAGACAAACTACCTGTAGAATTACACATCCCTGCGTATTACCGCTGTGGGCCTGGGACAAAGCTAGACGCATTGGAGGAAGCAGTGGTACTCTAGACAAACTACCTGTGGAATTACACAGCCCTGCGTATAACTGCTGTGGGCCTGGTACAAAGCTAGACGCATTAAAAGAAGCGGTGGTATTCTAGACAAACTACCTGTGGAATTACACAGCCCTGCGTATAACTACTGTGGGCCTGGGACAAAGCTAGGCGCATTGGAGGAAGCGGTGGTACTCTATACAAACTACCTGTGGAATTACACAGCCCTGCGTATAACTACTTTGGGCCTGGGATAAAGCTAGACGCATTAGAGGAAGCAGTGGTACTCTAGACAATCTACCTGTGGAAATACACAGCCCTGCGTATATCTACTGTGGGACTGTGACAAAGCTAGACCCATTAGAGGAAGCGGTGGTACTCTAGAAAAACTAACTGTGGAATATCACAGCCCTGCGTATAACTACTGTGGGCCTGGGACAAAACTAGACGCATTAGAGGAAGCGTTGGTACTCTAGACAAACTACGTGTGGAATTACACAGCCTTGTGTATAACTACTGTGGGCCTGGGACAAAGCTAGACGCATTAGAGGAAGCTGTGGTACACTAGACAAACTACCTGTGGAATTGCAAAGCCATGCATATAACTACTGTGGGCCTGGGACAAAGCTACACGCATTAGAGGAAGCGGTGGTACTCTAGTCAAACTACCTGTGGAATTACACAGCCCTGCGTATAACTACTGTGGGCCTGGGACAGAGCTAGTCGCATTAGAGGAAGCGGTGGTACTCTAGACAAACTACCTGTGGAATAACACACCCTGCATATAACTACTGTGGGCCTGGGATAAAGCTACAAGCATTAGTGGAAGCGGTGGTACTCTAGACAAACTACTTGTGGAATTACACAGCCCTGCGTATAACTGCTGTGGGCCTGGGACAAAGCTAGACACATTAGAGGAAGCGTAGTACTCTAGACAAACTACCTGTGGAATTACACAGCCCTGCGAATAACTGCTGTGGGCCTGGGACAAAGCTAGACGCATTAGAGGAAGCGGTGGTATTCTAGACAAACTACCTGTGGAATTACACAGCCCTGCGTATAACTACTGTGGGCCTGGGACAAAGCCAGACGCATTGGAGGAAGCGGTGGTACTCTAGACAAACTACCTGTGGAATTACACAGCCCTGCGTATAACTACTGTGGGCCTGGGACAAAGCTAGACACATTAGAGGAAGCAGTGGTACTCTAGACAAACTACCTGTGGAATTACACAGCCCTGCGTATAACTACTGTGGGCCTGGGACTAAGCTAGACCCATTAGAGGAAGCGGTGGTACTCTAGACAAACTAACTGTGGAATTTCACAGCATAGCATATGACTACTGTGGGCCTGGGACAAAGCTAGACGCATTAGAGGAGGCTGTGGTACTCTAGACAAGCTACCTGTGGAATTGCACAGCCCTGCATATAACTACTGTGGGCCTGGGACAAAGCTAGACGCATTAGAGGAAGCGGTGGTACTCTAGTCAAACTACCTGTGGAATTACACAGCACTGCGTATAACTACTGTGGGACTGGGACAGAGCTAGTCGCATTAGAGGAAGCGGTGGTTCTCTAGACAAACTACCTGTGGAATTACACAGCCCTGCGTATAACTGCTGTGGGCCTGGGACAAAGCTAGACGCTTTAGACTAAGCGGTGGTATTCTAGACAAACTACCTGTGGAATTACACAGCCCTGCGTATATAAACTGTGGGCCTGGGACAAAGCCAGACGCATTGGAGGAAGCGGTGGTACTCTAGACAAACTACCTGTGGAATTACACAGCCCTGCGTATAACTACTGTGGGCCTGGGAGAAAGCTAGACGCATTAGAGGAAGCAGTGGTACTCTAGACAATCTACCTGTGGAATTACACAGCCCTGCGTATAACTACTGTGGGCCTGGGACAAAGCTAGAAGCATTAGAAGAACCGGTGGTACTCTAAACAATCTACCTGTGGAATTACACAGCCCTGCGTATAACTACTGTGGGCCTGGGACAAAGCTAGACGCATTAGAGGAACCGGTGGTACTCTAGACAAACTACCGGTAAAATTACACAGTCCTGCGTATAACTGCTGTGGGCCTGGGACAAAGCTAGACACATTAGAGGAAGCGGTGGTACTCTAGACAAACTACCTGTGGTATTACACAGTCCTGCGTATATCTACTGTGGGCCTGGGACAAAGCAAGACGCATTAGAGGAAGCGGTATTACTCTGGACAAACTACCTGTGGAATTACACAGCCCTGCGTATAACTACTGTGGGCCTGGAACAAAGCTAGACGCATTAGAGGAAGCGGTGGTACTCTAGACAAACTACCTGTGGAATTACACAGCCCTGCGTATAACTACTGTTAGCCTATGACAAAGCGAGACGCATTAGAAGAAGCGGTGGTACTTTTAGCAAACTACCTGTGGAATTACACAGCCCTGCGTATAACTATTGTTGGCCTGGGACAAAGCTAGACGCATTAGAGGAAGCGGTGGTACTCTAGACAAACTACCGGTGGAATTACACAGCCCTGCGTATAACTACTGTGGGCCTGGGACAAAGCTAGACGCATTAGCGGAAGCGGTGGTACTCTAGACAAACTACCTATGGTATTACACAGCCCTGCGTATAACTACTGTGGGCCTGGGACAAAGCTAGACCCATTAGAGGAAGCGGTGGTACTCTACACAAACTACCTGTGGAATTACACAGCGCTTCGTATAACTACTGTGGGCCTGGGACAAAGCTAGACGCATTAGAGGAAGCGGTGGTAGTCTAGACAAACTACCTGTGGAATTACACAGCCCTGCGTATCACTACTGTGGGCCTGGGACAAAGCTAGACGAATTAGAGGAAGCGGTGGTGTTCTAGACAAACTACATGTGGAATTACACAGCCCTGCGTATAACTACTGTGGGCCTGCGACAAAGCTAGACGCATTAGAGGAAGCGGTGGTACTATAGACAAACTACCTGTGGAATTACACAGCCCTGCGTATAACTACTGTGGGCCTGGGACAAAGCTAGACGCATTAGAGGAAGCGGTGGTACTTTAGACAAACCACCTGTGGAATTACACAGCCCTGCATATAACTATTGTGGGCCTGGGACAAAGCTAGACGCATTAGAGGAAGCGGTGGTACTCTAGACAAACTACCGGTGGAATTACACAGCCCTGCGTATAACTACTGTGGGCCTGGGACAAAGCTAGACGCATTAGAGGAAGCGGTGGTACTCTAGTCAAACTACCTGTGGTATTACACAGCCCTGCGTATAACTACTGTGGGCCTGGGACAAAGCTAGACGCATTAGAGGAAGCGGTATTACTCTACACAAACTACCTGTGGAATTACACAGCCCTGCGTATAACTACTGTGGGCCTGATACAAAGCTAGACGCATTAGAGGAAGCGGTGGTAGTCTAGACAAACTAACTGTGGAATTACACAGCCCTGCGTATAACTACTGTGGGCCTGGGACAAAGCTAGACGCATTAGAGGAAGCGGTGGTGTTCTAGACAAACTACATGTGGAATTACACAGCCCTGCGTATAACTTTTGTGGGCCTGGGACAAAGCTAGACGCATTAGAGGAAGCGGTGGTACTCTAGACAAACTACCGCTGGAATTACACAGCCCTGCATATAACTACTGTGGGCTTGCGACAAATCTAGAGGCATTAGAGGAAGCGGTGGTACTGTAGGCAAACTACCTGTGGGATTACACAGACCTGCGTATAACTACTGTGGGCCTGGGACAAAGCTAGACGCATTAGAGGAAGCGGTGGTACTCTAGACAAGCTACCTGTGGAATTACACAGCCCTGCGTATAACTACTTTGGGCCTGGGACAAAGCTAGACACATTAGAGGAGGCGGTGGTACTCTAGACAAACTACCTGTGGAATTACACAGACCTGCGTATAACTACTGTGAGCCTGGGACAAAGCTAGACGCATTAGAGGAACCGGTGGTACTCTAGACAATCTACCGGTAAAATTACACAGCCCTGCGTATAACTACTGTGGGCCTGGGACAAAGCTAGACGCATTAGAGGAAGCGGTGGTACTCTAGACAAACTACCTGGAAAAATTACACAGCCCTGCGTACAACTACTGTGGGCCTGGGACAAAGCTAGACGCATTAGAGGATGCGGTGGTGCTCTAGACAAACTACCTGTGGAATTACACATAACTCCGTATAACTACTGTGGGCCTGGGACAAAGCTAGAAGCAGTAGAGGAAGCGGTGGTAACCTAGACAAACTACCTGTGGAATTACACAGCCCTGCGTATAACTGCTGTGGGCCTGGGACAAAGCTAGACGCATTAGAGGAACCGGTGGTACTCTAGACAAACTACCGGTAAAATTACACAGCCCTGCGTATAACTACTGTGGGCCTGGGACAAAGCTAGACGCATTAGAGGAAGCGGTGGTACTCTAGACAAACTACCTGTGGAATTACACAGCCCTGCGTATAGTTACTTTGGGCGTGGGACAAAGCTAGACGCATTAGAGGAAGCGGTGTTACTCTAGACAAACTACCTGTGGAATTACACATCCCTGCGTATAACTACTGTGGGCCTGAGACAAAGCTAGACGCATTAGAGGAAGCGGTGGTACTCTAGACAAACTACCTGTGGAATTACACAGCCCTGCGTATAACTACTGTGGGCCTGGGACAAAGCTAGACACATTAGAGGAAGCGGTGGTAGTCTAGACAAACTACCTGTGGAATTACACAGCCCTGCGTATAACTACTGTGGGCCTGGGACAAAGCTAGACGCATCTGAGGAAGCGGTGGTACTCTAGACAAACTACCTGTGGAATTACACAGCCCTGCGTATAACTACTGTGGGCCAGGGACAAAGCTAGACGCATTAGAGGAAGCGGTGGTACTCTAGACAAACTACCTGTGGAATTACACAGCCCTGCGTATAAATATTGTGAGCCTGGGACAAAGCTAGACGCATTAGAGGAAGCGGTGGTACTCTAGACAAACTACCGGAGGAATTACACAGCCCTGCGTATAACTGCTGTGGGCCTGGGACAAAGCTAGACGCATTAGAGGAAGTGGTGGTACTGTAGACAAACTACCTGTGGAATTACACAGCCCTGTGTATAACTACTGTGGGCCTGGGACAAAGCTAGTCGCATTAGAGGAAGCGGTGGTACTCTAGACAAGCTACCTGTGGAATTACACAGCCCTGCGTATAACTACTTTGGGCCTGGGACAAAGCTAGACACATTAGAGGAAGCGGTGGTACTCTAGACAAACTACCTGTGGAATTACACAGCCCTGCGTATAACTACTGTGAGCCTGGGACAAAGCTAGACGCATTAGAGGAACCCGTGGTACTCTAGACAAACTACCGGTAAAATTACACAGACCTGCATATAACTACTGTGGGCCTGGGACAAAGCTAGACGCATTGGAGGAAGCGGTGGTACTCTAGACAAACTACTTGTGGAATTACACAACCCTGAATTTAACTACTGTTGGCCTGGGACAAAGCTAGACGCATTAGAGGCAGCGGTGGTACTCTAGACATACTACCTGTGGAATTACACAGCCCTGCGTATATCTACTGTGGTCCTGGGACAAAGCTAGACGCATTAGAGGAAGCGGTGGTACTCTAGACAAACTACCTGTGGAATTACATAGCCCTGCCTATAACTACTGTGGGCTTGGGACAAAGCTAGACGCATTAGAGGAAGCGGTGGTACTCTAGACAAACTACCGGTGGAATTACACAGCCCTGCGTATAACTACTGTGGGCCTTGGACAAAGCTAGACGAATTAGAGGAAGCGGTGGTAGTCTAGACAAACTACCTGTGGAATTACACAGCCCTGCGTATAACTACTGTGGGCCTGGGACAAAGCTAGACGCATCTGAGGAAGCGGTGGTACTCTAGACAAACTACCTGTGGAATTACACAGCCCTGCGTATACCTACTGTGTGACTGGGACAATGCTAGACGCATTAAAGGAAGCGGTGGTACTCTACACAAACTACCTGTGGAATTACACAGCCCTGCGTATAACTACTGTGGGCCTGGGACAAAGCTAGACGCATTAGGGGAAATGGTGGTACTCTAGACAAACTAGCTGTGGAATTACACAGCCTTGCGTGCAACTACTGTGGGCCTTGGACAAAGCTAGACGCATTAGAGGAAGCGGTGCTACTCTAGACAAACTACCTGTGGAATTACACAGCCCTGCGCATAACTACTGTGGGCCTGGGACAAAGCTAGACGCATCTGAGGAAGCGG
Source organism: Schistocerca gregaria (assembly GCF_023897955.1). Lineage (NCBI taxonomy): Eukaryota > Metazoa > Arthropoda > Insecta > Orthoptera > Acrididae > Schistocerca > Schistocerca gregaria. The sequence continues at coordinate 871,407,077 of NC_064931.1, read as the reverse complement.
TGGTGCTCTCGACAAACTACCTGTGGAATTACACAGCCCTGCGTATGACTACTGTGGGCCTGGGACAAAGCTAGACGCATCTCAGGAAGCGGTGGTACTCTAGACAAACTACCTGTGGAATTACACAGCCCTGCGTATAACTACTGTGGGCCTGGGATAAAGCTAGACGCATTAGGGGAAGCGGTGGTACTCTAGACAAACTACCTGTGGAATTACACAGCCCTGCGTATAACTATTGTGTGACTGGGACAAAGCTAGACGCATTAGAGGAAGCGGTGGTACTCTACACAAACTACCTGTGGAATTACACAGCCCTGCGTATAACTACTGTGGGCGTGGGACAAAGCTAGACGCATTAGAGGAAGCGGTGGTACTCTAGACAAACTACCGGTGGAATTACACAGCCCTGCGTATAACTACTGTGGGCCTGGGACAAAGCTAGACGCATTAGAGGAAGCGGTGGTACTCTAGTCAAACTACCTGTGGTATTACACAGCCCTGCGTATAACTACTGTGGGCCTGGGACAAAGCTAGACGCATTAGAGGAAGCGGTATTACTCTACACAAACTACCTGTGGAATTACACAGCCCTGCGTATAACTACTGTGGGCCTGATACAAAGCTAGACGCATTAGAGGAAGCGGTGGTAGTCTAGACAAACTAACTGTGGAATTACACAGCCCTGCGTATAACTACTGTGGGCCTGGGACAAAGCTAGACGCATTAGAGGAAGCGGTGGTGTTCTAGACAAACTACATGTGGAATTACACAGCCCTGCGTATAACTTTTGTGGGCCTGGGACAAAGCTAGACGCATTAGAGGAAGCGGTGGTACTCTAGACAAACTACCGCTGGAATTACACAGCCCTGCATATAACTACTGTGGGCTTGCGATAAATCTAGAGGCATTAGAGGAAGCGGTGGTACTGTAGACAAACTACCTGTGGGATTACACAGACCTGCGTATAACTACTGTGGGCCTGGGACAAAGCTAGACGCATTAGAGGAAGCGGTGGTACTCTAGACAAGCTACCTGTGGAATTACACAGCCCTGCGTATAACTACTTTGGGCCTGGGACAAAGCTAGACACATTAGAGGAAGCGGTGGTACTCTAGACAAACTACCTGTGGAATTACACAGACCTGCGTATAACTACTGTGAGCCTGGGACAAAGCTAGACGCATTAGAGGAACCGGTGGTACTCTAGACAATCTACCGGTAAAATTACACAGCCCTGCATATAACTACTGTGGGCCTGGGACAAAGCTAGACGCATTAGAGGAAGCGGTGGTACTCTAGACAAACTACCTGGAAAAATTACACAGCCCTGCGTACAACTACTGTGGGCCTGGGACAAAGCTAGACGCATTAGAGGATGCGGTGGTGCTCTAGACAAACTACCTGTGGAATTACACATAACTCCGTATAACTACTGTGGGCCTGGGACAAAGCTAGACGCATTAGAGGAACCGGTGGTACTCTAGACAAACTACCGGTAAAATTACACAGCCCTGCGTATAACTACTGTGGGCCTGGGACAAAGCTAGACGCATTAGAGGAAGCGGTGGTACTCTAGACAAACTACCTGTGGAATTACACAGCCCTGCGTATAGTTACTTTGGGCGTGGGACAAAGCTAGACGCATTAGAGGAAGCGGTGGTACTCTAGACAAACTACCTGTGGAATTACACATCCCTGCGTATAACTACTGTGGGCCTGGGACAAAGCTAGACGCATTAGAGGAAGCGGTGGTACTCTAGACAAACTACCTGTGGAATTACACAGCCCTGCGTATAACTACTGTGGGCCTGGGACAAAGCTAGACGCATTAGAGGAAGCGGTGGTAGTCTAGACAAACTACCTGTGGAATTACACAGCCCTGCGTATAACTACTGTGGGCCTGGGACAAAGCTAGACGCATCTGAGGAAGCGGTGGTACTCTAGACAAACTACCTGTGGAATTACACAGCCCTGCGTATAACTACTGTGGGCCAGGGACAAAGCTAGACGCATTAGAGGAAGCGGTGGTACTCTAGACAAACTACCTGTGGAATTACACAGCCCTGCGTATAAATATTGTGGGCCTGGGACAAAGCTAGACGCATTAGAGGAAGCGGTGGTACTCTAGACAAACTACCGGAGGAATTACACAGCCCTGCGTATAACTGCTGTGGGCCTGGGACAAAGCTAGACGCATTAGAGGAAGTGGTGGTACTGTAGACAAACTACCTGTGGAATTACACAGCCCTGTGTATAACTACTGTGGGCCTGGGACAAAGCTAGTCGCATTAGAGGAAGCGGTGGTACTCTAGACAAGCTACCTGTGGAATTACACAGCCCTGCGTATAACTACTTTGGGCCTTGGACAAAGCTAGACGAATTAGAGGAAGCGGTGGTAGTCTAGACAAACTACCTGTGGAATTACACAGCCCTGCGTATAACTACTGTGGGCCTGGGACAAAGCTAGACGCATCTGAGGAAGCGGTGATACTCTAGACAAACTACCTGTGGAATTACACAGCCCTGCGTATACCTACTGTGTGACTGGGACAATGCTAGACGCATTAAAGGAAGCGGTGGTACTCTACACAAACTACCTGTGGAATTACACAGCCCTGCGTATAACTACTGTGGGCCTGGGACAAAGCTAGACGCATTAGGGGAAATGGTGGTACTCTAGACAAACTAGCTGTGGAATTACACAGCCTTGCGTGCAACTACTGTGGGCCTTGGACAAAGCTAGACGCATTAGAGGAAGCGGTGCTACTCTAGACAAACTACCTGTGGAATTACACAGCCCTGCGCATAACTACTGTGGGCCTGGGACAAAGCTAGACGCATCTGAGGAAGCGGTGGTGCTCTCGACAAACTACCTGTGGAATTACACAGCCCTGCGTATGACTACTGTGGGCCTGGGACAAAGCTAGACGCATCTCAGGAAGCGGTGGTACTCTAGACAAACTACCTGTGGAATTACACAGCCCTGCGTATAACTACTGTGGGCCTGGGATAAAGCTAGACGCATTAGGGGAAGCGGTGGTACTCTAGACAAACTACCTGTGGAATTACACAGCCCTGCGTATAACTATTGTGTGACTGGGACAAAGCTAGACGCATTAGAGGAAGCGGTGGTACTCTACCAAACTACGTGTGGAATTACACAGCCCTGCGTATAACTACTGTGGGCGTGGGACAAAGCTAGACGCATTAGAGGAAGCGGTGGTACTCTAGACAAACTACCGGTGGAATTACACAGCCCTGCGTATAACTACTGTGGGCCTGGGACAAAGCTAGACGCATTAGAGGAAGCGGTGGTACTCTAGTCAAACTACCTGTGGTATTACACAGCCCTGCGTATAACTACTGTGGGCCTGGGACAAAGCTAGACGCATTAGAGGAAGCGGTATTACTCTACACAAACTACCTGTGGAATTACACAGCCCTGCGTATAACTACTGTGGGCCTGATACAAAGCTAGACGCATTAGAGGAAGCGGTGGTAGTCTAGACAAACTAACTGTGGAATTACACAGCCCTGCGTATAACTACTGTGGGCCTGGGACAAAGCTAGACGCATTAGAGGAAGCGGTGGTGTTCTAGACAAACTACATGTGGAATTACACAGCCCTGCGTATAACTTTTGTGGGCCTGGGACAAAGCTAGACGCATTAGAGGAAGCGGTGGTACTCTAGACAAACTACCGCTGGAATTACACAGCCCTGCATATAACTACTGTGGGCTTGCGACAAATCTAGAGGCATTAGAGGAAGCGGTGGTACTGTAGACAAACTACCTGTGGGATTACACAGACCTGCGTATAACTACTGTGGGCCTGGGACAAAGCTAGACGCATTAGAGGAAGCGGTGGTACTCTAGACAAGCTACCTGTGGAATTACACAGCCCTGCGTATAACTACTTTGGGCCTGGGACAAAGCTAGACACATTAGAGGAAGCGGTGGTACTCTAGACAAACTACCTGTGGAATTACACAGACCTGCGTATAACTACTGTGAGCCTGGGACAAAGCTAGACGCATTAGAGGAACCGGTGGTACTCTAGACAATCTACCGGTAAAATTACACAGCCCTGCATATAACTACTGTGGGCCTGGGACAAAGCTAGACGCATTAGAGGAAGCGGTGGTACTCTAGACAAACTACCTGGAAAAATTACACAGCCCTGCGTACAACTACTGTGGGCCTGGGACAAAGCTAGACGCATTAGAGGATGCGGTGGTGCTCTAGACAAACTACCTGTGGAATTACACATAACTCCGTATAACTACTGTGGGCCTGGGACAAAGCTAGACGCATTAGAGGAACCGGTGGTACTCTAGACAAACTACCGGTAAAATTACACAGCCCTGCGTATAACTACTGTGGGCCTGGGACAAAGCTAGACGCATTAGAGGAAGCGGTGGTACTCTAGACAAACTACCTGTGGAATTACACAGCCCTGCGTATAGTTACTTTGGGCGTGGGACAAAGCTAGACGCATTAGAGGAAGCGGTGGTACTCTAGACAAACTACCTGTGGAATTACACATCCCTGCGTATAACTACTGTGGGCCTGGGACAAAGCTAGACGCATTAGAGGAAGCGGTGGTACTCTAGACAAACTACCTGTGGAATTACACAGCCCTGCGTATAACTACTGTGGGCCTGGGACAAAGCTAGACGCATTAGAGGAAGCGATGGTAGTCTAGACAAACTACCTGTGGAATTACACAGCCCTGCGTATAACTACTGTGGGCCTGGGACAAAGCTAGACGCATCTGAGGAAGCGGTGGTACTCTAGACAAACTACCTGTGGAATTACACAGCCCTGCGTATAACTACTGTGGGCCAGGGACAAAGCTAGACGCATTAGAGGAAGCGGTGGTACTCTAGACAAACTACCTGTGGAATTACACAGCCCTGCGTATAAATATTGTGGGTCTGGGACAAAGCTAGACGCATTAGAGGAAGCGGTGGTACTCTAGACAAACTACCGGAGGAATTACACAGCCCTGCGTATAACTGCTGTGGGCCTGGGACAAAGCTAGACGCATTAGAGGAAGTGGTGGTACTGCAGACAAACTACCTGTGGAATTACACAGCCCTGTGTATAACTACTGTGGGCCTGGGACAAAGCTAGTCGCATTAGAGGAAGCGGTGGTACTCTAGACAAGCTACCTGTGGAATTACACAGCCCTGCGTATAACTACTTTGGGCCTGGGACAAAGCTAGACACATTAGAGGAAGCGGTGGTACTCTAGACAAACTACCTGTGGAATTACACAGCCCTGCGTATAACTACTGTGAGCCTGGGACAAAGCTAGACGCATTAGAGGAACCCGTGGTACTCTAGACAAACTACCGGTAAAATTACACAGACCTGCGTATAACTACTATGGGCCTGGGACAAAGCTAGACGCATTGGAGGAAGCGGTGGTACTCTAGACAAACTACTTGTGGAATTACACAACCCTGAATATAACTACTGTTGGCCTGGGACAAAGCTAGACGCATTAGAGGAAGCGGTGGTACTCTAGACATACTACCTGTGGAATTACACAGCCCTGCGTATATCTACTGTGGTCCTGGGACAAAGCTAGACGCATTAGAGGAAGCGGTGGTACTCTAGACAAACTACCTGTGGAATTACATAGCCCTGCCTATCACTACTGTGGGCTTGGGACAAAGCTAGACGCATTAGAGGAAGCGGTGGTACTCTAGACAAACTACCGGTGGAATTACACAGCCCTGCGTATAACTACTGTGGGCCTTGGACAAAGCTAGACGAATTAGAGGAAGCGGTGGTAGTCTAGACAAACTACCTGTGGAATTACACAGCCCTGCGTATAACTACTGTGGGCCTGGGACAAAGCTAGACGCATCTGAGGAAGCGGTGGTACTCTAGACAAACTACCTGTGGAATTACACAGCCCTGCGTATACCTACTGTGTGACTGGGACAATGCTAGACGCATTAAAGGAAGCGGTGGTACTCTACACAAACTACCTGTGGAATTACACAGCCCTGCGTATAACTACTGTGGGCCTGGGACAAAGCTAGACGCATTAGGGGAAATGGTGGTACTCTAGACAAACTAGCTGTGGAATTACACAGCCTTGCGTGCAACTACTGTGGGCCTTGGACAAAGCTAGACGCATTAGAGGAAGCGGTGCTACTCTAGACAAACTACCTGTGGAATTACACAGCCCTGTGCATAACTACTGTGGGCCTGGGACAAAGCTAGACGCATCTGAGGAAGCGGTGGTGCTCTCGACAAACTACCTGTGGAATTACACAGCCCTGCGTATGACTACTGTGGGCCTGGGACAAAGCTAGACGCATCTCAGGAAGCGGTGGTACTCTAGACAAACTACCTGTGGAATTACACAGCCCTGCGTATAACTACTGTGGGCCTGGGATAAAGCTAGACGCATTAGGGGAAGCGGTGGTACTCTAGACAAACTACCTGTGGAATTACACAGCCCTGCGTATAACTATTGTGTGACTGGGACAAAGCTAGACGCATTAGAGGAAGCGGTGGTACTCTACACAAACTACCTGTGGAATTACACAGCCCTGCGTATAACTACTGTGGGCGTGGGACAAAGCTAGACGCATTAGAGGAAGCGGTGGTACTCTAGACAAACTACCGGTGGAATTACACAGCCCTGCGTATAACTACTGTGGGCCTGGGACAAAGCTAGACGCATTAGAGGAAGCGGTGGTACTCTAGTCAAACTACCTGTGGTATTACACAGCCCTGCGTATAACTACTGTGGGCCTGGGACAAAGCTAGACGCATTAGAGGAAGCGGTATTACTCTACACAAACTACCTGTGGAATTACACAGCCCTGCGTATAACTACTGTGGGCCTGATACAAAGCTAGACGCATTAGAGGAAGCGGTGGTAGTCTAGACAAACTAACTGTGGAATTACACAGCCCTGCGTATATCTACTGTGGGCCTGGGACAAAGCTAGACGCATTAGAGGAAGCGGTGGTGTTCTAGACAAACTACATGTGGAATTACACAGCCCTGCGTATAACTTTTGTGGGCCTGGGACAAAGCTAGACGCATTAGAGGAAGCGGTGGTACTCTAGACAAACTACCGCTGGAATTACACAGCCCTGCATATAACTACTGTGGGCTTGCGACAAATCTAGACACATTAGAGGAAGCGGTGGTACTCTAGACAAACTACCTGTGGAATTACACAGACCTGCGTATAACTACTGTGAGCCTGGGACAAAGCTAGACGCATTAGAGGAACCGGTGGTACTCTAGACAATCTACCGGTAAAATTACACAGCCCTGCATATAACTACTGTGGGCCTGGGACAAAGCTAGACGCATTAGAGGAAGCGGTGGTACTCTAGACAAACTACCTGGAAAAATTACACAGACCTGCGTATAACTACTGTGAGCCTGGGACAAAGCTAGACGCATTAGAGGAACCGGTGGTACTCTAGACAATCTACCGGTAAAATTACACAGCCCTGCATATAACTACTGTGGGCCTGGGACAAAGCTAGACGCATTAGAGGAAGCGGTGGTACTCTAGACAAACTACCTGGAAAAATTACACAGCCCTGCGTACAACTACTGTGGGCCTGGGACAAAGCTAGACGCATTAGAGGATGCGGTGGTGCTCTAGACAAACTACCTGTGGAATTACACATAACTCCGTATAACTACTGTGGGCCTGGGACAAAGCTAGACGCATTAGAGGAACCGGTGGTACTCTAGACAATCTACCGGTAAAATTACACAGCCCTGCATATAACTACTGTGGGCCTGGGACAAAGCTAGACGCATTAGAGGAAGCGGTGGTACTCTAGACAAACTACCTGGAAAAATTACACAGCCCTGCGTACAACTACTGTGGGCCTGGGACAAAGCTAGACGCATTAGAGGATGCGGTGGTGCTCTAGACAAACTACCTGTGGAATTACACATAACTCCGTATAACTACTGTGGGCCTGGGACAAAGCTAGACGCATTAGAGGAACCGGTGGTACTCTAGACAAACTACCGGTAAAATTACACAGCCCTGCGTATAACTACTGTGGGCCTGGGACAAAGCTAGACGCATTAGAGGAAGCGGTGGTACTCTAGACAAACTACCTGTGGAATTACACAGCCCTGCGTATAGTTACTTTGGGCGTGGGACAAAGCTAGACGCATTAGAGGAAGCGGTGGTACTCTAGACAAACTACCTGTGGAATTACACATCCCTGCGTATAACTACTGTGGGCCTGGGACAAAGCTAGACGCATTAGAGGAAGCGGTGGTACTCTAGACAAACTACCTGTGGAATTACACAGCCCTGCGTATAACTACTGTGGGCCTGGGACAAAGCTAGACGCATTAGAGGAAGCGGTGGTAGTCTAGACAAACTACCTGTGGAATTACACAGCCCTGCGTATAACTACTGTGGGCCTGGGACAAAGCTAGACGCATCTGAGGAAGCGGTGGTACTCTAGACAAACTACCTGTGGAATTACACAGCCCTGCGTATAACTACTGTGGGCCAGGGACAAAGCTAGACGCATTAGAGGAAGCGGTGGTACTCTAGACAAACTACCTGTGGAATTACACAGCCCTGCGTATAAATATTGTGGGCCTGGGACAAAGCTAGACGCATTAGAGGAAGCGGTGGTACTCTAGACAAACTACCGGAGGAATTACACAGCCCTGCGTATAACTGCTGTGGGCCTGGGACAAAGCTAGACGCATTAGAGGAAGTGGTGGTACTGTAGACAAACTACCTGTGGAATTACACAGCCCTGTGTATAACTACTGTGGGCCTGGGACAAAGCTAGTCGCATTAGAGGAAGCGGTGGTACTCTAGACAAGCTACCTGTGGAATTACACAGCCCTGCGTATAACTACTTTGGGCCTGGGACAAAGCTAGACACATTAGAGGAAGCGGTGGTACTCTAGACAAACTACCTGTGGAATTACACAGCCCTGCGTATAACTACTGTGAGCCTGGGACAAAGCTAGACGCATTAGAGGAACCCGTGGTACTCTAGACAAACTACCGGTAAAATTACACAGACCTGCGTATAACTACTATGGGCCTGGGACAAAGCTGGACGCATTGGAGGAAGCGGTGGTACTCTAGACAAACTACTTGTGGAATTACACAACCCTGAATATAACTACTGTTGGCCTGGGACAAAGCTAGACGCATTAGAGGAAGCGGTGGTACTCTAGACATACTACCTGTGGAATTACACAGCCCTGCGTATATCTACTGTGGTCCTGGGACAAAGCTAGACGCATTAGAGGAAGCGGTGGTACTCTAGACAAACTACCTGTGGAATTACATAGCCCTGCCTATAACTACTGTGGGCTTGGGACAAAGCTAGACGCATTAGAGGAAGCGGTGGTACTCTAGACAAACTACCGGTGGAATTACACAGCCCTGCGTATAACTACTGTGGGCCTTGGACAAAGCTAGACGAATTAGAGGAAGCGGTGGTAGTCTAGACAAACTACCTGTGGAATTACACAGCCCTGCGTATAACTACTGTGGGCCTGGGACAAAGCTAGACGCATCTGAGGAAGCGGTGGTACTCTAGACAAACTACCTGTGGAATTACACAGCCCTGCGTATACCTACTGTGTGACTGGACAATGCTAGACGCATTAAAGGAAGCGGTGGTACTCTACACAAACTACCTGTGGAATTACACAGCCCTGCGTATAACTACTGTGGGCCTGGGACAAAGCTAGACGCATTAGGGGAAATGGTGGTACTCTAGACAAACTAGCTGTGGAATTACACAGCCTTGCGTGCAACTACTGTGGGCCTTGGACAAAGCTAGACGCATTAGAGGAAGCGGTGCTACTCTAGACAAACTACCTGTGGAATTACACAGCCCTGCGCATAACTACTGTGGGCCTGGGACAAAGCTAGACGCATCTGAGGAAGCGGTGGTGCTCTCGACAAACTACCTGTGGAATTACACAGCCCTGCGTATGACTACTGTGGGCCTGGGACAAAGCTAGACGCATCTCAGGAAGCGGTGGTACTCTAGACAAACTACCTGTGGAATTACACAGCCCTGCGTATAACTACTGTGGGCCTGGGATAAAGCTAGACGCATTAGGGGAAGCGGTGGTACTCTAGACAAACTACCTGTGGAATTACACAGCCCTGCGTATAACTATTGTGTGACTGGGACAAAGCTAGACGCATTAGAGGAAGCGGTGGTACTCTACACAAACTACCTGTGGAATTACACAGCCCTGCGTATAACTACTGTGGGCGTGGGACAAAGCTGGACGCATTAGAGGAAATGGTGGTACTCTAGACAAACTACCTGTGGAATTACACATCCCTGCGTAAAACTACTGTGGGCCTGGGACATAGCTAGATGCATTAGAGGAAGCGTTGTGGTACTCTAGACAAACTACCTGTGGAATTACACAGCCCTGCGTATAACTACTTTGGGCCTGGGACAAAGCTCGACGCATTAGAGAAAGCGGTGGTACTCTAGACAAACTACAAATGGAATTACACAGCCCTGCATATAACTTCTGTGGGCCTGGGACAAAGCTAGACGCATTAGAGGAAGCGGTGGTACTCTAGACAAACTACCTGTGGATTTACACAGCCCTGCGTATAACTACTGTGGGCCTGGGACAAAGCTAGACGCATTAGAGGAAGCGGTGGTACTCTAGACAAACTACCTGTGGAATTACACAGCCCTGCGTATAACTACTGTAGGCCTGGGACAAAGCTAGACGCATTACAGGAAGCGATGGTACTCTAGACATACTACCTGTGGAATTCCACAGCCCTGCGTATAACTACTGCCGGCCTGGGACAAAGCTAGACGCATTACAGGAAGCGGTGGTACTCTAGACAAACTGCCTGTGGAATTACACAGCCCTGCGTATAACTACTGTGGGCCTGTGACAAAGCTAGTCGCATTAGAGGATGCGGTGGTACTCTAGACAAACTACCTGTGGAATTACACAGCCCTGCGTATAACTACTGTGGGCCTGGGACAAAGCTAGACGCATCGGAGGAAACGGTGGTACTCTAGACAAACTACCTGGGGAATTACACAGCCCTGCGTATAACTACTGTGGGCCTGAGACAAAGCTAGACGCATTAGAGGAAGCGGTGGTGCTATAGACAAACTACCTGTGGAATTACACAGCCCTGCGTATAACTACTGTGGGCCTGGGACAAAGCTAGACGCATTAGAGGAAGCGGTGGTACTTTAGACAAACTACCTGTGGAATTACACAACCCTGCGTATAACTACTGTGGGCCTGGGACAAAGCTAGACGCATCTGAGGAAGCGGTGGTACTCTAGACAAACTACCTGTGGAATTACACAGCCCTGCGTATACCTACTGTGTGACTGGACAATGCTAGACGCATTAAAGGAAGCGGTGGTACTCTACACAAACTACCTGTGGAATTACACAGCCCTGCGTATAACTACTGTGGGCCTGGGACAAAGCTAGACGCATTAGGGGAAATGGTGGTACTCTAGACAAACTAGCTGTGGAATTACACAGCCTTGCGTGCAACTACTGTGGGCCTTGGACAAAGCTAGACGCATTAGAGGAAGCGGTGCTACTCTAGACAAACTACCTGTGGAATTACACAGCCCTGCGCATAACTACTGTGGGCCTGGGACAAAGCTAGACGCATCTGAGGAAGCGGTGGTGCTCTCGACAAACTACCTGTGGAATTACACAGCCCTGCGTATGACTACTGTGGGCCTGGGACAAAGCTAGACGCATCTCAGGAAGCGGTGGTACTCTAGACAAACTACCTGTGGAATTACACAGCCCTGCGTATAACTACTGTGGGCCTGGGATAAAGCTAGACGCATTAGGGGAAGCGGTGGTACTCTAGACAAACTACCTGTGGAATTACACAGCCCTGCGTATAACTATTGTGTGACTGGGACAAAGCTAGACGCATTAGAGGAAGCGGTGGTACTCTACACAAACTACCTGTGGAATTACACAGCCCTGCGTATAACTACTGTGGGCGTGGGACAAAGCTGGACGCATTAGAGGAAATGGTGGTACTCTAGACAAACTACCTGTGGAATTACACATCCCTGCGTAAAACTACTGTGGGCCTGGGACATAGCTAGATGCATTAGAGGAAGCGTTGTGGTACTCTAGACAAACTACCTGTGGAATTACACAGCCCTGCGTATAACTACTTTGGGCCTGGGACAAAGCTCGACGCATTAGAGAAAGCGGTGGTACTCTAGACAAACTACAAATGGAATTACACAGCCCTGCATATAACTTCTGTGGGCCTGGGACAAAGCTAGACGCATTAGAGGAAGCGGTGGTACTCTAGACAAACTACCTGTGGATTTACACAGCCCTGCGTATAACTACTGTGGGCCTGGGACAAAGCTAGACGCATTAGAGGAAGCGGTGGTACTCTAGACAAACTACCTGTGGAATTACACAGCCCTGCGTATAACTACTGTAGGCCTGGGACAAAGCTAGACGCATTACAGGAAGCGATGGTACTCTAGACATACTACCTGTGGAATTCCACAGCCCTGCGTATAACTACTGCCGGCCTGGGACAAAGCTAGACGCATTACAGGAAGCGGTGGTACTCTAGACAAACTACCTGTGGAATTACACAGCCCTGCGTATAACTACTGTGGGCCTGTGACAAAGCTAGTCGCATTAGAGGATGCGGTGGTACTCTAGACAAACTACCTGTGGAATTACACAGCCCTGCGTATAACTACTGTGGGCCTGGGACAAAGCTAGACGCATCGGAGGAAACGGTGGTACTCTAGACAAACTACCTGGGGAATTACACAGCCCTGCGTATAACTACTGTGGGCCTGAGACAAAGCTAGACGCATTAGAGGAAGCGGTGGTGCTATAGACAAACTACCTGTGGAATTACACAGCCCTGCGTATAACTACTGTGGGCCTGGGACAAAGCTAGACGCATTAGAGGAAGCGGTGGTACTTTAGACAAACTACCTGTGGAATTACACAGCCCTGCGTATAACTACTGTGGGCCTGGGACAAAGCTAGACGCATCTGAGGAAGCGGTGGTACTCTAGACAAACTACCTGTGGAATTACACAGCCCTGCGTATACCTACTGTGTGACTGGACAATGCTAGACGCATTAAAGGAAGCGGTGGTACTCTACACAAACTACCTGTGGAATTACACAGCCCTGCGTATAACTACTGTGGGCCTGGGACAAAGCTAGACGCATTAGGGGAAATGGTGGTACTCTAGACAAACTAGCTGTGGAATTACACAGCCTTGCGTGCAACTACTGTGGGCCTTGGACAAAGCTAGACGCATTAGAGGAAGCGGTGCTACTCTAGACAAACTACCTGTGGAATTACACAGCCCTGCGCATAACTACTGTGGGCCTGGGACAAAGCTAGACGCATCTGAGGAAGCGGTGGTGCTCTCGACAAACTACCTGTGGAATTACACAGCCCTGCGTATGACTACTGTGGGCCTGGGACAAAGCTAGACGCATCTCAGGAAGCGGTGGTACTCTAGACAAACTACCTGTGGAATTACACAGCCCTGCGTATAACTACTGTGGGCCTGGGATAAAGCTAGACGCATTAGGGGAAGCGGTGGTACTCTAGACAAACTACCTGTGGAATTACACAGCCCTGCGTATAACTATTGTGTGACTGGGACAAAGCTAGACGCATTAGAGGAAGCGGTGGTACTCTACACAAACTACCTGTGGAATTACACAGCCCTGCGTATAACTACTGTGGGCGTGGGACAAAGCTGGACGCATTAGAGGAAATGGTGGTACTCTAGACAAACTACCTGTGGAATTACACATCCCTGCGTAAAACTACTGTGGGCCTGGGACATAGCTAGATGCATTAGAGGAAGCGTTGTGGTACTCTAGACAAACTACCTGTGGAATTACACAGCCCTGCGTATAACTACTTTGGGCCTGGGACAAAGCTCGACGCATTAGAGAAAGCGGTGGTACTCTAGACAAACTACAAATGGAATTACACAGCCCTGCATATAACTTCTGTGGGCCTGGGACAAAGCTAGACGCATTAGAGGAAGCGGTGGTACTCTAGACAAACTACCTGTGGATTTACACAGCCCTGCGTATAACTACTGTGGGCCTGGGACAAAGCTAGACGCATTAGAGGAAGCGGTGGTACTCTAGACAAACTACCTGTGGAATTACACAGCCCTGCGTATAACTACTGTAGGCCTGGGACAAAGCTAGACGCATTACAGGAAGCGATGGTACTCTAGACATACTACCTGTGGAATTCCACAGCCCTGCGTATAACTACTGCCGGCCTGGGACAAAGCTAGACGCATTACAGGAAGCGGTGGTACTCTAGACAAACTACCTGTGGAATTACACAGCCCTGCGTATAACTACTGTGGGCCTGTGACAAAGCTAGTCGCATTAGAGGATGCGGTGGTACTCTAGACAAACTACCTGTGGAATTACACAGCCCTGCGTATAACTACTGTGGGCCTGGGACAAAGCTAGACGCATCGGAGGAAACGGTGGTACTCTAGACAAACTACCTGGGGAATTACACAGCCCTGCGTATAACTACTGTGGGCCTGAGACAAAGCTAGACGCATTAGAGGAAGCGGTGGTGCTATAGACAAACTACCTGTGGAATTACACAGCCCTGCGTATAACTACTGTGGGCCTGGGACAAAGCTAGACGCATTAGAGGAAGCGGTGGTACTTTAGACAAACTACCTGTGGAATTACACAGCCCTGCGTATAACTACTGTGGGCCTGGGACAAAGCTAGACGCATCTGAGGAAGCGGTGGTACTCTAGACAAACTACCTGTGGAATTACACAGCCCTGCGTATACCTACTGTGTGACTGGACAATGCTAGACGCATTAAAGGAAGCGGTGGTACTCTACACAAACTACCTGTGGAATTACACAGCCCTGCGTATAACTACTGTGGGCCTGGGACAAAGCTAGACGCATTAGGGGAAATGGTGGTACTCTAGACAAACTAGCTGTGGAATTACACAGCCTTGCGTGCAACTACTGTGGGCCTTGGACAAAGCTAGACGCATTAGAGGAAGCGGTGCTACTCTAGACAAACTACCTGTGGAATTACACAGCCCTGCGCATAACTACTGTGGGCCTGGGACAAAGCTAGACGCATCTGAGGAAGCGGTGGTGCTCTCGACAAACTACCTGTGGAATTACACAGCCCTGCGTATGACTACTGTGGGCCTGGGACAAAGCTAGACGCATCTCAGGAAGCGGTGGTACTCTAGACAAACTACCTGTGGAATTACACAGCCCTGCGTATAACTACTGTGGGCCTGGGATAAAGCTAGACGCATTAGGGGAAGCGGTGGTACTCTAGACAAACTACCTGTGGAATTACACAGCCCTGCGTATAACTATTGTGTGACTGGGACAAAGCTAGACGCATTAGAGGAAGCGGTGGTACTCTACACAAACTACCTGTGGAATTACACAGCCCTGCGTATAACTACTGTGGGCGTGGGACAAAGCTGGACGCATTAGAGGAAATGGTGGTACTCTAGACAAACTACCTGTGGAATTACACATCCCTGCGTAAAACTACTGTGGGCCTGGGACATAGCTAGATGCATTAGAGGAAGCGTTGTGGTACTCTAGACAAACTACCTGTGGAATTACACAGCCCTGCGTATAACTACTTTGGGCCTGGGACAAAGCTCGACGCATTAGAGAAAGCGGTGGTACTCTAGACAAACTACAAATGGAATTACACAGCCCTGCATATAACTTCTGTGGGCCTGGGACAAAGCTAGACGCATTAGAGGAAGCGGTGGTACTCTAGACAAACTACCTGTGGATTTACACAGCCCTGCGTATAACTACTGTGGGCCTGGGACAAAGCTAGACGCATTAGAGGAAGCGGTGGTACTCTAGACAAACTACCTGTGGAATTACACAGCCCTGCGTATAACTACTGTAGGCCTGGGACAAAGCTAGACGCATTACAGGAAGCGATGGTACTCTAGACATACTACCTGTGGAATTCCACAGCCCTGCGTATAACTACTGCCGGCCTGGGACAAAGCTAGACGCATTACAGGAAGCGGTGGTACTCTAGACAAACTACCTGTGGAATTACACAGCCCTGCGTATAACTACTGTGGGCCTGTGACAAAGCTAGTCGCATTAGAGGATGCGGTGGTACTCTAGACAAACTACCTGTGGAATTACACAGCCCTGCGTATAACTACTGTGGGCCTGGGACAAAGCTAGACGCATCGGAGGAAACGGTGGTACTCTAGACAAACTACCTGGGGAATTACACAGCCCTGCGTATAACTACTGTGGGCCTGAGACAAAGCTAGACGCATTAGAGGAAGCGGTGGTGCTATAGACAAACTACCTGTGGAATTACACAGCCCTGCGTATAACTACTGTGGGCCTGGGACAAAGCTAGACGCATTAGAGGAAGCGGTGGTACTTTAGACAAACTACCTGTGGAATTACACAGCCCTGCATATAACTATTGTGGGCCTGAGACAAAGCAAGGCGCATTACAGGAAGCGGTGGTACTCTAGACAAACTAAGTGTGGAATTACACAGCCCTGCGTATAACTACTGTGGGCCTGGGACAAAGCTAGACGCATTAGAGGAAGCGGTGGTACTCTAGACAAACTACCTGTGGAATTACACAGCCCTGCGTATAACTACTGTAGGCCTGGGACAAAGCTAGACGCATTACAGGAAGCGATGGTACTCTAGACATACTACCTGTGGAATTCCACAGCCCTGCGTATAACTACTGCCGGCCTGGGACAAAGCTAGACGCATTACACTAAGCGGTGGTACTCTAGACAAACTACCTGTGGAATTACACAGCCCTGCGTATAACTACTGTGGGCCTGTGACAAAGCTAGTCGCATTAGAGGATGCGGTGGTACTCTAGACAAACTACCTGTGGAATTACACAGCCCTGCGTATAACTACTGTGGGCCTGGGACAAAGCTAGACGCATCGGAGGAAGCGGTGGTACTCTAGACAAACTACCTGGGGAATTACACAGCCCTGCGTATATCTACTGTGGTCCTGGGACAAAGCTAGACGCATTAGAGGAAGCGGTGGTACTCTAGACAAACTACCTTTGGAATTACATAGCCCTGCCTATAACTACTGTGGGCTTGGGACAAAGCTAGACGCATTAGAGGAAGCGGTGGTACTCTAGACAAACTACCGGTGGAATTACACAGCCCTGCGTATAACTACTGTGGGCCTTGGACAAAGCTAGACGAATTAGAGGAAGCGGTGGTAGTCTAGACAAACTACCTGTGGAATTACACAGCCCTGCGTATAACTACTGTGGGCCTGGGACAAAGCTAGACGCATCTGAGGAAGCGGTGGTACTCTAGACAAACTACCTGTGGAATTACACAGCCCTGCGTATACCTACTGTGTGACTGGACAATGCTAGACGCATTAAAGGAAGCGGTGGTACTCTACACAAACTACCTGTGGAATTACACAGCCCTGCGTATAACTACTGTGGGCCTGGGACAAAGCTAGACGCATTAGGGGAAATGGTGGTACTCTAGACAAACTAGCTGTGGAATTACACAGCCTTGCGTGCAACTACTGTGGGCCTTGGACAAAGCTAGACGCATTAGAGGAAGCGGTGCTACTCTAGACAAACTACCTGTGGAATTACACAGCCCTGCGCATAACTACTGTGGGCCTGGGACAAAGCTAGACGCATCTGAGGAAGCGGTGGTGCTCTCGACAAACTACCTGTGGAATTACACAGCCCTGCGTATGACTACTGTGGGCCTGGGACAAAGCTAGACGCATCTCAGGAAGCGGTGGTACTCTAGACAAACTACCTGTGGAATTACACAGCCCTGCGTATAACTACTGTGGGCCTGGGATAAAGCTAGACGCATTAGGGGAAGCGGTGGTACTCTAGACAAACTACCTGTGGAATTACACAGCCCTGCGTATAACTATTGTGTGACTGGGACAAAGCTAGACGCATTAGAGGAAGCGGTGGTACTCTAGACAAACTACCTGGGGAATTACACAGCCCTGCGTATAACTACTGTGGGCGTGGGACAAAGCTGGACGCATTAGAGGAAATGGTGGTACTCTAGACAAACTACCTGTGGAATTACACATCCCTGCGTAAAACTACTGTGGGCCTGGGACATAGCTAGATGCATTAGAGGAAGCGTTGTGGTACTCTAGACAAACTACCTGTGGAATTACACAGCCCTGCGTATAACTACTTTGGGCCTGGGACAAAGCTCGACGCATTAGAGAAAGCGGTGGTACTCTAGACAAACTACAAATGGAATTACACAGCCCTGCATATAACTTCTGTGGGCCTGGGACAAAGCTAGACGCATTAGAGGAAGCGGTGGTACTCTAGACAAACTACCTGTGGATTTACACAGCCCTGCGTATAACTACTGTGGGCCTGGGACAAAGCTAGACGCATTAGAGGAAGCGGTGGTACTCTAGACAAACTACCTGTGGAATTACACAGCCCTGCGTATAACTACTGTAGGCCTGGGACAAAGCTAGACGCATTACAGGAAGCGATGGTACTCTAGACATACTACCTGTGGAATTCCACAGCCCTGCGTATAACTACTGCCGGCCTGGGACAAAGCTAGACGCATTACAGGAAGCGGTGGTACTCTAGACAAACTACCTGTGGAATTACACAGCCCTGCGTATAACTACTGTGGGCCTGTGACAAAGCTAGTCGCATTAGAGGATGCGGTGGTACTCTAGACAAACTACCTGTGGAATTACACAGCCCTGCGTATAACTACTGTGGGCCTGGGACAAAGCTAGACGCATCGGAGGAAACGGTGGTACTCTAGACAAACTACCTGGGGAATTACACAGCCCTGCGTATAACTACTGTGGGCCTGAGACAAAGCTAGACGCATTAGAGGAAGCGGTGGTGCTATAGACAAACTACCTGTGGAATTACACAGCCCTGCGTATAACTACTGTGGGCCTGGGACAAAGCTAGACGCATTAGAGGAAGCGGTGGTACTTTAGACAAACTACCTGTGGAATTACACAGCCCTGCGTATAACTACTGTGGGCCTGGGACAAAGCTAGACGCATCTGAGGAAGCGGTGGTACTCTAGACAAACTACCTGTGGAATTACACAGCCCTGCGTATACCTACTGTGTGACTGGACAATGCTAGACGCATTAAAGGAAGCGGTGGTACTCTACACAAACTACCTGTGGAATTACACAGCCCTGCGTATAACTACTGTGGGCCTGGGACAAAGCTAGACGCATTAGGGGAAATGGTGGTACTCTAGACAAACTAGCTGTGGAATTACACAGCCTTGCGTGCAACTACTGTGGGCCTTGGACAAAGCTAGACGCATTAGAGGAAGCGGTGCTACTCTAGACAAACTACCTGTGGAATTACACAGCCCTGCGCATAACTACTGTGGGCCTGGGACAAAGCTAGACGCATCTGAGGAAGCGGTGGTGCTCTCGACAAACTACCTGTGGAATTACACAGCCCTGCGTATGACTACTGTGGGCCTGGGACAAAGCTAGACGCATCTCAGGAAGCGGTGGTACTCTAGACAAACTACCTGTGGAATTACACAGCCCTGCGTATAACTACTGTGGGCCTGGGATAAAGCTAGACGCATTAGGGGAAGCGGTGGTACTCTAGACAAACTACCTGTGGAATTACACAGCCCTGCGTATAACTATTGTGTGACTGGGACAAAGCTAGACGCATTAGAGGAAGCGGTGGTACTCTACACAAACTACCTGTGGAATTACACAGCCCTGCGTATAACTACTGTGGGCGTGGGACAAAGCTGGACGCATTAGAGGAAATGGTGGTACTCTAGACAAACTACCTGTGGAATTACACATCCCTGCGTAAAACTACTGTGGGCCTGGGACATAGCTAGATGCATTAGAGGAAGCGTTGTGGTACTCTAGACAAACTACCTGTGGAATTACACAGCCCTGCGTATAACTACTTTGGGCCTGGGACAAAGCTCGACGCATTAGAGAAAGCGGTGGTACTCTAGACAAACTACAAATGGAATTACACAGCCCTGCATATAACTTCTGTGGGCCTGGGACAAAGCTAGACGCATTAGAGGAAGCGGTGGTACTCTAGACAAACTACCTGTGGATTTACACAGCCCTGCGTATAACTACTGTGGGCCTGGGACAAAGCTAGACGCATTAGAGGAAGCGGTGGTACTCTAGACAAACTACCTGTGGAATTACACAGCCCTGCGTATAACTACTGTAGGCCTGGGACAAAGCTAGACGCATTACAGGAAGCGATGGTACTCTAGACATACTACCTGTGGAATTCCACAGCCCTGCGTATAACTACTGCCGGCCTGGGACAAAGCTAGACGCATTACAGGAAGCGGTGGTACTCTAGACAAACTACCTGTGGAATTACACAGCCCTGCGTATAACTACTGTGGGCCTGTGACAAAGCTAGTCGCATTAGAGGATGCGGTGGTACTCTAGACAAACTACCTGTGGAATTACACAGCCCTGCGTATAACTACTGTGGGCCTGGGACAAAGCTAGACGCATCGGAGGAAACGGTGGTACTCTAGACAAACTACCTGGGGAATTACACAGCCCTGCGTATAACTACTGTGGGCCTGAGACAAAGCTAGACGCATTAGAGGAAGCGGTGGTGCTATAGACAAACTACCTGTGGAATTACACAGCCCTGCGTATAACTACTGTGGGCCTGGGACAAAGCTAGACGCATTAGAGGAAGCGGTGGTACTTTAGACAAACTACCTGTGGAATTACACAGCCCTGCATATAACTATTGTGGGCCTGAGACAAAGCAAGGCGCATTACAGGAAGCGGTGGTACTCTAGACAAACTAAGTGTGGAATTACACAGCCCTGCGTATAACTACTGTGGGCCTGGGACAAAGCTAGACGCATTAGAGGAAGCGGTGGTACTCTAGACAAACTACCTGTGGAATTACACAGCCCTGCGTATAACTACTGTAGGCCTGGGACAAAGCTAGACGCATTACAGGAAGCGATGGTACTCTAGACATACTACCTGTGGAATTCCACAGCCCTGCGTATAACTACTGCCGGCCTGGGACAAAGCTAGACGCATTACACTAAGCGGTGGTACTCTAGACAAACTACCTGTGGAATTACACAGCCCTGCGTATAACTACTGTGGGCCTGTGACAAAGCTAGTCGCATTAGAGGATGCGGTGGTACTCTAGACAAACTACCTGTGGAATTACACAGCCCTGCGTATAACTACTGTGGGCCTGGGACAAAGCTAGACGCATCGGAGGAAGCGGTGGTACTCTAGACAAACTACCTGGGGAATTACACAGCCCTGCGTATAACTACTATGGGCCTGAGACAAAGCTAGACGCATTAGAGGAAGCGGTGGTGCTATAGACAAACTACCTGTGGAATTACACAGCCCTGTGTGTAACTACTGTGGGCCTGGGACAAAGCTAGACGCATTAGAGGAAGCGGTGGTACTTTAGACAAACTACCTGTGGAATTACACAGCCCTGCATATAACTATTGTGGGCCTGAGACAAAGCAAGGCGCATTAGAGGCAGCGGTGGTACTCTAGACAAACTAAGTGTGGAATTACACAGCCCTGCGTATAACTACTGTGGGCCTGGGACAAAGCTAGACGCATTAGAGGAAGCGGTGGTACTCTAGACAAACTACCTGTGGAATTACACAGCCCTGCGTATAATTACTGTGGGCCTGGGACAAAGCTAGACGCATTACAGGAAGCGATGGTACTCTAGACATACTACCTGTGGAATTCCGCAGCCCTGCGTATAACTACTGCTGGCCTGGGACAAAGCTAGACGAATTACAGGGAGCGGTGGTACTCTAGACAAACCACCTGTGGAATTACACAGCCTTGCGTGTAACTACTGTGGGCCTGGGACAAAACTAGACGCATTAGAGGAAGCAGTGGTACTCTAGACAAACTACCTGTGGAATTACACAGCAATGCGTATAACTACTGTGGGCCTGGGACAAAGGTAGACGCATTAGAGGAAGCGGTGGTACTCTAGACAAACTACCTGTGGAATTACACAGCCCTGCGTATAACTACTGTGGGCCTGGGAAAAAGCTGGACGCATTAGAGGAAGCGGTGGTAATCTAGACAAATTACCTGTGGAATTTCACAGCCGTACGTATAACTACTGTTGGCCTTGGACAAAGCTAGACGCATTAGAGGAAGCGGTGGTACTCTAGACAAACTACATGTGGAATTACACAGCCCTGCGTATAACTACTGTGGGCCTGGGACAAAGCCAGTCACATTAGAGGAAGCGGTGGTACTCTAGACAAAGTACCGGTGGAATTACACGGCCCTGCACATAACTACTTTGGGGCTGGGACAAAGCTAGACTCATTACAGGAAGCGTTGGTTCTGTAGACTAACTACGTGTGGAATTACACAGCCCTGCGTATAACTACTGTGGGCCTGGGACAAAGCTAGACGCATTAGAGGAAGCGGTGGTATTCTAGACAAACTACCTGTGGAATTACACAGCCCTGCGTATAACTACTGTGTGCCTGGGACAAAGCATGTTGCATCTGAGGAAGCGGTGGTACTGTAGACAAACTACCTGTGAAATTACAAAGCCCTGCGTATAACTACTGTGGGCCTCGGACAAAGCTAGACGCATCTGAGGAAGCGGTGGTGCTCTAGACAAACTACCTGTGGAATTACACAGCCCTGCGTATAACTACTGTGAGCCTGCGACAAAGCTAGATGCATTAGAGGAACCGGTGGTACTCTAGAAAATGTACCGGTAAAATTACACAGCAATGCGTATAACTACTGTGGGACTGGGACAAATCTAGACGCATTAGAGGAAGCGGTGGTACTCTAGACAAACTACCTGGGGAATTACACAGCCCTGCGTATAACTACTGTGGGCCTGGGATAAAGCTAGACGCATTAGAGGAAGCGGTGGTACTCTAGACAAACTACCTGTGGAATTACACAGCCCTGCGTATAACTACTGTGCGCCTGGGATAAAGCTAGACGCATTAGGGGAAGCGGTGGTACTCTAGACAAACTACCTGGGGAATTACACAGCCCTGCGTATAACTACTGTGGGCCTGGGATAAAGCTAGACGCATTAGAGGAAGCGGTGGTACTCTAGACAATCTACCTGTGGAATTACACAGCCCTGCGTATAACTACTGTGGCCTGGGACAAAGCTAGACGCATCTGAGGAAGCGGTGGTACTCTAGACAAACTACCTGTGGTATTACACAGCCCTGCGTATAACTACTGTGGGCCTGGGACAAAGCTAGACGCATTAGTGGAAGCGGTGGTACTTTTAACAAACTACCTGTGGAATTACACAGCCCTGCGTATAACTATTGTGGGCCTGGGACAAAGCTAGACGCATTAGAGGAAGCGGTGGTACTCTAGACAAACTACCGGTGGAAATACACAGCCCTGCGTATAACTACTGTGGGCCTGGGACAAAGCTAGACACTTTAGAGGAAGCGGTGGTAGTCTAGACAAACTACCTGTGGTATTACACAGCCCTGCGTATAACTACTGTGGAAATGGGACAAAGCTAGACGCATTAGAGGAAGCGGTGGTACTCTACACAAACTACCTGTGGAATTACACAGCCCTTCGTATAACTACTGTGGGCCTGGGACAAAGCTAGACGCATTAGAGGAAGCGGTGGTGCTCTAGACAAACTACCTGTGGAATTACACAGCCCTGCGTATAACTACTGTGGGCCTGGGACAAAGCTAGACGCATTGGAGGAAGCGGTGGTACTCTAGACAAGCTACCTGGGGAATTACACAGCCCTGCGTATAACTACTGTGGACCTGAGACAAAGCTAGACGCATTAGAGGAAGCGGTGGTACTATAGACAAACTATCTGTGGAATTACACAGCCCTGCGTATAACTACTGTGGGCCTGGGACAAAGCTAGACGCATTAGAGGAAGCGGTGGTACTTTAGACAAACTAACTGTGGAATTACACAACCCTGCGTATAACTATTGTGGGCCTGGGACAAAGCTAGACGCATCTGAGGAAGCGGTGGTACTCTAGACAAACTACCTGTGGTATTACACAGCCCTGTGTATAACTACTGTGGGCCAGGGACAAAACTAGACCCATTAGAGGAAGTGGTGGTACTTTTAACAAACTACCTGTGGAATTACACAGCCCTGCGTATAACTACTGTGGGCCTGGGACAAAGCTAGACGCATTAGAGGAAGCGGTGGTACTCTACACAAACTACCTGTGGAATTACACAGCCCTTCGTATAACTACTGTGGGCCTGGGACAAAGCTAGACGCATTAGAGGAAGCGGTGGTAGTCTAGACAAACTACCTGTGGAATTACACAGCCCTGCGTATAACTACTGTGGGCCTGGGACAAAGCTAGACGCATTAGAGGAAGCGGTGGTGTTCTAGACAAACTACCTGTGGAATTACACAGCCATGCGTTAACTACTTTGGGCCTGGGACAAAGCTAGACGCATTAGAGGAAATGGTGGTACTCTAGACAAACTACCTGTGGAATTACACAGCCCTGCGTATAACTACTGTGGGCCTGTGACAATGCTAGTCGCATTAGTGGATGCGGTGGTACTCTAGACAAACTACCTGTGGAATTACACAGCCCTGCGTATAACTACTGTGGGCCTGGGACAAAGCTAGACGCATCGGAGGAAGCGGTGGTACTCTAGACAAACTACCTGGGGAATTACACAGCCCTGCGTATAACTACTGTGGGCCTGAGACAAAGCTAGACGCATTAGAGGAAGCGGTGGTACTATAGACAAACTACCTGTGGAATTACACAGCCCTGCGTATAACTACTGTGGGCCTGGGACAAAGCTAGACGCATTAGAGGAAGCGATGGTACTTTAGACAAACTACCTGTGGAATTACACAGCCCTGCATATAACTATTGTGGGCCTGAGACAAAGCAAGGCGCATTAGAGGAAGCGGTGGTACTCTAGACAAACTAAGTGTGGAATTACACAGCCCTGCGTATAACTACTGTGGGCCTGGGACAAAGCTAGACGCATTAGAGGAAGCGGTGGTACTCTAGACAAACTACCTGTGGAATTACACAGCCCTGCGTATAACTACTGTGGGCCTGGGACAAAGCTAGACGCATTACAGGAAGCGATGGTACTCTAGAGATACTACCTGTGGAATACCACAGCCCTGCGTATAACTACTGCTGGCCTGGGACAAAGCTAGACGAATTACAGGGAGCGGTGGTACTCTAGACAAACCACCTGTGGAATTACACAGCCTTGCGTGTAACTACTGTGGGCCTGGGACAAAACTAGACGCATTAGAGGAAGCAGTGGTACTCTAGACAAACTACCTGTGGAATTACACAGCCCTGCGTATAACTACTGTGGGCCTGGGACAAAGCTAGACGCATTAGAGGAAGCGGTGGTATTCTAGACAAACTACCTGTGGAATTACACAGCCCTGCGTATAACTACTGTGTGCCTGGGACAAAGCATGTTGCATCTGAGGAAGCGGTGGTACTGTAGACAAACTACCTGTGAAATTACACAGCCCTGCGTATAACTACTGTGGGCCTGGGACAAAGCTAGACGCATCTGAGGAAGCGGTGGTGCTCTAGACAAACTACCTGTGGAATTACACAGCCCTGCGTATAACTACTGTGAGCCTGCGACAAAGCTAGATGCATTAGAGGAACCGGTGGTACTCTAGAAAATCTACCGGTAAAATTACACAGCAATGCGTATAACTACTGTGGGCCTGGGACAAATCTAGACGCATTAGAGGAAGCGGTGGTACTCTAGACAAACTACCTGGGGAATTACACAGCCCTGCGTATAACTACTGTGGGCCTGGGATAAAGCTAGACGCATTAGAGGAAGCGGTGGTAATCTAGACAAACTACCTGTGGAATTACACAGCCCTGCGTATAACTACTGTGGGCCTGGGATAAAGCTAGACGCATTGGAGGAAGCGGTGGTACTCTAGACAATCTACCTGTGGAATTACACAGCCCTGCGTATAACTACTGTGGCCTGGGACAAAGCTAGACGCATCTGAGGAAGCGGTGGTACTCTAGACAAACTACCTGTGGTATTACACAGCCCTGTGTATAACTACTGTGGGCCAGGGACAAAACTAGACCCATTAGAGGAAGTGGTGGTACTTTTAACAAACTACCTGTGGAATTACACAGCCCTGCGTATAACTACTGTGGGCCTGGGACAAAGCTAGACGCATTAGAGGAAGCGGTGGTACTCTACACAAACTACCTGTGGAATTACACAGCCCTTCGTATAACTACTGTGGGCCTGGGACAAAGCTAGACGCATTAGAGGAAGCGGTGGTAGTCTAGACAAACTACCTGTGGAATTACACAGCCCTGCGTATAACTACTGTGGGCCTGGGACAAAGCTAGACGCATTAGAGGAAGCGGTGGTGTTCTAGACAAACTACCTGTGGAATTACACAGCCATGCGTTAACTACTTTGGGCCTGGGACAAAGCTAGACGCATTAGAGGAAATGGTGGTACTCTAGACAAACTACCTGTGGAATTACACAGCCCTGCGTATAACTACTGTGGGCCTGTGACAATGCTAGTCGCATTAGTGGATGCGGTGGTACTCTAGACAAACTACCTGTGGAATTACACAGCCCTGCGTATAACTACTGTGGGCCTGGGACAAAGCTAGACGCATCGGAGGAAGCGGTGGTACTCTAGACAAACTACCTGGGGAATTACACAGCCCTGCGTATAACTACTGTGGGCCTGAGACAAAGCTAGACGCATTAGAGGAAGCGGTGGTACTATAGACAAACTACCTGTGGAATTACACAGCCCTGCGTATAACTACTGTGGGCCTGGGACAAAGCTAGACGCATTAGAGGAAGCGATGGTACTTTAGACAAACTACCTGTGGAATTACACAGCCCTGCATATAACTATTGTGGGCCTGAGACAAAGCAAGGCGCATTAGAGGAAGCGGTGGTACTCTAGACAAACTAAGTGTGGAATTACACAGCCCTGCGTATAACTACTGTGGGCCTGGGACAAAGCTAGACGCATTAGAGGAAGCGGTGGTACTCTAGACAAACTACCTGTGGAATTACACAGCCCTGCGTATAACTACTGTGGGCCTGGGACAAAGCTAGACGCATTACAGGAAGCGATGGTACTCTAGAGATACTACCTGTGGAATTCCACAGCCCTGCGTATAACTACTGCTGGCCTGGGACAAAGCTAGACGAATTACAGGGAGCGGTGGTACTCTAGACAAACCACCTGTGGAATTACACAGCCTTGCGTGTAACTACTGTGGGCCTGGGACAAAACTAGACGCATTAGAGGAAGCAGTGGTACTCTAGACAAACTACCTGTGGAATTACACAGCCCTGCGTATAACTACTGTGGGCCTGGGACAAAGCTAGACGCATTAGAGGAAGCGGTGGTATTCTAGACAAACTACCTGTGGAATTACACAGCCCTGCGTATAACTACTGTGTGCCTGGGACAAAGCATGTTGCATCTGAGGAAGCGGTGGTACTGTAGACATACTACCTGTGAAATTACACAGCCCTGCGTATAACTACTGTGGGCCTGGGACAAAGCTAGACGCATCTGAGGAAGCGGTGGTGCTCTAGACAAACTACCTGTGGAATTACACAGCCCTGCGTATAACTACTGTGAGCCTGCGACAAAGCTAGATGCATTAGAGGAACCGGTGGTACTCTAGAAAATCTACCGGTAAAATTACACAGCAATGCGTATAACTACTGTGGGCCTGGGACAAATCTAGACGCATTAGAGGAAGCGGTGGTACTCTAGACAAACTACCTGGGGAATTACACAGCCCTGCGTATAACTACTGTGGGCCTGGGATAAAGCTAGACGCATTAGAGGAAGCGGTGGTAATCTAGACAAACTACCTGTGGAATTACACAGCCCTGCGTATAACTACTGTGGGCCTGGGATAAAGCTAGACGCATTGGAGGAAGCGGTGGTACTCTAGACAATCTACCTGTGGAATTACACAGCCCTGCGTATAACTACTGTGGCCTGGGACAAAGCTAGACGCATCTGAGGAAGCGGTGGTACTCTAGACAAACTACCTGTGGTATTACACAGCCCTGCGTATAACTACTGTGGGCCTGGGACAAAGCTAGACGCATTAGTGGAAGCGGTGGTACTTCTAACAAACTACCTGTGGAATTACACAGCCCTGCGTATAACTATTGTGGGCCTGGGACAAAGCTAGACGCATTAGAGGAAGCAGTGGTACTCTAGACAAACTACCGGTGGAATTACACAGCCCTGCGTATAACTGCTGTGGTGCCTGGGACAAAGCTAGACGCTTTAGAGGAAGCGGTGGTAGTCTAGACAAACTACCTGTGGTATTACACAGCCCTGCGTATAACTACTGTGGAAATGGGACAAAGCTAGACGCATTAGAGGAAGCGGTGCTACTCTACACAAACTACCTGTGGAATTACACAGCCCTTCGTATAACTACTGTGGGCCTGGGACAAAGCTAGACGCATTAGAGGAAGCGGTGGTGCTCTAGACAAACTACCTGTGGAATTACACAGCCCTGCGTATAACTACTGTGGGCCTGGGACAAAGCTAGACGCATTGGAGGAAGCGGTGGTACTCTAGACAAACTACCTGGGGAATTACACAGCCCTGCGTATAACTACTGTGGACCTGAGACAAAGCTAGACGCATTAGAGGAAGCGGTGGTACTATAGACAAACTACCTGTGGAATTACGCAGCCCTGCGTATAACTACTGTGGGCCTGGGACAAAGCTAGACGCATTAGAGGAAGCGGTGGTACTCTAGACAAACTACCGGTGGAATTACACAGCCCTGCGTATAACTACTGTGGGCCTGGGACAAAGCTAGACGCTTTAGAGGAAGCGGTGGTACTCTAGACAAACTACCTGTGGTATTACACAGCCCTGCGTATAACTACTGTGGGAATGGGACAAAGCTAGACGCATTAGAGGAAGCGGTGGTACTCTACACAAACTACCTGTGGAATTACACAGCCCTTCGTATAACTACTGTGGGCCTGGGACAAAGCTAGACGCATTAGAGGAAGCGGTGGTGCTCTAGACAAACTACCTGTGGAATTACACAGCCCTGCGTATAACTACTGTGGGCCTGGGACAAAGCTAGACGCATTGGAGGAAGCGGTGGTACTCTAGACAAACTACCTGGGGAATTACACAGCCCTGCGTATAACTACTGTGGACCTGAGACAAAGCTAGACGCATTAGAGGAAGCGGTGGTACTATAGACAAACTACCTGTGGAATTACACAGCCCTGCGTATAACTACTGTGGGCCTGGGACAAAGCTAGACGCATTAGAGGAAGCGGTATTACTCTACACAAGCTACCTGTGGAATTACACAGCCCTGCGTATAACTACTGTGGGCCTGGGACAAAGCTAGACGCATTAGAGGAAGCGGTGGTAGTCTAGACAAACTAACTGTGGAATTACACAGCCCTGCTTATAACTACTGTGGGCCTGGGACAAAGCTAGACGCATTAGAGGAAGCGGTGGTACTCTAGACATACTAGCTGTGGAATTACACAGCCCTGCGTATAACTATTGTGGGCCTGGGTCAAAGCTAGACGCATTAGAGGAAGCGGTGGTACTCTAGACATACTACCGCTGGAATTACACAGCCCTGCATATAACTACTGTGGGCCTGGGACAAAGCTAGACGCATTACAGGAAGCGGTGGTACTCTAGACAAACTACCTGTGGAATTACACAGCCCTGCGTATAACTACTGTGGGCCTGTGACAAAGCTAGTCGCATTAGAGGATGCGGTGGTACTCTAGACAAACTACCTGTGGAATTACACAGCCCTGCGTATAACTACTTTGGGCCTGGGACAAAGCTAGACGCATCGGAGGAAGCGGTGGTACTCTAGACAAACTACCTGGGGAATTACACAGCCCTGCGTATAACTACTGTGGGCCTGAGACAAAGCTAGACGCATTAGAGGAAGCGGTGGTGCTATAGACAAACTACCTGTGGAATTACACAGCCCTGCGTATAACTACTGTGGGCCTGGGACAAAGCTAGACGCATTAGAGGAAGCGGTGGTACTTTAGACAAACTACCTGTGGAATTACACAGCCCTGCATATAACTATTGTGGGCCTGAGACAAAGCAAGGCGCATTAGAGGAAGCGGTGGTACTCTAGACAAACTAAGTGTGGAATTACACAGCCCTGCGTATAACTACTGTGGGCCTGGGACAAAGCTAGACGCATTAGAGGAAGCGGTGGTACTCTAGACAAACTACCTGTGGAATTACACAGCCCTGCGTATAACTACTGTAGGCCTGGGACAAAGCTAGACGCATTACAGGAAGCGATGGTACTCTAGACATACTACCTGTGGAATTCCACAGCCCTGCGTATAACTACTGCCGGCCTGGGACAAAGCTAGACGCATTACAGGAAGCGGTGGTACTCTAGACAAACTACCTGTGGAATTACACAGCCCTGCGTATAACTACTGTGGGCCTGTGACAAAGCTAGTCGCATTAGAGGATGCGGTGGTACTCTAGACAAACTACCTGTGGAATTACACAGCCCTGCGTATAACTACTGTGGGCCTGGGACAAAGCTAGACGCATCGGAGGAAGCGGTGGTACTCTAGACAAACTACCTGGGGAATTACACAGCCTTGCGTATAACTACTATGGGCCTGAGACAAAGCTAGACGCATTAGAGGAAGCGGTGGTGCTATAGACAAACTACCTGTGGAATTACACAGCCCTGTGTGTAACTACTGTGGGCCTGGGACAAAGCTAGACGCATTAGAGGAAGCGGTGGTACTTTAGACAAACTACCTGTGGAATTACACAGCCCTGCATATAACTATTGTGGGCCTGAGACAAAGCAAGGCGCATTAGAGGAAGCGGTGGTACTCTAGACAAACTAAGTGTGGAATTACACAGCCCTGCGTATAACTACTGTGGGCCTGGGACAAAGCTAGACGCATTAGAGGAAGCGGTGGTACTCTAGACAAACTACCTGTGGAATTACACAGCCCTGCGTATAACTACTGTGGGCCTGGGAAAAAGCTGGACGCATTCGAGGAAGCGGTGGTAATCTAGACAAACTACCTGTGGAATTTCACAGCCGTACGTATAACTACTGTTGGCCTTGGACAAAGCTAGACGCATTAGAGGAAGCGGTGGTACTCTAGACAAACTACATGTGGAATTACACAGCCCTGCGTATAACTACTGTGGGCCTGGGACAAAGCCAGTCACATTAGAGGAAGCGGTGGTACTCTAGACAAAGTACCGGTGGAATTACACGGCCCTGCACATAACTACTTTGGGGCTGGGACAAAGCTAGACTCATTACAGGAAGCGTTGGTTCTGTAGACTAACTACCTGTGGAATTACACAGCCCTGCGTATAACTACTGTGGGCCTGGGACAAAGCTAGACGCATTAGAGGAAGCGGTGGTATTCTAGACAAACTACCTGTGGAATTACACAGCCCTGCGTATAACTACTGTGTGCCTGGGACAAAGCATGTTGCATCTGAGGAAGCGGTGGTACTGTAGACAAACTACCTGTGAAATTACAAAGCCCTGCGTATAACTACTGTGGGCCTCGGACAAAGCTAGACGCATCTGAGGAAGCGGTGGTGCTCTAGACAAACTACCTGTGGAATTACACAGCCCTGCGTATAACTACTGTGAGCCTGCGACAAAGCTAGATGCATTAGAGGAACCGGTGGTACTCTAGAAAATGTACCGGTAAAATTACACAGCAATGCGTATAACTACTGTGGGACTGGGACAAATCTAGACGCATTAGAGGAAGCGGTGGTACTCTAGACAAACTACCTGGGGAATTACACAGCCCTGCGTATAACTACTGTGGGCCTGGGATAAAGCTAGACGCATTAGAGGAAGCGGTGGTACTCTAGACAAACTACCTGTGGAATTACACAGCCCTGCGTATAACTACTGTGCGCCTGGGATAAAGCTAGACGCATTAGGGGAAGCGGTGGTACTCTAGACAAACTACCTGGGGAATTACACAGCCCTGCGTATAACTACTGTGGGCCTGGGATAAAGCTAGACGCATTAGAGGAAGCGGTGGTACTCTAGACAATCTACCTGTGGAATTACACAGCCCTGCGTATAACTACTGTGGCCTGGGACAAAGCTAGACGCATCTGAGGAAGCGGTGGTACTCTAGACAAACTACCTGTGGTATTACACAGCCCTGCGTATAACTACTGTGGGCCTGGGACAAAGCTAGACGCATTAGTGGAAGCGGTGGTACTTTTAACAAACTACCTGTGGAATTACACAGCCCTGCGTATAACTATTGTGGGCCTGGGACAAAGCTAGACGCATTAGAGGAAGCGGTGGTACTCTAGACAAACTACCGGTGGAATTACACAGCCCTGCGTATAACTACTGTGGGCCTGGGACAAAGCTAGACACTTTAGAGGAAGCGGTGGTAGTCTAGACAAACTACCTGTGGTATTACACAGCCCTGCGTATAACTACTGTGGAAATGGGACAAAGCTAGACGCATTAGAGGAAGCGGTGGTACTCTACACAAACTACCTGTGGAATTACACAGCCCTTCGTATAACTACTGTGGGCCTGGGACAAAGCTAGACGCATTAGAGGAAGCGGTGGTGCTCTAGACAAACTACCTGTGGAATTACACAGCCCTGGGTATAACTACTGTGGGCCTGGGACAAAGCTAGACGCATTGGAGGAAGCGGTGGTACTCTAGACAAACTACCTGGGGAATTACACAGCCCTGCGTATAACTACTGTGGACCTGAGACAAAGCTAGACGCATTAGAGGAAGCGGTGGTACTATAGACAAACTATCTGTGGAATTACACAGCCCTGCGTATAACTACTGTGGGCCTGGGACAAAGCTAGACGCATTAGAGGAAGCGGTGGTACTTTAGACAAACTAACTGTGGAATTACACAGCCCTGCGTATAACTATTGTGGGCCTGGGACAAAGCTAGACGCATCTGAGGAAGCGGTGGTACTCTAGACAAACTACCTGTGGTATTACACAGCCCTGCGTATAACTACTGTGGGCCAGGGACAAAACTAGACCCATTAGAGGAAGTGGTGGTACTTTTAACAAACTACCTGTGGAATTACACAGCCCTGCGTATAACTACTGTGGGCCTGGGACAAAGCTAGACGCATTAGAGGAAGCGGTGGTACTCTACACAAACTACCTGTGGAATTACACAGCCCTTCGTATAACTACTGTGGGCCTGGGACAAAGCTAGACGCATTAGAGGAAGCGGTGGTAGTCTAGACAAACTACCTGTGGAATTACACAGCCCTGTGTATAACTACTGTGGGCCTGGGACAAAGCTAGACGCATTAGAGGAAGCGGTGGTGTTCTAGACAAACTACATGTGGAATTACACAGCCATGCGTTAACTACTTTGGGCCTGGGACAAAGCTAGACGCATTAGAGGAAATGGTGGTACTCTAGACAAACTACCTGTGGAATTACACAGCCCTGCGTATAACTACTGTGGGCCTGTGACAATGCTAGTCGCATTAGAGGATGCGGTGGTACTCTAGACAAACTACCTGTGGAATTACACAGCCCTGCGTATAACTACTGTGGGCCTGGGACAAAGCTAGACGCATCGGAGGAAGCGGTGGTACTCTAGACAAACTACCTGGGGAATTACACAGCCCTGCGTATAACTACTGTGGGCCTGAGACAAAGCTAGACGCATTAGAGGAAGCGGTGGTACTATAGACAAACTACCTGTGGAATTACACAGCCCTGCGTATAACTACTGTGGGCCTGGGACAAAGCTAGACGCATTAGAGGAAGCGATGGTACTTTAGACAAACTACCTGTGGAATTACACAGCCCTGCATATAACTATTGTGGGCCTGAGACAAAGCAAGGCGCATTAGAGGAAGCGGTGGTACTCTAGACAAACTAAGTGTGGAATTACACAGCCCTGCGTATAACTACTGTGGGCCTGGGACAAAGCTAGACGCATTAGAGGAAGCGGTGGTACTCTAGACAAACTACCTAGGGAATTACACAGCCCTGCGTATAACTACTGTGGGCCTGGGACAAAGCTAGACGCATTAGAGGAAGCTGTGTTACTCTAGACAAACTACCTGTGGAATTACACAGCCCTGCATATAACTACTGTGGGCCTGGGACAAAGCTAGACGCATTAGAGGAAGCGGTGGTACTCTAGACAAATTACCTGTGGAATTACACAGCCCTGCGTATAACTACTGTGTGACTGGGACAAAGCTAGACGAATTACAGGGAGCGGTGGTACTCTAGACAAACCACCTGTGGAATTACACAGCCTTGCGTGTAACTACTGTGGGCCTGGGACAAAACTAGACGCATTAGAGGAAGCAGTGGTACTCTAGACAAACTACCTGTGGAATTACACAGCCCTGTGTATAACTACTGTGGGCCTGGGACAAAGCTAGACGCATTAGAGGAAGCGGTGGTATTCTAGACAAACTACCTGTGGAATTACACAGCCCTGCGTATAACTACTGTGTGCCTGGGACAAAGCATGTTGCATCTGAGGAAGCGGTGGTACTGTAGACAAACTACCTGTGAAATTACACAACCCTGCGTATAACTACTGTGGGCCTGGGACAAAGCTAGACGCATCTGAGGAAGCGGTGGTGCTCTAGACAAACTACCTGTGGAATTACACAGCCCTGCGTATAACTACTGTGAGCCTGCGACAAAGCTAGATGCATTAGAGGAACCGGTGGTACTCTAGAAAATCTAACGGTAAAATTACACAGCAATGCGTATAACTACTGTGGGCCTGGGACAAATCTAGACGCATTAGAGGAAGCGGTGGTACTCTAGACAAACTACCTGGGGAATTACACAGCCCTGCGTATAACTACTGTGGGCCTGGGATAAAGCTAGAAGCATTAGAGGAAGCGGTGGTACTCTAGACAAACTACCTGTGGAATTACACAGCCCTGCGTATAACTACTGTGCGCCTGGGATAAAGCTAGACGCATTAGGGGAAGCGGTGGTACTCTAGACAAACTACCTGGGGAATTACACAGCCCTGCGTATAACTACTGTGGGCCTGGGATAAAGCTAGACGCATTAGAGGAAGCGGTGGTACTCTAGACAATCTACCTGTGGAATTACACAGCCCTGCGTATAACTACTGTGGCCTGGGACAAAGCTAGACGCATCTGAGGAAGCGGTGGTACTCTAGACAAACTACCTGTGGTATTACACAGCCCTGCGTATAACTACTGTGGGCCTGGGACAAAGCTAGACGCATTAGTGGAAGCGGTGGTACTTCTAACAAACTACCTGTGGAATTACACAGCCCTGCGTATAACTATTGTGGGCCTGGGACAAAGCTAGACGCATTAGAGGAAGCGGTGGTACTCTAGACAAACTACCGGTGGAATTACACAGCCCTGCGTATAACTGCTGTGGTGCCTGGGACAAAGCTAGACGCTTTAGAGGAAGCGGTGGTAGTCTAGACAAACTACCTGTGGTATTACACAGCCCTGCGTATAACTACTGTGGAAATGGGACAAAGCTAGACGCATTAGAGGAAGCGGTGGTACTCTACACAAACTACCTGTGGAATTACACAGCCCTTCGTATAACTACTGTGGGCCTGGGACAAAGCTAGACGCATTAGAGGAAGCGGTGGTGCTCTAGACAAACTACCTGTGGAATTACACAGCCCTGCGTATAACTACTGTGGGCCTGGGACAAAGCTAGACGCATTGGAGGAAGCGGTGGTACTCTAGACAAACTACCTGGGGAATTACACAGCCCTGCGTATAACTACTGTGGACCTGAGACAAAGCTAGACGCATTAGAGGAAGCGGTGGTACTATAGACAAACTACCTGTGGAATTACGCAGCCCTGCGTATAACTACTGTGGGCCTGGGACAAAGCTAGACGCATTAGAGGAAGCGGTGGTACTCTAGACAAACTACCGGTGGAATTACACAGCCCTGCGTATAATTACTGTGGGCCTGGGACAAAGCTAGACGCTTTAGAGGAAGCGGTGGTACTCTAGACAAACTACCTGTGGTATTACACAGCCCTGCGTATAACTACTGTGGGAATGGGACAAAGCTAGACGCATTAGAGGAAGCGGTGGTACTCTACACAAACTACCTGTGGAATTACACAGCCCTTCGTATAACTAATGTGGGCCTGGGACAAAGCTAGACGCATTAGAGGAAGCGGTGGTGCTCTAGACAAACTACCTGTGGAATTACACAGCCCTGCATATAACTACTGTGGGCCTGGGACAAAGCTAGACGCATTGGAGGAAGCGGTGGTACTCTAGACAAACTACCTGGGGAATTACACAGCCCTGCGTATAACTACTGTGGACCTGAGACAAAGCTAGACGCATTAGAGGAAGCGGTGGTACTATAGACAAACTACCTGTGGAATTACACAGCCCTGCGTATAACTACTGTGGGCCTGGGACAAAGCTAGACGCATTAGAGGAAGCGGTATTACTCTACACAAGCTACCTGTGGAATTACACAGCCCTGCGTATAACTACTGTGGGCCTGGGACAAAGCTAGACGCATTAGAGGAAGCGGTGGTAGTCTAGAAAAACTAACTGTGGAATTACACAGCCCTGCTTATAACTACTGTGGGCCTGGGACAAAGCTAGACGCATTAGAGGAAGCGGTGGTACTCTAGACATACTAGCTGTGGAATTACACAGCCCTGCGTATAACTATTGTGGGCCTGGGTCAAAGCTAGACGCATTAGAGGAAGCGGTGGTACTCTAGACATACTACCGCTGGAATTACACAGCCCTGCATATAACTACTGTGGGCCTGGGACAAAGCTAGACGCATTAGAGGAAGCGGTGGTACTGTAGAAAAACTACCTGTGGGATTACACAGACCTGCGTATAACTACTGTGGGCCTGGGACAAAGCTACACGCATTAGAGGAAGCGGTGGTACTCTAGACAAGCTACCTGTGGAATTACACAGCCCTGCGTATAACTACTTTGGGCCTGGGACAAAGCTAGACACATTAGAGGAAGCGGTGGTACTCTAGACAAACTACCTGTGGAATTACACAGCCCTGCGTATAACTACTGTGAGCCTGGGACAAAGCTAGATGCATTAGAGGAACCGGTGGTATTCTAGACAATCTACCGGTAAAATTACACAGCAATGCGTATAAATACTGTGGGCCTGGGACAAAGCTAGACGCATTAGAGGAAGCGGTGGTACTCTAGACAAACTACCTGGGGAATTACACAGCCCTGCGTACAACTACTGTGGGCCTGGCACAAAGCTAGACGCATTAGAGGAAGCCGTGGTACTCTAGACAAACTACCTGTGGAAGTACACATCCCTCCGTATAACTACTGTGGGCCTGGGACAAAGTTAGAAGCAGTAGACGAAGCGGTGGTACTCTAGACAAACTACCTGTGGAATTACACAGCCCTGCGTATAACTACTGTGGGCCTGGGACAAAGCTAGACGCATTAGAGGAACCGGTGGCACTCTAGACAAACTACCGGTAAAATTACACAGCCCTGCGTATAACTACTGTGGGCCTGGGACAAAGCTAGACGCATTAGAGGAAGCGGTGGTACTCTAGACAAACTACCTGTGGAATTACACAGCCCTGCGTATAGTTACTTTGGGCCTGGGACAAAGCTAGACGCATCAGAGGAAGCGGTGGTACTCTAGACAAACTACCTGTGGAATTACACAGCCCTGCGTTTAACTACTGTGGGCCTGGGACAAAACTACACGCATTAGAGGAAGCGGTGGTACTCTAGACAAACTACCTGTGGAATTACACAGCCCTGCGTATAACTATTGTGGGCCTGGGACAAAGCTAGACGCATTGGAGGAAGCGGTGGTACTCTAGACAAACTACCGGAGGAATTACACAGCCCTGCGTATAACTACTGTGGGCCTGGGACAAAGCTAGGCGCATTAGAGGGAGCGGTGGTACTGTAGACAAACTACCTGTGGAATTACACAGCCCTGCGTATAACTACTGTGGGGCTGGGACTAAGCTAGACGCATTAGAGGAAGCGGTGGTACTCTAGACAAGCTACCTGTGGAATTACACAGCCCTGCGTATAACTACTTTGGGCCTGGGACAAAGCTAGACGCATTAGAGGAAGCGGTGGTACGTTAGACAAACTACCTGTGGAATTACACAACCCTGCGTACAACTACTGTGAGCCTGGGACAAAGCTAGACGCATTAGAGGAACCCGTGGTACTCTAGACAAACTACCAGTAAAATTATACAGCCCTGCGTATAACTACTGTGGGCCTGGGACAAAGCTAGACGCATCTGAGGAAGCGGTGGTACTCTAGACAATCTACCTGTGGAATTACACAGCCCTGCGTATAACTACTGTGGGCCTGGGACAAAGCTAGACGCATTAGAGGAAGCGGTGGTACTCTAGACAAACTACTTGTGGAATTACACATCCCTGCGTATAACTACTATGGGCCTGGGACAAAGCTAGAAGCATTAGAGGAAGCGGTGGTACTCTAGACAAACTACCTGTGGAATTACACAGCCCTGCGTGTAACTACTGTGGGCCTGGGACAAAGCTAGACGCATTAGAGGAAGCGGTGGTACTCTAGATAAACTACCTGTGGAGTTATACAGCCCTGCGTATAACTACTGTTGGCCTGGGACAAAGCTAGACGCATTAGAGGTAGCGGTGGTACTCTAGACATACTACCTGTGGAATTACACAGCCCTGCATATATCTACTGTGGGCCTGGGACAAAGCTAGACGCATTAGAGGAAGCGGTGGTAGTCTAGACAAACTACCTGTGGAATTACATAGCCCTGCCTATAACTACTGTGGGCCTGGGACAAAGCTAGACGCATTAGAGGAAGCGGTGGTACTCTAGACAAACTACAACTGGAATTACACAGCCCTGCATATAACTTCTGTGGGCCTGGGACAAAGCTAGACGCATCTGAGGAAGCGGTGGTACTGTAGACAAACTACCTGTGGAATTACACAGCCCTGCGTATAAGTACTGTGGGCCTGGGACAAAGCTAGACGCATTAGAGGAAGCGGTGGTATTCTAGACAAACTACCTGTGGAATTACACAGCCCTGCGTATAACTACTGTGTGCCTGGGACAAAGCATGTCGCATCTGAGGAAGCCGTGGTACTGTAGACAAACTACCTGTGGAATTACACAGCCCTGCGTATAACTACTATGGGCCTGGGACAAAGCTAGATGCATCTGAGAAAGCGGTGGTACTCTAGACAAACTACCTGTGGAATTACACAGCCATGCGTATAACTACTGTGGGCCTGGGACAAAGCTAGACGCATTAGAGGAAGCGGTGGTACTCTAGACAAACTACCTGTGGAATTACACAGATCTGCGCATAACTACTGTGGGCCTGGGACAAAGCTAGACGCATCTGAGGAAGCGGTGGTGCTCTAGACAAACTACCTGTGGAATTACACAGCCCTGCGTATAACTACTGTGGGCCTGGGACATAGCTAGATGCATTAGAGAATGCGGTGGTACTCTAGACAAACTACCTGTGGAATTACACAGCCCTGCGTATAACTACTTTGGGCCTGGGACAAAGCTGGACGCATTAGAGAAAGCGGTGGTACTCTAGACAAACTACTAGTGGAATTACACAGCCCTGCATATAACTACTGTGGGCCTGGGCCAAAGCTAGACGCATTAGAGGAAGTGGTGGTACTCTAGACAAACTACCTGTGGGATTACACAGCACTGCGCATAACTACTGTGGGCCTGGGACAAAGCTAGACGCATCTGAGGAAGCGGTGGTGCTCTAGACAAACTACCTGTGGAATTACAAAGCCCTGCGTATAACTACTGTGGGCCTGGGACAAAGCTAGACGCATTACAGGAAGCGATGGTACTCTAGACATACTACCTTTGGAATTCCACAGCCCTGCGTATAACTACTGCCGGCCTGGGACAAAGCTAGACGCATTACAGGAAGCGGTGGTACTCTAGACAAACTACCTGTGGAATTACACAGCCTTGTGTGTAACTACTGTGGGCCTGGGACAAAGCTAGACCCATTAGAGGAAGCGGTGGTACTCTAGACAAACTACCTGTGGAATTACACAGCCCTGCGTATAACTACTGTGGGCCTGGGACAAAGCTAGACGCATTAGAGGAAGCGGTGGTACTCTAGACAAACTACCTGTAGAATTACACAGCCCTGCGTATAACTACTGTGGGCCTGGGAAAAAGCTAGACGCATTAGAGGAAGCGGTGGTAATCTACACAAACTACCTGTGGAATTTCACAGCCCTGCGTATAACTACTGTGGGCCTGGGACAAAGCTGGACGCATTAGAGGAAATGGTGGTACTCTAGACAAACTACCTGTGGAATTACCCAGCCCTGCGTAAAACTACTGTGGGCCTGGGACATAGCTAGATGCATTAGAGGTAGCGGTGTGGTACTCTAGACAAACTACCTGTGGAATTACACAGCCCTGCGTATAACTACTTTGGGCCTGCGACAAAGCTGGACGCATTAGAGAAAGCGGTGGTACTCTAGACAAACTACAAGTGGAATTACACAGCCCTGCATATAACTTCTGTGAGCCTGGGACAAAGCTAGACGCATTAGAGGAAGCGGTGGTACTCTAGACAAACTACCTGTGGAATTACACAGCCCTGCGAATAACTACTGTGGGCCTGGGACAAAGCTAGACGCATCTGAGGAAGCGGTGGTGCTCTAGACAAACTACCTGTGGAATTACACAGCCCTGCGTATAACTACTGTGGGCCTGGGACAAAGCTAGACGAATTACAGGGAGCGGTGGTACTCTAGAAAAACTACCTGTGGAATTACACAGCCTTGCGTGTAACTACTGTGGGCCTGGGACAAAACTAGACGCATTAGAGGAAGCAGTGGTATTCTAGACAAACTACCTGTGGAATTACACAGCCCTGCGTATAACTACTGTGGGCCTGGGACAAAGCTAGACGCATTAGAGGAATCGGTGGTACTCTAGACAAACTACCTGTGGAATTACACAGCCCTGCGTATAACTACTGTGGGCCTGGGAAAAAGCTAGACGCATTAGAGGAAGCGGTGGTAATCTAGACAAACTACCTGGGGAATTTCACAGCCCTGCGTATAACTACTGTTGGCCTGGGACAAAGCTAGATGCATTAGAGGAAGCGGTGGTACTCTAGACAAACTACCTGTGGAATTACACAGCCCTGCATATAACTACTGTGGGCCTGGGAAAAAGCTAGACGCATTAGAGGAAGTGGTGGTACTCTAGACAAACTACCTGTGGAATTACACAGCCCTGCGCATAACTACTGTGGGCCTGGGACAAAGCTAGACGCATCTGAGGAAGCGGTGGTGCTCTAGACAAACTACCTGTGGAATTACACAGCCCTGCGTATAACTACTGTGGGCCTGGGACAAAGCTAGACGCATTAGAGAAAGCGGTGGTACTCTAGACAAACTACAAGTGGAATTACACAGCCCTGCATATAACTACTGTGGGCCTGGGACAAAGCTAGACGCATTAGAGGAAGTGGTGGTACTC
Source organism: Schistocerca gregaria (assembly GCF_023897955.1). Classification (NCBI taxonomy): domain Eukaryota; kingdom Metazoa; phylum Arthropoda; class Insecta; order Orthoptera; family Acrididae; genus Schistocerca; species Schistocerca gregaria. The sequence goes on along the minus strand of NC_064931.1, from coordinate 871,365,387 downwards.
TAGACAAACTACCTGTGGAATTACACAGCCCTGCGCATAACTACTGTGGGCCTGGGACAAAGCTAGACGCATTAGAGGAAGCGGTGGTACTCTAGACAAACTACCTGTGGAATTACACAGCCCTGCGTACAACTACTGTGGGTCTGGGACAAAGCTGGACGAATTAGAGGAAACGGTGGTACTCTAGACAAACTATTTGTGGAATTACACAGCCCTGCGTAAAACTACTGTGGGCCTGGGACATAGCTAGATGCATTAGAGGAAGCGGTGGTACTCTAGACAAACTACCTGTGGAATTACACAGCCCTGCGTAAAACTACTGTGGGCCTGGGACATAGCTAGATGCATTAGAGGTAGCGGTGTGGTACTCTAGACAAACTACCTGTGGAATTACACAGCCCTGCGTATAACTACTTTGGGCCTGCGACAAAGCTGGACGCATTAGAGAAAGCTGTGGTACTCTAGACAAACTACAAGTGGAATTACACAGCCCTGCATATAACTTCTGTGAGCCTGGGACAAAGCTAGACGCATTAGAGGAAGCGGTGGTACTCTAGACAAACTACCTGTGGAATTACACAGCCCTGCGAATAACTACTGTGGGCCTGGGACAAAGCTAGACGCATCTGAGGAAGCGGTGGTGCTCTAGACAAACTACCTGTGGAATTACACAGCCCTGCGTATAACTACTGTGGGCCTGGGACAAAGGTTGACGCATTAGAGGAAGCGGTGGTACTCTAGAAAACCTACCTGTGGAATTACACAGCCTTGCGTGTAACTACTGTGGGCCTGGGACAAAGCTAGACGCATTATAGGAGATGGTGGTACTCTAGACAAACAACCTTTGGAATTACACAGCCCTGCGTAAAACTACTGTGGGTCTGGGACACAGCTAGATGCATTAGAGGAAGCGGTGGTACTCTAGACAAACTACCTGTGGAATTACACAGCCCTGCGTATAACTACTGTGGGCCTGGGAAAAAGCTAGACGCATTAGAGGAAGCGGTGGTAATCTACACAAACTACCTGTGGAATTTCACAGCCCTGCGTATAACTACTGTGGGCCTGGGACAAAGCTGGACGCATTAGAGGAAATGGTGGTACTCTAGACAAACTACCTGTGGAATTACCCAGCCCTGCGTAAAACTACTGTGGGCCTGGGACAAAGCTAGACGCATTAGAGGAAGCGGTGGTACTCTAGACAAACTACCTGTGGAATTACACAGCCCTGCGTATAACTACTGTGGGCCTGGGACAAAGCTAGACGCATTAGAGGAAGCGGTGGTACTCTAGACAAAGTACCTGTGGAATTACACAGCCCTGCGTATAACTACTTTGGGCCTGCGACAAAGCTGGACGCATTAGAGAAAGCGGTGGTACTCTAGACAAACTACAAGTGGAATTACACAGCCCTGCATATAACTTCTGTGAGCCTGGGACAAAGCTAGACGCATTAGAGGAAGCGGTGGTACTCTAGACAAACTACCTGTGGAATTACACAGCCCTGCGCATAACTACTGTGGGCCTGGGACAAAGCTAGACGCATCTGAGGAAGCGGTGGTGCTCTAGACAAACTACCTGTGGAATTACACAGCCCTGCGTATAACTACTGTGGGCCTGGGACAAAGGTAGACGCATTAGAGGAAGCGGTGGTACTCTAGACAAACTACCTGTGGAATTACACAGCCTTGCGTGTAACTACTGTGGGCCTGGGACAAAGCTAGACGCATTAGAGGAAGCGGTGGTACTCTAGACAAACTACAAGTGGAATTACACAGCCCTGCATATAACTACTGTGGGCCTGCGACAAAGCTAGACGCATTAGAGGAAGTGGTGGTACTCTAGACAAACTACCTGTGGAATTACACAGCCCTGCGCATAACTACTGTGGGCCTGGGACAAAGCTAGACGCATTAGAGGAAGCGGTGGTACTCTAGACAAACTACCTGTGGAATTACACAGCCCTGCGTACAACTACTGTGGGCCTGGGACAAAGCTGGACGCATTAGAGGAAACGGTGGTACTCTAGACAAACTACCTGTGGAATTACACAGCCCTGCGTAAAACTACTGTGGGCCTGGGACATAGCTAGATGCATTAGAGGAAGCGGTGGTACTCTAGACAAACTACCTGTGGAATTACACAGCCCTGCATATAACTACTGTGGGCCTGGGACAAAGCTAGACGCATTAGAGGAAGTGTTGGTACTCTAGACAAACTACCTGTGGAATTACACAGCCCTGCGCATAACTACTGTGGGCCTGGGACAAAGCTAGACGCATCTGAGGAAGCGGTGGTGCTCTAGACAAACAACCTGTGGAATTACACAGCCCTGCGTATAACTACTGTGGGCCTGGGACAAAGCTAGACGCATTAGTGGAAGCGGTGGTACTCTAGACAAACTACCTGTGGAATTACACAGCCCTGCGTATAACTACTGTGGGCCTGGGATAAAGCTAGACGCATTAGGGGAAGCGGTGGTACTCTAGACACACTACCTGTGGAATTACACAGCCCTGCGTATAACTACTGTGTGACTGGGACAAAGCTAGACATATTAGAGGAAGCGGTGGTACTCTACACAAACTACCTGTGGAATTACACAGCCCTGCGTATAAGTACTGTGGGCCTGGGACAAAGCTGGATGCATTAGAGGAAGCGGTGGTACTCTAGGCAAACTACCTGTGGAATTACACAGCCCTGTGTAAAACTACTGTGGGCCTGGGACATAGCTAGATGCATTAGAGGAAGCGGTGGTACTCTAGACAAACTACCTGTGGAATTACACAGCCCTGCGTATAACTACTGTGGGCCTGGGACAAAGCTAGACGCATTACAGGAAGCGATGGTACTCTAGACATACTACCTGTGGAATTCCACAGCCCTGCGTATAACTACTGTGGGCTTGGGATAAAGCTAGACGCATTACAGGAAGCGATGGTACTCTAGACATACTACCTTTGGAATTCCACAGCCCTGCGTATAACTACTGCCGGCCTGGGACAAAGCTAGACGCATTACAGGAAGCGGTGGTACTCTAGACAAACTACCTGTGGAATTACACAGCCTTGTGTGTAACTACTGTGGGCCTGGGACAAAGCTAGACGCATTAGAGGAAGCGGTGGTACTCTAGACAAACTACCTGTGGAATTACACAGCCCTGCGTATAACTACTGTGGGCCTGGGACCAAGCTAGACGCATTAGAGGAAGCGGTGGTACTCTAGACAAACTACCTGTGGAATTACACAGCCCTGCGTATAACTACTGTGGGCCTGGGAAAAAGCTAGACGCATTAGAGGAAGCGGTGGTAATCTAGACAAACTACCTGTGGAATTTCACAGCCCTGCGTATAACTACTGTGGGCCTGGGACAAAGCTGGACGCATTAGAGGAAATGGTGGTACTCTAGACAAACTACCTGTGGAATTACCCAGCCCTGCGTAAAACTACTGTGGGCCTGGGACATAGCTAGATGCATTAGAGGTAGCGGTGTGGTACTCTAGACAAACTACCTGTGGAATTACACAGCCCTGCGTATAACTACTTTGGCCTGCGACAAAGCTGTACGCATTAGAGAAAGCGGTGGTACTATAGACAAACTACAAGTGGAATTACACAGCCCTGCATATAACTTCTGTGAGCCTGGGATAAAGCTAGACGCATTAGAGGAAGCAGTGGTACTCTAGACAAACTACCTGTGGAATTACACAGCCCTGCGCATAACTACTGTGGGCCTGGGACAAAGCTAGACGCATCTGAGGAAGCGGTGGTGCTCTAGACAAACTACCTGTGGAATTACACAGCCCTGCGTATAACTACTGTGGGCCTGGGACAAAGGTAGACGCATTAGAGGAAGCGGTGGTACTCTAGACAAACTACCTGTGGAATTACACAGCCTTGCGTGTAACTACTGTGGGCCTGGGACAAAGCTAGACGCATTATAGGAGATGGTGGTACTCTAGACAAACAACCTGTGGAATTACACAGCCCTGCGTAAAACTAATGTGGGCCTGGGACATAGCTAGATGCATTAGAGGAAGCGGTGGTACTCTAGACAAACTACCTGTGGAATTACACAGCCCTGCACATAACTACTGTGGGCCTGGGACAAAGCTAGACGCATTAGAGGAAGTGGTGGTACTCTAGACAAACTACCTGTGGAATTACACAGCCCTGCGCATAACTACTGTGGGCCTGGGACAAAGCTAGACGCATCTGAGGAAGTGGTGGTGCTCTAGACAAACTACCTGTGGAATTACACAGCCCTGCGTATAACTACTGTGGGCCTGGGACAAAGCTAGACGCATTAGTGGAAGCGGTGGTACTCTAGACAAACTACCTGTGGAATTACACAGCCCTGCGTATAACTACTGTGGGCCTGGGATAAAGCTAGACGCATTAGGGGAAGCGGTGGTACTCTAGACAAACTACCTGTGGAATTACACAGCCCTGCGTATAACTACTGTGTGACTGGGACAAAGCTAGACATATTAGAGGAAGCGGTGGTACTCTACACAAACTACCTGTGGAATTACACAGCCCTGCGTATAAGTACTGTGGGCCTGGGACAAAGCTGGATGCATTAGAGGAAGCGGTGGTACTCTAGGCAAACTACCTGTGGAATTACACAGCCCTGTGTAAAACTACTGTGGGCCTGGGACATAGCTAGATGCATTAGAGGAAGCGGTGGTACTCTAGACAAACTACCTGTGGAATTACACAGCCCTGCGTATAACTACTGTGGGCCTGGGACAAAGCTAGACGCATTACAGGAAGCGATGGTACTCTAGACATACTACCTGTGGAATTCCACAGCCCTGCGTATAACTACTGTGGGCTTGGGATAAAGCTAGACGCATTACAGGAAGCGATGGTACTCTAGACATACTACCTTTGGAATTCCACAGCCCTGCGTATAACTACTGCCGGCCTGGGACAAAGCTAGACGCATTACAGGAAGCGGTGGTACTCTAGACAAACTACCTGTGGAATTACACAGCCTTGTGTGTAACTACTGTGGGCCTGGGACAAAGCTAGACGCATTAGAGGAAGCGGTGGTACTCTAGACAAACTACCTGTGGAATTACACAGCCCTGCGTATAACTACTGTGGGCCTGGGAAAAAGCTAGACGCATTAGAGGAAGCGGTGGTAATCTACACAAACTACCTGTGGAATTTCACAGCCCTGCGTATAACTACTGTGGGCCTGGGACAAAGCTGGACGCATTAGAGGAAATGGTGGTACTCTAGACAAACTACCTGTGGAATTACCCAGCCCTGCTAAAACTACTGTGGGCCTGGGACAAAGCTAGACGCATTAGAGGAAGCGGTGGTACTCTAGACAAACTACCTGTGGAATTACACAGCCCTGCGTATAACTACTGTGGGCCTGGGAAAAAGCTAGACGCATTAGAGGAAGCGGTGGTACTCTAGACAAACTACCTGTGGAATTACACAGCCCTGCGTATAACTACTTTGGGCCTGCGACAAAGCTGGACGCATTAGAGAAAGCGGTGGTACTCTAGACAAACTACAAGTGGAATTACACAGCCCTGCATATAACTTCTGTGAGCCTGGGACAAAGCTAGACGCATTAGAGGAAGCGGTGGTACTCTAGACAAACTACCTGTGGAATTACACAGCTTAGCGTATAACTACTGTGGGCCTGGGACAAAGGTAGACGCATTAGAGGAAGCGGTGGTACTCTAGACAAACTACCTGTGGAATTACACAGCCTTGCGTGTAACTACTGTGGGCCTGGGACAAAGCTAGACGCATTAGAGAAAGCGGTGGTACTCTAGACAAACTACAAGTGGAATTACACAGCCCTGCATATAACTACTGTGGGCCTGGGACAAAGCTAGACGCATTAGAGGAAGTGGTGGTACTCTAGACAAACTACCTGTGGAATTACACAGCCCTGCGCATAACTACTGTGGGCCTGGGACAAAGCTAGACGCATTAGAGGAAGCGGTGGTACTCTAGACAAACTACCTGTGGAATTACACAGCCCTGCGTACAACTACTGTGGGCCTGGGACAAAGCTGGACGCATTAGAGGAAACGGTGGTACTCTAGACAAACTACCTGTGGAATTACACAGCCCTGCGTAAAACTACTGTGGGCCTGGGACATAGCTAGATGCATTAGAGGAAGCGGTGGTACTCTAGACAAACTACCTGTGGAATTACACAGCCCTGCATATAACTACTGTGGGCCTGGGACAAAGCTAGACGCATTAGAGGAAGTGGTGGTACTCTAGACAAACTACCTGTGGAATTACACAGCCCTGCGCATAACTACTGTGGGCCTGAGACAAAGCTAGACGCATCTGAGGAAGCGGTGGTGCTCTAGACAAACTACCTGTGGAATTACACAGCCCTGCGTATAACTACTGTGGGCCTGGGACAAAGCTAGACGCATTAGTGGAAGCGGTGGTGCTCTAGACAAACTACCTGTGGAATTACACAGCCCTGCGTATAACTACTGTGGGCCTGGGATAAAGCTAGACGCATTAGGGGAAGCGGTGGTACTCTAGACAAACTACCTGTGGAATTACACAGCCCTGCGTATAACTACTGTGTGACTGGGACAAAGCTAGACATATTAGAGGAAGCGGTGGTACTCTACACAAACTACCTGTGGAATTACACAGCCCTGCGTATAACTACTGTGGGCCTGGGACAAAGGTGGATGCATTAGAGGAAGCGGTGGTACTCTAGACATACTACCTTTGGAATTCCACAGCCCTGCGTATAACTACTGCCGGCCTGGGACAAAGCTAGACGCATTACAGGAAGCGGTGGTACTCTAGACAAACTACCTGTGGAATTACACAGCCTTGTGTGTAACTACTGTGGGCCTGGGACAAAGCTAGACGCATTAGAGGAAGCGGTGGTACTCATGACAAACTACCTGTGGAATTACACAGCCCTGCGTATAACTACTGTGGGCCTGGGACCAAGCTAGACGCATTAGAGGAAGCGGTGGTACTCTAGACAAACTACCTGTGGAATTACACAGCCCTGCGTATAACTACTGTGGGCCTGGGAAAAAGCTAGACGCATTAGAGGAAGCGGTGGTAATCTACACAAACTACCTGTGGAATTTCACAGCCCTGCGTATAACTACTGTGGGCCTGGGACAAAGCTGGACGCATTAGAGGAAATGGTGGTACTCTAGACAAACTACCTGTGGAATTACCCAGCCCTGCGTAAAACTACTGTGGGCCTGGGACATAGCTAGATGCATTAGAGGTAGCGGTGTGGTACTCTAGACAAACTACCTGTGGAATTACACAGCCCTGCGTATAACTACTTTGGGCCTGCGACAAAGCTGGACGCATTAGAGAAAGCGGTGGTACTCTAGACAAACTACAAGTGGAACTACACAGCCCTGCATATAACTTCTGTGAGCCTGGGACAAAGCTAGACGCATTAGAGGAAGCAGTGGTACTCTAGACAAACTACCTGTGGAATTACACAGCCCTGCGCATAACTACTGTGGGCCTGGGACAAAGCTAGACGCATCTGAGGAAGCGGTGGTGCTCTAGACAAACTACCTGTGGAATTACACAGCCCTGCGTATAACTACTGTGGGCCTGGGACAAAGGTAGACGCATTAGAGGAAGCGGTGGTACTCTAGACAAACTACCTGTGGAATTACACAGCCTTGCGTGTAACTACTGTGGGCCTGGGACAAAGCTAGACGCATTATAGGAGATGGTGGTACTCTAGACAAACAACCTGTGGAATTACACAGCCCTGCGTAAAACTACTGTGGGCCTGGGACATAGCTAGATGCATTAGAGGAAGCGGTGGTACTCTGGACAAACTACCTGTGGAATTACACAGCCCTGCGTATAACTACTGTGGGCCTGGGACAAAGCTAGACGCATTACAGGAAGCGATGGTACTCTAGACATACTACCTGTGGAATTCCACAGCCGTGCGTATAACTACTGCTGGCCTGGGACAAAGCTAGACGAATTACAGGGAGCGGTGGTACTCTAGACAAACTACCTGTGGAATTACACAGCCTTGCGTGTAACTACTGTGGGCCTGGGACAAAACTAGACGCATTAGAGGAAGCAGTGGTATTCTAGACAAACTACCTGTGGAATTACACAGCCCTGCGTATAACTACTGTGGGCCTGGGACAAAGCTAGACGCATTAGAGGAATCGGTGGTACTCTAGACAAACTACCTGTGGAATTACACAGCCCTGCGTATAACTACTGTGGGCCTGGGAAAAAGCTAGACGCATTAGAGGAAGCGGTGGTAATCTAGACAAACTACCTGTGCAATTTCACAGCCCTGCGTATAACTACTGTTGGCCTGGGACAAAGCTAGATGCATTAGAGGAAGCGGTGGTACTCTAGACAAACTACCTGTGGAATTACACAGCCCTGCATATAACTACTGTGGGCCTGGGACAAAGCTAGACGCATTAGAGGAAGTGGTGGTACTCTAGACAAACTACCTGTGGAATTACACAGCCCTGCGCATAACTACTGTGGGCCTGGGACAGAGCTAGACGCATCTGAGGAAGCGGTGGTGCTCTAGACAAACTACCTGTGGAATTACACAGCCCTGCGTATAACTACTGTGGGCCTGGGACAAAGCTAGACGCATTAGAGAAAGCGGTGGTACTCTAGACAAACTACAAGTGGAATTACACAGCCCTGCATATAACTACTGTGGGCCTGGGACAAAGCTAGACGCATTAGAGGAAGTGGTGGTACTCTAGACAAACTACCTGTGGAATTACACAGCCCTGCGCATAACTACTGTGGGCCTGGGACAAAGCTGGACGCATTAGGGGAAATGGTGGTACTCTAGACAAACTACCTGTGGAATTACACAGCCCTGCGTACAACTACTGTGGGCCTGGGACAAAGCTGGACGCATTAGAGGAAATGGTGGTACTCTAGACAAACTACCTGTGGAATTACACAGCCCTGCGTAAAACTACTGTGGGCCTGGGACATAGCTAGATGCATTAGAGGAAGCGGTGGTACTCTAGACAAACTACCTGTGGAATTACACAGCCCTGCATATAACTACTGTGGGCCTGGGACAAAGCTAGACGCATTAGAGGAAGTGGTGGTACTCTAGACAAACTACCTGTGGAATTACACAGTCCTGCGCATAACTACTGTGGGCCTGGGACAAAGCTAGACGCATCTGAGGAAGCGGTGGTGCTCTAGACAAACTACCTGTGGAATTACACAGCCCTGCGTATAACTACTGTGGGCCTGGGACAAAGCTAGACGCATTAGTGGAAGCGGTGGTACTCTAGACAAACTACCTGTGGAATTACACAGCCCTGCGTATAACTACTGTGGGCCTGGGATAAAGCTAGACGCATTAGGGGAAGCGGTGGTACTCTAGACAAACTACCTGTGGAATTACACAGCCTTGCGTATAACTACTGTGTGACTGGGACAAAGCTAGACATATTAGAGGAAGCGGTGGTACTCTACACAAACTACCTGTGGAATTACACAGCCCTGCGTATAAGTACTGTGGGCCTGGGACAAAGCTGGATGCATTAGAGGAAGCGGTGGTACTCTAGGCAAACTACCTGTGGAATTACACAGCCCTGTGTAAAACTACTGTGGGCCTGGGCATAGCTAGATGCATTAGAGGAAGCGGTGGTACTCTAGACAAACTACCTGTGGAATTACACAGCCCTGCGTATAACTACTGTGGGCCTGGGACAGAGCTAGACGCATTACAGGAAGCGATGGTACTCTAGACATACTACCTGTGGAATTCCACAGCCCTGCCTATAACTACATCCGGCCTGGGACAAAGCTAGACGCATTACAGGAAGCGGTGGTACTCTAGACAAACTACCTGTGGAATTACACAGCCTTGTGTGTAACTTCTGTGGGCCTGGGACAAAGCTAGACGCATTAGAGGAAGCGGTGGTACTCTAGACAAACTACCTGTGGAATTACACAGCCCTGCGTATAACTACTGTGGGCCTGGGACAAAGCTAGACGCATTAGAGGAAGCGGTGGTACTCTAGACAAACTACCTGTGGAATTACACAGCCCTGCGTATAACTACTGTGGGACTGGGGAAAAGCTAGACGCATTAGAGGAAGCGGTGGTAATCTACACAAACTACCTGTGGAATTTCACAGCCCTGCGTATAACTACTGCTGGCCTGGGACAAAGCTGGACGCATTAGAGGAAATGGTGGTACTCTAGACAAACTACCTGTGGAATTACACAGCCCTGCGTAAAACTACTGTGGGCCTGGGACATAGCTAGATGCATTAGAGGAAGCGGTGTGGTACTCTACACAAACTACCTGTGGAATTACACAGCCCTGCGTATAACTACTTTGGGCCTGGGACAAAGCTGGACGCATTAGAGAAAGCGGTGGTACTCTAGACAAACTACAAGTGGAATTACACAGCCCTGCATATAACTTCTGTGAGCCTGGGACAAAGCTAGACGCATTAGAGGAAGCGGTGGTACTCTAGACAAACTACCTGTGGAATTACACAGCCCTGCGCATAACTACTGTGGGCCTGGGACAAAGCTAGACGCATCTGAGGAAGCGGTGGTGCTCTAGACAAACTACCTGTGGAATTACACAGCCCTGCGTATAACTACTGTGGGCCTGGGACAAAGCTAGACGCATTAGAGGAAGCGGTGGTACTCTAGACAAACTACCTGTGGAATTACACAGCCTTGCGTGTAACTACTGTGGGCCTGGGACAAAGCTAGACGCATTAGAGGAGATGGTGGTACTCTAGACAAACAACCTGTGGAATTACACAGCCCTGCGTAAAACTACTGTGGGCCTTGGACATAGTTACATGCATTAGAGGAAGCGGTGGTACTCTAGACAAACTACCTGTGGAATTACACAGCCCTGCGTATAACTACTATGTGCCTGGGACAAAGCATGTCGCATCTGAGGAAGCGGTGGTACTGTAGACAAACTACCTGTGGAATTACACAGCCCTGCGTATAACTACTGTGGGCCTGGGACAAAGCTAGACGCATCTGAGGAAGCGGTGGTACTCTAGACAAACTACCTGTGGAATTACACAGCCCTGCGTATAACTACTGTGGGCCTGGGACAAAGCTAGACGCATTAGAGGAAGGGGTGGTACTCTAGACAAACTACCTGTGGAATTACACAGCCCTGCGCATAACTACTGTGGGCCTGGGACAAAGCTAGACGCATCTGAGGAAGCGGTGGTGCTCTAGACAAACTACCTGTGGAATTACACAGCCCTGCGTATAACTACTGTGGGCCTGGGACAAAGCTAGACGCATTAGAGGAAGCAGTGGTACTCTAGACAAACTACCTGTGGAATTACACAGCCCTGCGCATAACTACTGTGGGCCTGGGACAAAGCTAGACGCATCTGAGGAAGCAGTGGTGCTCTAGACAAACTACCTGTGGAATTACACAGCCCTGCGTATAACTACTGTGGGCCTGGGACAAAGCTAGATGCATTAGAGGAAGCGGTGGTACTCTACACAAACTACCTGTGGAATTACACAACCCTGCGTATAACTACTTTGGGCCTGGGACAAAGCTGGACGCATTAGAGAAAGCGGTGGTACTCTAGACAAACTACAAGTGGAATTACACAGCCCTGCATATAACTACTGTGGGCCTGGGACAAAGCTGGAAGCATTAGAGGAAGCGGTGGTACTCTACACAAACTACCTGTGGAATTACACAGCCCTGCGTATAACTACTGCCGGCCTGGGACAAACCTGGACGCATTAGAGGAAATGGTGGTACTCTAGACAAAGTACCTGTGGAATTACACAGCCCTGCGTAAAACTACTGTGGGCCTGGGACATAGCTAGATGCATTAGAGGAAGCGGTGGTACTCATGACAAACTACCTGTGGAATTACACAGCCCTGCGTATAACTACTGTGGGCCTGGGACAAAGCTAGACGCATTACAGGAAGCGACGGTACTCTAGACATACTACCTGTGGAATTCCACAGCCCTGCGTATAACTACTGCCGGCCTGGGACAAAGCTAGACGCATTACAGGAAGCGGTGGTACTCTAGACAAACTACCTGTGGAATTACACAGCCTTGCGTGTAACTACTGTGGGCCTGGGACAAAGCTAGACGCATTAGAGGAAGCGGTGGTACTCTAGACAAACTACCTGTGGAATTACACAGCCCTGCGTATAACTGCTGTGGGCCTTGGACAAAGCTAGACGCATTAGAGGAAGCGGTGGTACTCTAGACAAACTACCTGTGGAATTACACAGCCCTGCGTATAACTACTGTGGGCCTGGGAAAAAGCTAGACGCATTAGAGGAAGCGGTGGTAATCTAGACAAACAACCTGTGGAATTTCACAGCCCTGCGTATAACTACTGTTGGCCTGGTACAAAGCTAGACGCATTAGAGGAAGCGGTGGTACTCTAGACAAACTTTATGTGGAATTACACAGCCCTGCATATAACTACTTTGGGCCTGGGACAAAGCTAGTCGCATTAGAGGAAGCGGTGGTACTCTAGACAAAGTACCGGTGGAATTACACGGCCCTGCATATAACTTCTTTGGGCCTGGGACAAAGCTAGACTCTTAACAGGAAGCGGTGGTTCTGTAGACTAGCTACCTGTGGAATTTCACAGCCCTGCGTATAACTACTGTGGGCCTGGGACAAAGCTAGACGCATTAGAGGAAGCGGTGGTATTCTAGACAAACTACCTGTGGAATTACACAGCCCTGCGTATAACTACTGTGTGCCTGGGACAAAGCATGTCGCATCTGAGGAAGCCGTGGTACTGTAGACAAACTACCTGTGGAATTACACAGCCCTGCGTATAACTACTGTGGGCCTGGGACAAAGCTAGACGCATCTGAGGAAGCGGTGGTACTCTAGACAAACTACCTGTGGAATTACACAGCCCTGCGTATAACTACTGTGGGCCTGGGACAAAGCTAGACGCATTAGAGGAAGCGGTGGTACTCTAGACAAACTACCTGTGGAATTACACAGCCCTGCGTATAACTATTGTGGGCCTGGGACAAAGCTAGACGCATTAGAGGAAGCGGTGGTACTCTAGACAAACTACCGGTGGAATTACACAGCCCTGCGTATAACTACTGTGGGCCTGGGACAAAGCTAGACGCATTAGAGGAAGCGGTGGTACTCTAGACAAACTACCTGTGGAATTACACATCCGTGGGTATAACTACTGTGGACCTGAGACAAAGCTTCAAAACCGCTGGGCGCAAGGCGATAAGGTAGTCAATCTGTTTGACGAAGCTTGCATGGAACACGACTTTGCATACGCAGCAAATAAAGATCTATCAAGTCGTCACATTGCAGATAGGATTTTAGCTGATAAGGCTAAGGCGATACGGTAAAGAAAAGGTATTGGTATAGGTCACCGCATCGCGACATTCGCAGTTGATAAAACCATGCGCGGAAAAATCAAGTTGGGTTTAGGAGTGATGAATTTCAAGCGAGTAATGAACGCTGCACGTTGAGCACTAAACAGTTAAAAAAAGAACAAGAAGGGTTGTTTGACAGCGATGTATGCTGCTAAAAACGCAATGAAGCAGAAACATTTCAGAACAAGAAGAAGAGACTCGGTAAAGCCCCTCGTGTTGTACCAATACCCAAGACATCCGGCGGTTTTGTTCCTTTTCTCATCCCGGCCCTCTCCACTCTCTCAGCGGTAGGTTTCCTCGCCGTTGTGGCTGCAGCAATAGCTCTAACGGTTAAGAACGCGCAAAACTCCCAAGCGCAGTTAGATGAGGCGAGAAGACATAACCGCATGTTGGAAGCCGCACCCATTGGAAAAGGGCTATACTTGAAACCGTACTGGAAGGGACTTGGTGTATTCATAAATTGAAAAAAAAAAAAAAAAACATTAGCGGTCCTACCAGATCAGTCACTCACAAATACAGACCTTCTTAAGTTAGTTAGACATAAATTCAAGATAACTGGGCAATGATATCATCATTCAATATAACCAGTCCAATAGAATATGATGAGAGAATCATTCGTCAGGAATACTTCTCTCATAAGCCTTACGCTTCAACCACGTTTAACAAGAATGATGAAATCCGAATTGTCATACAGCACTAAGACACGCTCACGCTTCCGTGCAAGAGTTTCATATATCTCGAGGGGTCATTCCAAAAACCTGACGGCAGCGATGTAGTGGGACCCAAGCTGACACGTAACGCATTAGCATTCCTCTTCCAAGACATTCGATATGAGCTGAATGGCTCTGAGATCGATCGTGCACGCAATGTTGGCATAACATTGACCCTTAAAACATACATCTCGGCATCGCCAGCAGATCTGCATAGTTTAGAAAATGCAGGATGGTTCGTAGACGAGCCAGAGGACAGAGCAGCTCAAGAGTAAATGCGATTTACTCCATGCATACCTCTAAAAATGCTTATGGGTTACTTTCAGCATATGAGGCAGATTATTACGAATGCTAAACAAGAACCTATTCTGGTGCAGAGTGCGACCGACAGTAACTCATATATTCAAGGAACTCAAGAAGAGAATATGATCACGATCAACAAGATAATATGGAAAATGCCTCACATCAGTGTATCCGACAAGGAGCATTTGAAGCTTTTAAAAGTGCTGACATTCCGCTCATGGGAGATCTTCGAGTACCCAGTGTCACCGACACTTAGCAGACTTACATGGGCCATTAAGACCTCCAGCCATCTTGAGATACCCAGATTCTTCACACTTGCGTTTCAGACTGATAGAAGGGCAAATACAGTAAATGATTCCACCATGTTCGATAACTGCAAGTTAACTTTGCCAAAGTCTACCTCAGTTCAGAATTCTACCCATACGACAATCTAAATCTGCAATGGAATGAAAATGTATACAGCCTGGGGTATGACATGTACGCAAGATTTCGTCCTTCTTGCTATGAAATTGCTGAAGGAGAGGGAGGGAGCTGCCGAATAGGTCCACGTAAGTTCAAAGAGCTTTCACCGATCATTGTAATAGACTGCTCTAAACAGAATGGGATAATTAAGTCTGGACCCATAGACGTGCAAACTGAATTTGAATCATTGCCAAATTACCCAGAACACACTGCTGTGTATGCTACATGACGGTGTAATCAACTAATGTCCGCTCACAGGTGTTGTGCAGCTGTATAAATGAATAGGTGCCGCCCTGTGCATTCATCGTTTGACGATGGCGTGTGAGCAAGTGAACATCACTGCAGACATTCTAGGATTCTATGACGGAGAGCGTAGACAGTTCGTATTTAAGATGTTGTGTTTGTAGAGTACACACAACATGCAGGAATAATTGAAACTTTCTCTACCTGTGTTGCTGGAGAGAAAAGTGTGACTTTTTTGTGTGTGAAGTCAATTATCTCGGGTTCACGATTGATGACCATGGCATACATGCCTCTAAGGATGTTGAGGTGATTCAAAACCTGCGTCCTCCCACCAACGTGAAGCAACTGCAATATGTCCTCGGTCAAATTAAGTGTAATCGGCGTTTATACCCCACGCAGGCGAGATCTCGGTTCCTCTGACTTGGTTGTTGCACAAGGGTGTGTGTTGGGTCGGCTCTCTTCCACCGTCCTTGTCTGGCCGCTTACAACCCCTCCGTGCCCCTCATCGTCGCTGCCGATGCATTGGATTATGGCCTGAGTGCAGTCCTCTTGCAAGTGGTCAACGTCGTTGAGAGACCACTGTCTTTCGCATCCAAAAAATTGACTGACGCTGAAACCAAATATAGTCAAATTGAAAAGGAAGTTTTGGCACTTGTTTTCGCCCTGATGAAATTCTACGATTCTACATATGGTAGTCATTTTACTCTGCAGACCAACCACAAACCTTTGGTTACTTTGTTTCACCTGGGTGCCACAGTGACCACCCGGACAGCACCCTGCCTCCAGCATTGGGCACTTTTCCTGGCGACATTCGACTTTGATATTGTCTATCGCACCTGTGAACGGCACACAAACCCCGATTCCCTTTCCTGGCTGCCGGCTGGAGTGGACCATGAGTTTGACGCCTCCCTCTTGGTTGTTTCCATATAGAACTGAACGTGGACACAGATCTGGATGCGCTTAAATTGGATGCTGATGCTGTCCAGTGGACCACCTCTCAGGATCATACACTGCAAGCTCTCTGCACCAAATCACTGTGCATTGTCTGACTAGCTGTTGTAGTGTCCATGATGCAGAAGTCCAGCATTTTTGGGATCATTGGCACAGTCTTTTTTCTTTCAGAGTGGCGTCATCCTTTTGCATAGTGATTCGGACATTCCCCGGTTGGTCACACCATATGCATTGCACTGCTGTGTCCTCGACCTCCTCCATGCTGACCGTTGGGGAATCGTCCTCACCTAACAGCTGGTCCACTGACACCGTTATTGGCACAGATTGGATAAAGACATTGCCTCCCTCATGTTGGCCTGCACAACATGCCAAAAACATCAGGTAGCACCACCACAAACCTGAAACAGCCTATCCAATTTGTTCGTGAGGTCCACTGCAGACGAGCAACCGACGATGACATCGTCCAGCTGGCCGCAGTGGCCATGCGGTTCTAGGCGCTTCAGTCTGGACCCGCGCTGCTGCTAGGGTCGCAGGTTCGAATCCTGCCTCGGGTGTGGATGTGTGTGATGTCCTCATGTTAGTTAGATTTAAATAGTTCTAAATTCTATGGGACTGATGAGCTCAGATGTTAAGTCCCATAGTGCTTAGAGCCATTTGAACCTTTTGAACCAAAGCAAGAAATGTCTGTGGAGCCACGTGCAAAGTGTTCAATTTACCTGTGTTAGAATAAACGCTGTGATATACCTCTTGCAACGCTGGGGAGTGAAGGCAATGTTCTGATCTTGTGAGGGTTGCCTGAATCTGTTGTAGAGTTTCTGTCGAGGACTGAAGAAACTCCTCTAAGGAGGCCATTTCTTCCGAAAATGAAAGTTTTATCCTCATCACCAATAACAGTAGTATCCTGCGGTCGGCAGGAATGAACTAACGATCAATTTTGAACACACCTTATTTAACTAAAACGCCTTCTTGGCGTGCACTAATTTCCAAACGCAAGAACAACGAGAAACCCAACAATTCTTGTGGTGACAAAAGCCAGATAAGAGTACAAGACAACGAAAAGAAATAATAACCAAAATACTATGCTACACAATTACAAAGTGGCGTTACGCCCAACAAGATACAATTTTGTACTGAAGGCTACAGGGAGTGCGTACTAGGCTAGAGCCAGCTTAGATATTGGCCAGATCTGTTCTAGCTATAGGTACACAGTGCCGGTCTGACTCTGCTGGCGTGCTTATGACACCAATTCGGCAGAGTGCTACACGTAGTCACATTAGTTCCAATTGGTATATCTCTGTCACATGTCTTTTCATGAAGTAGTGCGGTGTTTATGTGGAAAGTCTGTTGATGTTTACATCCACAGGCGAGCTCTTGAAGGGAGGTCGGTATCCCACCTTGTTTATCTGTTGTATGGACCCTCTAACCGATAACGGGCCGCTATGACATGATCCTCTATAGGAGATAAGGTAGTATTGGTCTGAGTGTATACTGTGTATGCAAGAAAATGTTTGTTACAGTTTACTGTTAATGGTATGGTGTCACAGATCGAAGGGGTATGTTAGGGGTGTCATACTTCACAACAGCCCAGCTTGAATATAAGTTAGCCATTCGTGGTGCTAAGACTGTGCCACAAAGATGCGCCAGTAGTTGCAAGGGATGCTGGGAAGCCCTCTGGTCATCGCCACTGGGACTGTGGGTGAATTGACTAGGTATGTGAAATCTCGGAAAGACTGTTGTCTTGTGTCCAATCACATGTGGAGTTTCTCTGATGTGCCCCCACTCGATCCCAGGAGCTCTGTAAGGAGGTCCAAGCGACAAATATACGGAATAGGGTCTGAGATTTAGTAAAAATTAATGCTAACTGCAGAATTAAGACATGTATTGATAATTGTTGGGATAATGTCCTCCAGGTTTTACTAGCAACCCTGGAATTGAGTTGGTTAGATGACACAGTGGGGAAATCCAAGGGGAAGACGTGGGTTTGCTTCATAGGAGGGACCGCTGATGAGGGAGGCAAGGCCACAAGTTTTGGGCCGGGTGTCCCCGTGAAGACCATCAAACAGAGCCGAGGGGGTTTAAGTCCTGAATGGGGCAGCCAATAGCCTTGTTGAAAATATACAGTTTGCGGACGAAAAGTGTAAGTATGAACTCCTGGAAGGATAGGGGTGCCATGTACTTTGTGCTCTCACATCTGAAACAAGAGAGAGAAAAAACTTGTTTTTGGTGCCACCTGGGGGGAATTCTTTAAGGATTGCTCATTCCCTTGTGATAGGCGGGGCGAGACCCAACACTATAGGAGCTGGTCGAGCAGTGGGAATGAATGTCTGAGGCATCGAGAGGCCGAGATTTTAGGAGTGAGCCCAAATGGTATGAGAAAGGGAAGTGGGATCACGGTCCAGGGACACTAGTTAAGTTCTAATAAGAGACACATCACTTTTCCAGTTATTCGTAATTTAGTCGCTTTGATGAGTAACACCTGTAACTCATGTGTAAACTTATTCAGAAAACTTTTTGTAACAATTTCGTGATCGATCTATCTACTGCAAAACACATTTTCACCAAAGGATTATTTTGTTTCTCCTACGCTTCAGGACCAGGGACGAGTCCATCCTAATGTTGCCAAGAGCTGTTTTTCCTTTCAAACTGCATCTTATTTTTTTAGTTTTGAAGGAAGTAATCGTATGCCAAGCTTCTAGAACATTCTAATGGCCTCGCTTTTGCCCCTCTCGAGGACACAGCTTTCACACACATAGGAAACTCGTGTCTTCCGTGGGAACACCTCATCACCTCACAACACCACCAAATGTTTTATGATATGCTCTACAAGAAGTTTTTCTTTTCCTCAACTTAAGAGATTACTTAAGGTTAGCTTTCGGAAATGGGTGTGAACCGGGAAATAGCATTTCAGTTCCATGCCTCATCAGGACCTGAAAGGAAAACATAACTTGAGGAAGAAGTGAGACAGGGTTGTAGCCCTTTGGTGATGACATTCAACGTGTACGTTCAACCATCTGTAAGAGAAACGAAGGAGAAATGTGTAAAGAAAATTAAAGTCCTGGGAGGATAAATAAAAGCTTTGAGGTTTACCAGTAACATTTTAATTCTTTCGAAAACGTCAAAAGACGTTAAAGCGCAGTTGAATAGAATGGATGGAGCATTAAAAAGAGGTTATGAGATGAACATCAGCAAAAGATAGGTAATGGAATGTAGATGAATGAACCAGGCGTTGTTGAGGAAATTAGATTAAGAAGTGTCACATTAAAAGTGGTAGAGGGGTTTGGTTATTGGACAGCAACATACCTGTGAATGGTCCAGGTAGAGAGGATATAAAATGCAAACTGGTAATAGTAAGAAAAGCACATAGCAGACTGTGTTCCTATCAGAGAGTCGAAAGTTCTGAATGAAATCAGAAACAACATTTTCTTTGTAGATGAGTTACCATTCAGATATGATAAGTGTTGGGCTGGGTGTCCCCATGAAGACCATCAACCACCGGCCCCCCCTCCAGTCAGACCACACGCTATTCATTCGTTTCTTTCATCAGTCGACTTGACTGATTCTATATATCAACTAAGGGCTGGAACTCCTACTCCTTCCGATTTTTGAGGATAACTTCATCAAACAAATAAGCTCTCAAAACTCTATTCTATTTCAGAATGAAATTTTCACTCTGCAGCAGAGTGTGCGCAGATACGAAACTTCCTAGCGGATTAAAACTGTGTGCTGGACCGAGACTCGAACTCAGGACCTTTACTTCTCACGACCAAATGCTCTACCAGGCACTTGCCCACTAAAGGCAGGGAACCTGAGTTCGAGTCTCGGTCTGGCACACAGTTTTAACTTGCCAGAAAGTAGAACATTTGCCCATGAGAGATAAAGGTCCCGAGCTCTAGTCTCAGTCCAGCACACAGTTTTAATCTGCCAGGAAGTTTCACACCGGTGCACACGCTGCTGCAGAGTGAAAATTTCATTCTGGAAACATCCCACAGGCTGTGACTAAGTCATGTCTCCACAATATCCGTTCTTCCAGGAGTGCTAACCAATAGCACTTACGGAACATATGTCATATGCTAAAGCTCGAGCAATAAATGCACAACAAAACACAATAAAATTTATAACCCCACACATCCAGGTGCGGATACAATAGGCATATTTTTAAATCATCCAAAAGTGTTTGATTCAGTTAACCCTGAATCACTGCTGAAGAAAATGGAGGCATATAATATCAAGGGTTCATCTATGTAGCTACTGTCCACCCACTTAACCCAGTGAAATTGCAATTAAATTCCCTGCTGGTTGCTCTAAAACCAGATTTAATACATATTAGTCGCTATGATTACTTTATAAATCATGTAGCATATTTGTTGTGTGTGGTAGTTCTCTAAACAGACAGCTGAATGTAGAGCAACACCTCACATTTTACATTGCCATGCAGTTTCACTTCTTTCTCCTCTGCGACTACTGCTTGTTATTCCACACAATTAGGTTAATGAACCACAACCCCAGTGTACAAAAATATCATAGAAAGTAGGCACTGAGATTGTGTATTTCTAGGAACCACTAGTACAGAAAGACAGTTTATTCTCCATGGGTCAATTCTTGATCCTTTTCTTTCTGTGGTATACATTAATGATACTGCACAACCCTCACATCATCCATGTTAAGCTATGTAAATGATTTGCATCCCCTGTTTTATTAGAAAGAGTTTAATACACTGGATCCTGTTTCATGTGGTGGTGTGACATGTGTAACTTCATATATTCTTCATCTAGACTTAAACATTAATATAACGAAATACCAGTTACTATTATTTAAAGTAGTCATTTCAAATCTGAAGGAAGTGGACAGCATATGCAGTATCTTAGCAATGCAAAACAAAACAATATTAAATTACTTGATATCTACCTAAACAGAAACTTTCAATAGGTAAATTCAAATTAACTTTATATGTTAGAAAATTATCAGTGGTTTATACCCACAAAACCGTCAATTAGAATTAATAACATTAAAAAGAGAGTCAAAACTTTCTTCACAAGTAATGCATACTATGCAGCTGAACATTTCTTAGAGGACTCAGAGTTATGGTTAATGAGAAAAGGAGACAACTGCTGTTGAAATAACCTGTCATATTACAATGCATGGCAGCAATCTAAAGATAATAGTGCGCCAAAGTCTTGATAATAAGGTCTTGTCATTCTCCAGAAATTAATGTCTCACTCAAAGGGGTATGCTGAGTCAGTGTTCCAAATATACAGAAGGGAGGACATGAGGACGTGCACAGGGCATTGTAGCATGTTTATGGGCCTGGGGTCAGCTTCCTGGACAGACTAGAGAGGTTTTCTGATGTTTTTCTAAATCGTTCCAGCCAATTTCCGGGTGGTTCTTTCAGCAAGGCCACAGCTAACCACCTGTCCTATCCTCACACAAACGTTCTTATATATAGTATATTATACAAATGTATATTCTGAGATGTCTATTATCATTGTATTATAATGACAAATCCCATATCACTCTCAGATGATTTCTGGATGAATAAATAAATAAACAGTGTGCTGTGACACAATTTACATGTAACTGGTGTTTTAATTTTGCTTCAGGGCTGTGTAGCAGACACAACTCTCAGTAGAATATTAATACTGCAAAAAAATCTAGTTATAATGAAGCCTGGATTAATATATAGTATGTCCTGGTGTGAATCACTCGTAAAATGTAAGTATACAACAATATGTTCCTTGTATTTACATAAATTGGTAAATTTTTGAGTACAAAATCAAACAGTAGCAGGAAATTTTAGCCATATTCGTTACTACAAAAATAGGAGCGCAATTATTTCAGATGTAGTACTTGATTAAGATGAAGAGGCTACAGTCCAAATTTCAATAACTGATATAGATTAACAAAAAATTATCTCTGATTAAAAAGTTTTAAACATCTCGACTGTTAATTGATTTCTCTGGACATGTAACTACTTGCAATTCAGTACAGTGTTAGTTTATAAAAGACGTTTGATATCAGTTAGTGGGTACAAGTTAGTAGTATTATTACTGTTACTATCATTATTATTATCTTTGGTTCAATGCACTACAGTTAGATGATGGCTACAGCAAAGAAATTTTCTATCGTTATTTGTTTGTTGCTGTGCTCTTCAGTCTGGAGATTTTTCAAGTCTGTCCTGTGCATGATTCTTGATATCTATATAACTACTGCTATTTACATCTGTTGGAGCTAGTATACTGTAGTAACAGTTTGGTCTCTTTGTATCACCATATTTCAAGCGATTATATTCTCTTTTGTGTGGACTGTTTATCATCCACATTTCACTTCCCAACAAGACTACACCACAGACTTTGGACAAGTATCATATGAGAAACTATTCAATCATATCACAAAGCTAGTTTGATATTCCATACACTCTTATTTTATTTATTAGCTGACAGTGCAGAACTGTATTGAATACATTCTTGAAGTCAAGAAACACGACTCCAATCTGGGTGCTGGTGTTTAGTGTCTTCTTGGTCTTGTGAATGAACACGATCATCGTTTGCGAGATCCATGTTACTTCCAAAAGAGGAGGTTCTCAGTCACCAGAAATGTAATACAAGGTGTTTCAAATATAATGACCTGATTATAAAACTCCTTATTTATTGGTGAAAACATACCACAAACACAGGATACATTGCAAAATACTGACAAAATCTTAAAATTTTTACTGTGCTATTACAAATGCTCTATGTGGCCTCTAGCAGCAGCACAAACAACATCTAGATGAGAGCGAAATTCATCATAAACTTTACACAATGTATATGCTTTTACAGACATTATGGTGGCTCTTGCCCCGTTCTTCACTTCTTCTGTGTCACGAGGTAAAGGGACACGCTTTCCTTCTTATATCCCCACAAGAAAAAATCGCATGATGTCAATCTGGCGATCTTGGAGGCCAAGATTTCAGGGCTGTGTCTCGGGGTCACATGTGCCCTATCTAGCTTAGAGGCAGAGCGTCATTGAGAAACTGATGTACATCGTTGTACCAGTGTGGTGGAGCTCCATCCTGTTGGAAAGTGAAGTTATTCGAGTCCTGCAGAAGTTGTGGAGAAAGCCAGTTCTGCAGCATTTGAAAATAATTCATTTCAGTCACTGTGCTTTCGTTTTCAGGATCGACCTGCAATCTTATCTTTGCGCAAGCATCCTGTCTCTTCATATTGGCGATACCAACGACTAAAGTTCTTGGGTGCAGGCGGATCAGTGCCAAAACGCCGACGAAAAGCACGATGAACTGAAATCACTGACTCACTCTTTGCAAACAGTGGTACACAAAACACCCTCTGCTCCTTCTGACCGCCAACTGGGGAGACTGACTGACATCTAACGGCGATTTTCTGCAACTATAGGCCACGCCCATTCAAGAAACACACATTTCCTTGCTGGCGCGTTCCATGTTTCGTAATTATTACCGCCCAAAATAAAGTCATTGTTTCTGAGACACCCTGTAATACGCGAGCATAAAAGTGTTTAAAAAAAACAGCAACAGACCGACGTCAGCGACATTTTTAAGCAACTTAGATAGGAGTGCTCTCTATTGCAGCAGCTGATGAAATAGGTGAATGCCTTTACATTACATTTTATATATTTCTTAACTACAGCACTCGACATATCGTCTTATCACACTGTAACTTGTTGTATAACGAGTTAACAGTATCGCACACTTCGTGTTCATTCATCTCTGTAAACATAAAGTCCATTACTTGTATGACATACCTAGGCATGTGTAGATGGAGATTGAGAGCCTTCGCTGCACCGCTTTCTGTGGATGTAAACTGTTTAATAAAAGATGTGTTTTCATCTTTCGTGATTATGTTTGCCTATCTAAGACTAATGCCATACTAGGCGATTTTCTGCGGTGTAGATGGACGATTTTTGTCGTGTCACTAATAGAAGTAGCCGATCTAAGCGGAAGGTGCAACTGAACTAGTAGCTCCATGAAGTTTCCACCCGCAACTGTCGCTGTGGAATGAGTAAGTCCCTGTTTCTTCGCAGCAATTTTCGCTGGCCTTCCTGCCACATTACAGGCTGTTGTGCTGCAGTCTCGATGTTTGCTGTTCTGTGTTTCATCTGTGTGCGTTAATGTTTGAAAAATGTTGTCCCAGCGGATCATTTGGACAGTGTAGGCTACTAAGGCTACTAATAAAAACTGAGGTTTGTCTTCTGTACCAAAACAACAATCACTGAAATCAGTCGTTCCTAATCTGCAGGGGGGGGGGGCTAATTACCCCATGAGGGCTAAAATGAAATCTTCTGAGGGCAAAAACTAAACGATTCGATTCCGTTTCAGTCGCATTCGGGAGGGCGACGGTTCAGTCCCACGTCTGGCCACCCTGATTTATGTTTTCCACGATTTTCCAAAATCGCTTCAGGCAAATGCCAGGATGGTTCCTTCGAAAGGGTATGGCCGGCCTCTTTCCCCGTCCTTCCTTAATCTGATGAGACTGATGATGTTGCTGTCTGGTCTCCTCCCCCCAAAACAACCCAACACTGTTTCAGTTACGAAATTAAAATATTTTCAAAAGATCATTACTAGTATCACAGTTCTGTAACTACTCTAATACATATGCAAAGCTATTAACACTGACCTGAAGGAGAATTTCATGAGGGCAAATAAAATACCTCGACTCTGCAATATATTTACTCTGAAAAGTTACAGATGATAATTTTACAGTTTTAAACATGTTTGAGACTCAATATATTATCAGAAATTATAGGCTTGGCGACTGAACAATAGTTCAGTTTGTTTCTGAATCAGTATTCTCAATTCTCTGTTGAAGTTATAAACTTTTGCATCACAATACAAAACTCCATTTCTCTATTAAAGAATTATAAGATGCTGCCTTCTTATCTATATCAGTGCCTTTCCTGTTCTTAATTTTCCACAAACATATGTGACTCCTGTACATTTCAATAAATTCAGCAATGAATTCTCTAGGGCACTGATGTATATATACCAATTTGAAATTCACTGTTCATGCACAGAAAGAAACACTAGACTGAAAAAATAGCTGACGCAAATAAGTTTCATTCACACCACACACTACCATTTGTCTGTGCACAAGTGGTTGGTGCCCTCAGATTCGAGCAATTTTGTTGAAGCCCCCAGCGCCAACTTACAGGTTTCTATTGCACATCTCATATCTGCAAAAATGCCCTGTTCCCACACAATGATCGTTTTGGGCATACATGATGTGCACATACATTTGTGCAGACAGATCGTTGTTGTAGATCAATGTACAATTTTATTGTTCGATAATAAATCGAAAGATGCTACAGACATATAGTAATGATTGTAGAATTTCTCTGGGTAATCTCTACGTTTCTCGCCTAACAGTGTGTTTATCTTCAGTTGGAAGATTCACAATAATTCTATGAATCCATAATTGTCATAGAAAATGGTGCCTTCTGCATCGATGAGCAACATATAATGCTACTGCAGCTAAATATCTAATTTAAGAATGACAGCTCATGTTGCAAGGTGTGTCTTGTAGGCCACTCATAAAACAGCTACAAAAGCCATAGATTTTTGTGGTATGTGCGCCACGCAGTTTTAATTTGGTGCGACTCATCCACTGCGATTCTAATTGTTTCAAGTATGGCGCCCTTTGCTATTTCAACTGCTATTATCAAACAGAGAAATATCTTCTAGCTTGGCATTAGCCTAACATGTGTTGGTTCACTGTCACCTGTCACAAGGGGTGTTGTGATATTTTTGAATTAGTATTCAATAAGTTTTTCTTGGATTAGATGACAGTGGTATTTGATTTTTGTGAATGTGTTTCATAAAATTTTAAAGTTCTGCCTTAAAATTTTTTATCTGCCTTATATTTGTGCTAGAAAACCTGTAAGTTTGTTGATCTGTACACTACAGCCAGATCAATCATATTCAGCCTAAGCTTAGTGAATTTGAATGGTAGTTTGAATCTGATGTTATTTCCACATTGTGCCTGTGTATTAGAATTCCCTCTGTTTCTTTAATCAGCCAACAGTAGTAAAGGCGTCTCAACAGAGTTCTCTAAAATGCCTCTGAATTTTTGTCAGGTTCTTTTGTATCTACATCTACATTTATACTCCGCAAGCCACCCAACGGTGGACTATATCCCAGCTCCCTTTGCCAAGTTTATTTTTAAATCTGTTGGAAGGCTGTTTTCATTCTAAAACTGTCGATTTTTTTAGGTGCCAAATTTCCTTCTATTGAGCAAAGTATGTACTCTGTTGAACTTAAAACTCCTTGAGAATTTTTGTTTGTTATTGCATAATCCATCCGATTAGAACTTGAGTCTGTTACTCTGGCGTCTGAGCAAACTGTATTTACCAGACTGTATGAGCTTAGTATCTCTATGGGCTTCTTGTTAACTAAGTTAAAAAAATGGTCCAAATTTCTCTGAGCACTCTTAGACTTAACTTCTGAGGTCATCAGTCCCCTAGAACTTAGAACTACTTAAACCTAACTAACCTAAGGACATCACACATGGCCATGTCCGAGGCAGGATTCGAACCTGCGACCGTAGCAGTCACACGGTTCCAGACTGTAGCATCTAGAACTGCTCGACCATCCCGGCCGGCTGATTAAGTTACAAAAAATTGTATTTATATTAAAAATCCGAAATGCATGAAGGTCATTGGGCCCAGTCTACCTAACTATAGCGATAAAACTATACAAAAGATGGAATGTATCTGTATTTGGTGGCAGAGATATCCAAATATCTTTTACTAAGTTAAACCCCTGTCCTTTGAGCTGAATTACAACTCCACTAATATCATTTATTCACTCCTTGTTATAGTGGTCAGAAAGCGACATCTTCTTAAAGTAGATGTAGTCATTGACATAAATTGTCATGCCATAATGCTATTTTTATTTATTGCTGTCATTTATTGCTAATATGTAATCATTTAGTTTATAGCAATTAATTGCATGACTTTTAAAACCGTAATCTCTTATCACAAACAAATGTGGCTGATACTGTACTTGTTTACAAGTACCAGTATTAAGTAAAGCATGTATTCATCTACATCTACTTGGACACTCTGCAAATCACACTTAAGTGCCTGGCAGCGGCTTTATCGAACCACCTTCACAATAATTCTGTATTATTCCACTCTCAAATAGTACTTGGAAAAAATAAACACCTATATCTTTCTGTGTGAGATCTAATTTCCCTTATTTTATTATGATGATCGTTTCTCCCTATGTAGGTCGGCGTCAAGACAATATTTTCGCACTTGGAGGTGAAAATTGGTGACTGAAATTTCGTCAGAGTACTGTCACAACGAAAAACGCCTTTGTTTTAATAGTGTCCATCCCAAATCCTGTATCATGTCCATGACACTCTCTCCCCTATTTCGCGATGATACAAAAGGCACTGCTCTTCTTGGAAGTTTCTTGTGTAATCTGTTAATCCTATCTGATAAGGATCGCAGACCATGCAGCAGTATTCAAAATCAGGAAGGACACGTGTAGCCTAGGCAGTCTCTTCACTAGATCTGTTACATTTTCTAAGTGTTCTGCCAAGAAACGAAGTCTTTGGTTTGCCCTCCCCAAAACATTTTCTGTGTGTTCTTTCCAAACTAAATTGTTTGTAATTGTAATTCATACATGTGTAGTTGAATTTATAACCTTTAGGTTAGACTGCTTTATCATGTAAACGAATTCTAATGGATTCCTTTTAGCACTCCTGTGGCTATCTCACACTTTTCATTATTTAGGGTCAACAGCAAATTTTTGCATTATTCAAAAATCTTTTATAGATGGTTTTGTAATTTGTTTTGATCTCCTGATGAATTTAATAAACGGTAAACGACATTATCATCTGCATACAACCTAAGATGGCTCCTCAGATTGTCTGTTAAATTCTTTATATAGATAAGGAACAGCACAGGACCTATAACACTACCTCAGGAAATGTCAGAAACACTTATAAGATGTTGCACATCTAAATAGATCCATCTCAATTTTTACTCCTTTCTTTGATTCTTATTTTGTGGAGACTGCAATTTTCTGCTTTTGGGGACCCAATATCTGTTACTTCGCTACTTGTGCCTTTTAGGTATTCCGTAATACATAGAATTACAGTTTGTTTTGACCAAGTCTAGAAGTTGGAGATGGACTTGGTCAGTGCTTTTATCTTGCCTGCTTTGAGCTTTGCAGTTTACATAGTGCTTTATTGGGACAACCTGCTCTGTCTGTAGTGACTTGCAATTCTTCTTGCTAAGTATAGTTTTCCACAACACATTCATATGCTGACCACCTGATCCAAAACGATTTCATGCTATTATTTCGACTTTTTACGCCAAATTTTTTTCCAGGGACTTTTAGATGAAGAACATGTGTAGTGTGGAATCATCCACCATCATCATTGATGTTCAGAATAAGAGACTTACTTGATAAGTCTGGTAGAAAGCAAGGATGAATATTTGTTTCTTAAACAACCACCTTACTTCTCCACACAGTCTCATTTTGCGGATATATATTTGGTCCAGCGATTCTCCAGAATTTTTATCGCTTCATAAAAAAGATTCCGTCAAACTCTGTAAAATACTCATTGACAGCAACAATGACTTCCTCATTTGATGAAATTTTCTTCGAGGTCTAAGGCACTGCAGTCATAGACTGTGCGGCTGATCCTGGCGGAGTTTCGAGTCCTCCCTCAGGCATGGGTGTGTCTGTTTGTGCGTAGGATAATTTAGGTTAAGTATTGTGTAAGCTTAGGGACTGATGACCTTAGCAGTTAAGTCCCATAAGATAAAAAAACTTTCTCCCCCACAATTATCCAATTTAGGGAACAGGAAGCAGTCACTTGGGACTAAGTCTGCTGCGTAGGGTGGATGAGGAAGCAATTCAAAGCCCAATTCATGCACTTTCGCCATTGTTATCGCAGATGTGTAGAATGTTGCTCCGTCCTGGTGAAAGGGCATTTTTTTGCATGCCAGTCTTACTCTTTTTTCAGTCAATGTAAGTTTAAAACGATCCAACAATGAAGTATAATAGGATCAAGTTGTAGTTCTACTTTTTTCAAGTAATCTATGAGGGTTATTCCTTAGGAATCCCAAAAAACTGTGGCCATCACCTTACCAGCTGACAAAATGGTCTTTACCTTGTTTGGTGCACTTTCACCAGCCTTTGTCCATTGTTTTGAATACTTTTTTGACTCTTGGTGTGTAATAATGGATCTAGGTCTCGTCAACAGTCATACATCGGCGCAAAACGTTTTGCAACTTGCGATTAAACGTCAGCGGACATTGTGTTGAAATGTGCTGGATGCGTTATTGGTCAACTGTGAGCAGTCGCAGCAACCATTTCACAAATAGCTTCTCTATACCCAGTTCCCCATGTAAAATATTATGCACTCACTCCTTTGAGAGGCCTGCAACTATAGTCTTAGCAGTCTCATAGATTTTTATTTGGCAGTTCTAAATTACCATATCACGGCTTCTGTCAATGGTTTCCTTTGTGATGACCTCAGTTGGATGGTTGGAGAGTATTTTGCATACAGTGCTTGTCCGATCACGTCTAAATTCATTAATCCAAAAGTAAATGGTCTTCAACGTTGTTGCAGAGCCTGCGTGAACTTCAAACAATTTTTCGTGAAGTACTCGTTTTCTTTCAACAGGACGTCCGCTTTTGTGTCACAACACACACAATACCACTTTTCGCGTCTTTACCACATGGTTTACAAATGCTATTACATTTATTTCCACACGTCTACGTACCGTTGTGTATAAATAGAGCATTGTTTCTTTCATTATCACACTGACTGTTACACTGCTTAAATTTTATCGTATTCGTGTTTCACATCCCCCTACCTCTTGTCTTGATAGCCCTGTTGTAAAGTGCCAAACTATGCATCTAAACGTCATATGTTCGATTCTCAGCCTGTCCCAGAATTTTGATATGTCAGGTATCAATTCTTCCCCCTCTGTCAATGTTTGTTACTGCGAAAAATTACCGATTTGCACTGTAGTTCAAAGTCCAAGTTGAGCTGTGGCCCCCCCTATAACTGGATGGATAATTCAGTTCAAAGGCTGGAGTACGCCAAGGGCATACGCCATCTAGGAACATGCCCAGTAAGGACTGCAGTGATGAAATCAATCTTCAGGTTGTCGAGAGCTTTACTTTTACCTCTTCCGAAATGAAAGTAAAATTTCGATTTTGTAAGCAGACTTGTTCAGAAGTAAATCAACTCTGGTGAGAAGACGAAAGAATATCATAAATGAATAAATTACTTTAACTCATGGAGCGACAGCCTACTTTGCAAAGAAGAAAACTGTAAGTCCCCTTTTAGCAAATGATAATCTGAAGGCCAGTCCGCTCACCGCTATAGTTGTCTTTTTTTATTGACTTCTAGCACACAAGCTTTTTAGCCGCCACAAATAAATGTACTGACACACATAACAAGGTAACTTTTTTTCCTTCATCATACATACTGTTTAGGGCATACATTCATATGTTTTCAGATCAAAATTATTGTAATCAGATTACAAAACACAGTTGACTGCTACAAATTTATTTGTTAATTAAGTTCTTATTTAAGTTCAATTCATTTTAGATTTTTGTCTTCTTTCGCTAGAAACCGGGATATGGCATCATATGTAATCCTGGTTGTGTTTCCGAGAATTGGTATCGTGCAAAGCGGTTGGTAGTGACCAAGTCTTAAGAGCTCTTTTAAAAAGTAGTCTCTGTCTTTCTCATAGCGCCTAAAATGAAATAAGATGTGACTTACGTCTCCAATTATATCCTCTTCATATTGACAGTAGGGTGTCTCGGATATACCGATTCTATGTAAGTGGGTAGGGAAAGATCCATGATTGAGACTCATTCTCACAATGGACGTTATAATTTTCCTTGAATGTTTTAAGGCTGTCTTGGTATGAATGTCTGTATGTGTGCATAGCTTTTACCTCTTGTTTGTTGGCTTTCGTTCCATTCTTCGTGCCATTAGATAATCGCTTGTTGTTTTATTTTTAGGAGGTATTCTAATGTAGTTTAATGCCCATAGGTCTTCCACTGTTAATCGGATCTCTCGCTAGTTGATCTGCTTTGTCATTGAATAGAATGCCGGAATGTGATTTGACCCATACAGATTCTATAATTTGGCTAGTCTTCTTAGCTTTGTGGTATTGATCCAGTATGTCGAGGGTGTATTTACTAGTTCTTTTGTTCCAATTCCTGTAACTAATGGAATTCAGAACGCTTTTAGAGTCAGTGATTATTACTTCCTTCGGGATTTTGAGAGATCTTGCATATTTGATTCCCTCTATAACAACGAAAGTTTCAGGAAGAAATATGGAAGCATCAACTGGTAGTTGAAACTTTCTTTCTTCTGCAGATCCTGGACAGATGAAAGCACATCTGTTATGATTTTCCGTCCCCATTTTTGAGCCACTTGTATGTAGTTTAAGACATGCTGCCCACTTTTCTGCCAGGTGCGATGTAGGTGAAAACTGCCCATATCCTTTTCCTTTGCTTGAATAGTCGACATATGTTACAGGAATATAGAGATAAGAGCTGTGATAGTCATATAGGGACACTGGAAGAACCTCACTTCGATATAATTTCTTTTCGAGATATTTCCAGTCATTGTACCGCTTGTAGATATAAAACTGCTGTTTCCTGATATTTCTGTTATTCCTGATTTGAGAGAGCGTTTCGCACTTTTTTTATCAGTGGATGTTTAGTATCTACCATCCGCTGTAAGATATAATGATCACACATAACTGTTATGTGAATATGAAGAGGCATTTCTGATGCTTCCAGGAGAAGGGTCTTGGTGGGAGAATGCATAGCTCTAAGGCAGCTCCATAAGCTTCTGTACTGCTGTTTATCCAGTAGTGCTAGGTACTTGTTAGCAGCAGTGTGATGTGCATCCATAGTCTATACGGGAACGTATCAATGTGCAGTAGAGGGTGAGCAGAGTGTTGGGGTGAGCCCCCCACCATACTCTTGTCACCGATCTGATAAGGTTCAATGCTTCTTCATGTGTAGTGCCAACGTTTTGAATAAGAGGCATCCAACTCATTCTGGAATCGAAGAGGACACCAAGAAACATCGCCTGGGATTTTAATGGTATTTTATGACCAGAAGGTCTTACACTATCCAAGAACCCTGGCATAGTTTGGTTGGTGAAAGGAACGAGTACCAATTATTCTGCTGAAATCTGTAAACCACCGCTACATAATGTTTGATCCAGTGTGCCCATCACCTTTGATAGCTCACACACAGTGTGATCCATTTCTGCTGAAATCTGTAAACTACCGCTACATAATGTTTGATCCAGTGTGCCCATCATCTTTGATAGCTCACACACAGCGTGATCCATTTCTTTGGTCGACACATACAAATATCATCTGAATTTTAACTGGAAAAGGGATAATCCTGGCCAGCTCGTTAGTATATAGTGCAAAGAGTAGGGGCTGAGGATAGTTCCTTGTGGAAGACCTGTTGTACGACGACGTGGTCCAGTTAATTGATTTTGGTACCGAACCCATATGTATCTTTCAGCGAGGAAAGAGCCAATTCCATAAATCAGTTGTGGCGGGATTCCAATGGTTTCCGACTTCTGTAGCAACACATGTATAAGAACATTATCATATGCTTCAATTATATCCAGGGATATAGCTATTACATTCTCTTTCGTTGTTGTTGCGTCATAAATCTCTGGGGTTAAGGTATTTAAATAATCTATTGTTCCCTTGCCTTTTCCAAACCCATACTGACTCGATGACAGTGTCTGATTTGATTCCAACCACCATTCCAAGGGATTTTTTACCAGGGGTTATATAGCTTTACCGATACAGAAAGAAAGAGAAATAGGTCTATAGCTATAGTTGTCAGTTGTGACAAAGATGTTTACCAAAGAAATTTATTTGAACTGTCATCTGGTATGCAGGAATATTTAAA
The DNA here is from genome assembly GCF_023897955.1 of Schistocerca gregaria. Lineage (NCBI taxonomy): Eukaryota > Metazoa > Arthropoda > Insecta > Orthoptera > Acrididae > Schistocerca > Schistocerca gregaria. The sequence goes on along the minus strand of NC_064931.1, from coordinate 871,332,376 downwards.
GAACTTCTTTGCACGTAGATCGAGTGCAGAGAACTATTGTTGACAATAAACATATTACACGCTTTTTTGCAAAATTTACCAAGCGCTTGATTCATATACATGGGCCAGTATTCTTTTGTGGCCAGATTCTGACTTTTACAGTTTTTGCGTTGGCTTAGGCTGACTAACATTTGAGCATACCGGTGTTTTCACACTTCAACAATAGATAACTGGGTATTGTGATATCATTCAAGTACGGTTTTCTTGCCAATTATAGTGATCTTTGCGTTTGCAGACAAGTGCCGTGTACGTGCCAGAAAAAAAATGTTGTGTAAGTTTTTTGAGCTGTGAACGAAAGTAATTCGTGTCTTGTTCCAAAATTCGATAAAGCTTTCTGTTTCGAAAGTTATTTTGGCAGCGCAATCTATAATATTAGGCAAGCGAAGATTCGCCATCAGTATATTATCGTATAAATATTATAAATACCTGTATGAACCGTTGAATATAGTGTCAGTGAAATGTGTATTAGATTCCATGTATGTGATGCAGATGTGCTATTCCGAATATTTTTTGTTGCAAATAGAGCATTAAATGATAGATCTGGGTACCTGTTTCTATCACAGGACGCATTACTGTAGCATACACAAAAATGGGGTCAGAAACGAGTAAACTACCAGATCTTGAAATTGAAGAGAGAAATGTGGAAGTTACTGCTGACTGGATAATGCATAGAGCGCACGTTTATTCAGAAAAACCTTACAGTGTATCGTTATTTGTATTTGAACCGAGTAATGACGTGAATGTGAAGAAGACAGTTCTGTTGGAACGCTGTGCAAAAGTGAGTCCTTTATCTGCGTCAATGTTACAGAAATTCAGCTGAGTTCTTTCAGATACATTTCATTTTGATGTCTTGCAGAATTTGCTAAAGTACCGCCATCCATGCATATTGAAGTACATTTCTTCATATTGGTCAAAAGGTTCATTCTACTTGGCGACAGAAGTAGCAAAACCACTTACTCATGTACTGCAAAGCCAATCTCCTTTGCAGATTTGTGTTGGACTGCATTCTATTCTAAAGGCTATAAATTTTCTACATCGGAAGGTAACACAAATGTTTAATACTACAGTGGCACTGCCATCAGCTTTTGTATATTTCTTTAATAGTATCTGTTTTCAGGCACAAGCAAGCCACAATAATTTGTGTCGTGCTGCTATATATGTTAGCCCTGATGGTGTGTGGAAGCTAGGAGGCTTTGAACACATGTGTCCGTAAGTTAAACTCACTACTTTTTTAATTTGTAGTTGTTTGCATTTATTTCAGAGGGCAAATGTCCACTGCTTGCTTTGTTGCTTCCACTATTCTTACTTATGAATGACCAGGCATCTTTTGAATGACTGTGCATGCTGTTATTAGTGTAATTTTATGTTTTTTATATCTACAGGAGCAACATCTAGTAGGCTACAATATATGTGCAGATTTTGCCAAAAAAAAAAAAAAAAAAAAACAGTTGTTAGGATTTTCTAAGATTTTCACCAGATATTAAGCATTTGGAGTTTTTTAACCATTCCTATTTTTAGTCTGCATGCTAAACAAACCTGCAGCCATTCAGTTGCCTTTGTTCTAACTGTTTATTGGTCTTACCTTACATGTATCCTACATTATACAATAGAGAATTGTTGAATGAGACAGAACAACTGTTAGGATGCTGACCTCATATTCAGGAAGTTGGAGTTGCTCTGCCCATTCTACCTGATCAGGGTTTTCTGTGGTTTTCCTGGACTGCTAAGGGAAATCTTGGTATGATTTCTTAATGTAGGCCACGGCCGAATGCCCATCCTATCACCATAGGCCACCAGTAGGCCTACTCTCCTCTTAAAGCACGATATGTATGCCGCGTATTATATTTTGGCCTGCTGATTGACACTGTATCACCCTGAAAAATCTCATATTATTGTGAGATGATACTTGGACAAATAAAGATAAATAAATAAGTTGAAGGAAGCTCTTTTAGGGCTAAGTTTAGAATAGGGGCAGTAGCATTCAGGGTGCTTTTAGACTATGATACATAGGTTACCAGTTCATTATTTTGTATGAAGCACACAATTTGCCTGCTGCTCTCTTGTGGCATACTTCCAACTAGCTGTTGTCATGCTCCACATTGTTCCTATCATGCCTTAATGTGAGAGATGCCAGCATTGATTTGCAAGTCATGCAGGCCTAACTGTGTTAGTTCCCCTGTTCTACACTTTCATAGACAGACTGCAGTTTACTGAAATCTTGTTGGTACCAACAACTAAACTGGTGTGTAGAGGTGGAGTTACTCCTCTAAGTTAACTAACATTTATAAGAATAATGGAAATTCACAGATGGAACAATACATAAAATAAGGGAAAGGCAGCCATTCGCCTATAATGCACTGATGTGTAGTGCATAAATATGTCTAATAGAAAACAATATTGAAACTCTCACTTGTTTCATAACAAAAGTGCACACATTTACACACCCAAATGAAGACAATCACAGTTGATCTGGGACATTGACGTTGAGATGAATATATCATGTATTGCAATTTTATGTGTAATCTGCTACTGCTGTTAGTGTGGGGATTAGGTAGTGTTGTAAGCTTGGCTGGCTAATTATTCATTGAATAAGTGATCAGTAAACCACAATACAGTTTTTCTTTATTTTAGTTTCTGTTTGTTTTTCTTTTTTATAGTATATTTTAATTATATAACACTTTTACAATTTCTGTGTTTGAGTGAAGTATTGAATGTGAATATGATTGGTAGACAGCAAGAGCAAATTTGTTACTGTTAGGTTTTTATATTTTCAATGTACAAATGATACTGTAACTATTGAGGGACAAAAAGAACAGTTTATAATTATCTTCAATCTTATCAAGCTAAATTATTTCAAGTATATTTAAACACAAGAGCATTGTACACTAGAGTATGTACGAACTCAATGAGGTGGTGCATTTGTTAAGACACTGACATCAGACCGACATCAGATTTATAGGATGAAAGCTCCTGCTTTGTGTGACCATCTTGATGTAGCTTCACTTACACTAAATGCCAGAATGGTTCTTTCAACATACCTTTTCCTTATACGAACTCCTGTATGTACGAACTTCAGCATATATCTGTATACACTGTACTGTTCATTTGCACTTCATAAAATAGGCCTCTATATATATTTGACATGGTTTTTGTATTTTGTTACTTGGATGATTTGAAAATGGGTCCCAGCCGGAAACTATTCATTAAGTAAATGGAAAAAATTATTTATGTATTTAAATTTGCAACTTTGGCTGGTTTAATGTTGTACGAGTCTGTATATATGACTCATGTTTTTTTCCTTGTATCAATGACTGTCAAATAATAGCAATATTTTGCTCTTACCTTTGTTTTTGAGTCCTTTATCAGTCATAATTTAGGTGTAGCTATAGATTTTTCCATTCTTGTCACTTATTTTTTATCCTACATGACTTGTTTGTTAGAACACTGAAGCTATCAGTCATTAATTTCAAGTTGCTTGCAATGCAGCTAATTGCACTCTGTTTTGAACTGATTTAGAAAATATATCTGCCTCATATTATACATCCACATTGTTAATGTCTTCTTTACAGTACTTATGACAGAACCAGATACTTTCATGTTACGATAAAATTTGTGCATGTTTAATGGTGAACAGTTCAGGATTTATTGCGTAAAATACTTTTAACAGCTTGTCTTTTTGAAATAGGGAATTACAGAGAGATCTGATTCCACCTGTCTGCTTTGATTCATGATGTCACCAAGATAGTGGACAGACCCTCTTCCGCCATATACAATACGATAACCATAACATCACCACATACAAATGTGAACGAAAATAAAAACAACTTGACAATATTTCACTCAAGCAGTGAAATGAAACTAGCAGAACAGCCAAAGGAAATAGAGGGCTTAGGGCAGGGACAAGCTAAATGAATGACAATATGAATGCCAGCACCATCCCAAAATAACAGTTATCCACAAAATCAAGCACAAAAAATTATCAACATACATCACAAAGATGCAAAAATGGAAACCATTGGAATTGTAAATTTTGAAACTTCCTGCCAGATTAAAACTGTGTGCCAGACTGAGACTCAAACTCGAGACCTTTGCCTTTTGCGGGCAAGTGCTCTACCAACTGAGCTACCCAAGCACGACTCACTCCCCATCCTCACAGCTTTAATTCTGTCAGTACCTCGTCTCCTGAATGTAAATTTTGCTTGACCTATATAGCCCAAACAATTGGATTGGCAAACCACCCACAACTCAAAAAGCCAGTAGCACAGATTTCACTTGACCTATGTAGCTCAACCAAAGCCAGTGATAAAAAACATGCATACGGAAAACCCCCAGATTCACTTGACCAATTAAAATACACACTAACACATGTAAGCCAAAAGAAAAAGAAAAAAACCCGTACATAATGGGAAAAATAAAACTGAGTTGGTACCCTTCCCCTCCCCCAACACACACACACACACACACACACACACACACACTATAAAAACAAAACAAAATTTTCCAAAGAACCCCAACCCCCCTGCCTTCCAATAAATCGACCCCCACTCCTAAACACAACCCACAAAAAATACAACAAACAAAAATTAAAAGCTTTCACACCTTAAAAAAAACTAAACTGATCCTCAGAAGACAAAACAGAATAAATAAAATAAGGTATATGCAAGGATCTTTCCTTGACCACGGGAAATCTTTCCTTGACGACGGGAGTGTGCATTTGTGTGTGTGTGTGTGTGTGTGTGTGTGTGTGTGTGTGTGTGTGTGTGTGTGTGTGTGTGTGTACTATTGATTTGGGGGGGGGGGGGGGCGATAGTAGTCAAAAGCTAGTGTGAAAGCTGTTTCCTGTTGTGTTCTACTGTGCTCCAAAGATGTGCTATAGATTACCTTTCTCTTATTTTACGTATTGCTCCATCCAGGAATTTACATTATTGTTAAAACAAATTAACTCTTCAACCTGCCCTACCCACCTCTCAGAACCTACCCCATTACCCCCCAAACCCCATCTAAAACCCCCACCTCCAATCCCACTCACTAACCTCGACTTACAGTCTGTAGCCTAGACATTCCTCATAATTGTCTTGTCAGCAATACTCATCTATAAGAGGTTGCAAATTGGAAGAGCATCTCTCTACGCTACCTGTGACAGATTTGGTGGGCCTCCAAAACCCCTCTGTTGTATTAGTACAGGCCCTGGTGGAATTATTTATAGACTCCATTCTAAGATTCATGATCAAATGAATGTAACTCCTTTCCCCGTATAGGATGAAATGGCATCACACACTTCAGTACTCCCCTCTTCAATATATTTGCCCATCAACCCCACAGGTACCCTCTCAGTTCGATTCTGCAGACACCCCCCTCCTGCCCCCTCCTCCCCCCTCCTCCCCCCTCCTGCCCCCTCCTCCCCCCTCCTGCCCCCTCCTCCCCCCTCCCCCCCCACTAACAAACATGGGAACCACAGCTCCCATATTTCCACTTCTCAAACTGTGACTTATCAATCTCCATTCCTACAACAGCCTCCCCCCCCCCTGCCCCCGCCCCAAATTTCTTCTTACACTGCACATTCTCACTACACCCTTCCCTGCAAAATGAAAATCAATCCAACACACTTTGCACACTCACTCCTGACTCATGCACACAAAATTGAATAGGTGAACAATAACAAAACCAATAGGGCACTAAAACTCTCTCCTTGATGGTCAACCTAAATTTCTCAAACTAGGTATCTCTTCATATAGATCGCCCATTGTTATGATGGCAACAACACCACATATACAGGTCTCTGGTCTGAGAAGCCGGAACTCTAGTAAACTTCGTATGCTTATTACATACACATCGTCACACACACTCGGCAATGCAGCCAAGCACCTGCAAAAACTTTGTGGTAGCTATCACATCTTTCCCCAGTGCAATGACTTAAAATTTTCCATCATATCCAACATTAACAAAACAGAGAAACACCAATAGATTTCAGACCATCAAAAAACACACAGCATTAATCTTACCTCACCCAAATGTAAATTCATCACCCCCAATACAAGAAATCAAATTAACTCCCTAGCAAAGCGGCACACTCTTGCAAACACAACAATGATTGTAAAAAGTCAAATGACCCACTACCACACACAACACAACAGACTTCAAACATGAACATGCAACACAATCACACACCACCAAATACGACGACACGCTGTATACAAACATGACCCGATTGAAAACGCCACGCTACAATGATGTCACACAACACAACACAACACGCTTGTCATTGGTCCAAGCAGATGAGTGGAATTGGACATTTCCCTTGACCCTAAAATAGTACTAATACATACCTGCCACTCGTGAACTATGTTTGTGTGATCAGAAAGCAAAATGAACAAGCAGCTCAATACTTGATTGGTGTGTTTTACTGTTTCTGTACTACTTTTTTTTCCCAGGTGTATGGCATGCAATACATTTACCGTAAAAAAAAAAAAAAAACTTTCAATTTTCAAAGATTGCATGCCACACGTGCCCCCCTCCCCATACGCGCGCGTGCGCACACGCACGCACACACACACACACACACACACACACACACACACACACACACACACACAAAATGAGAGCAGTGTTGAATGTGCTTCCCATAGTAGATTCCTCATAGTTCACGACCATTTGTAGCACAGAAAGATGAACCTAGTAACTAGCACTGTTTTAAAAACCCACTGTAATTAATGACTCATTGACATGCAGATTTTTCTTTGAATTATCAATATCATTTATTTCCACAGCTTTTCAAAACTAAGCCATGCATTTTTGCAAAAAGCAAGTGATAGCAGGTATCAGAAAGCTATAGCACCAGAGGAGGAGTCACCAGAAAGTTTACTCAGTTTGCCTACTTCAATTGACCAGTTTGCCTTTGGTGTTCTAGTTGAAGAAGTTCTGAACTGTGAAAGTGAAGGTTAGTTGAAATATTAATTGTTCTGTTTCTAATGCTGTTTGCAGTGGGAAGGAGTGACTCAAGCAGATAAGTGCAAGAATAATGTTTCGCTTTTCAGTATTGTAAGATATAATTCTGCGACTCTACTATGTTCCTATGCAAAATTGAGTCATCAGGGGCATATATTATGGTGATAATTTGTGATTCTTATATACCTGTGTCAGTAGACGGTGAATTCTTACAAAACCACTATGTATTTGAACTCTTATGGGATTTATTATTGATAATGTTTGTTGAACAGGAAGTGCTGTATTTAGTGAACACAAGCCAGAGAATTTGTGAGCTTGTGGGGATTAAATGTGTACTTATTATTCAGTGTATGTGAAGTAGCCTGTAAAAATTATTTCCAGTATGTTTTCACATCACTAATCACGAGAGTTAAACAATACAAACTGGGAGCTCTTCCTTAGAGAGGTAGATCAGTGGTTAAGGCACTGGACAAAAATTCAGGAGGTCCTAAAATGGACATGACCAATATCCTCTCCATTCTTGTCCTGATTACACCGATGTCCTGTACCAAATGACTTTGTTATCCGCAAGACATTAATCTTTCTATTCCTGAAAGCTCTTCTTTGATACATTTGTTTCACTCTGTATAATATAAATTCATGCATTTTTGGTTTCGTTTGTTGTGAGTGTAGGCTAGAAACATGAAATATCAACAAAATGCTGGGCTTGTGATCAAATGCATGTGTATTCATGTAAATTTACCAGAATGGTATTACAGGTGTGTGATTACAGCTGGGCACTGCATTGATGCAGTGTTCTAAAAAAATAGTGTGAACTGTAATATCTATAGAAACATAAATTTAAATCACCCAGGATTTCACTAATACATACATTCATTTATGATGAAGGTTTCAGTACATAATTTTATAGTTATTTCATGCAAATAGGCTGAACTACATGAATTTCTCCACTTCAAAAATGTCATTGCCATCTAGCGGTGAATGGCAGAACTCCTTGGAATCACAGCTCTGTGCAGCGCAGCGCAGCCACTACCAAACCAAGCATGAGTAAACACTCTTTTTCCTTTGCTGTATCGACAACAAGTGGAACGTGTTCATTGCAGTGCGCTCAGTGTGGATGTGACTTAACATATTCGGATAGTATTTGTTTGGACACTTTGAAATTACGTGTAAGCTTGGCAAATGAATCTCCGACGTTGTGACATGGGTATAGACCTTTATGATCATAAAAGTATTTAGATTTGCTAGCTACATTTGGTATGCAGCAATGTAAACTTAAAGTGCATCAATTGAAAAGTAGCAGCATTGCTTATTACCATGATGGGTTCATGGGCATCTCAAAGATGGAAACAGACATGGGTATGATCTTTGTGGCACTTTAAAAATAGAGGATGTAAAGTGATTCAGAAATTCCTAATGGATAACTAAAAGATTTCAAAAGACTTCTACAGACAGCTGGGGGACACATTCTGAAAAAAGTCGAGAATTTCAGACTGTCAATTGCTGCTTCCCTCAGATTAGCAATTGCAATTTGTATTCATAATTCACTGCACGGTCTTCGAACAATGGGCAGTAATTTACTTAACTTCAAAGTATTGTAAGCAGACGTTTGAGAACAGTTATGTAGCAAAGGAACATGCAAATTCAAAATCGGTGGAGTTTAATATTGTGTACAAAAGTAAAACATTTTCCAAAACAGTGCTGCACCAAAGTATGTAGCTTTGATTCATTTACATAAAGTAAGTTTTTTCAGCAGCACAGCAGATGACTCAACTTTCTGCTTTCTACCATCAAACGTGGATATGGATGCGATTCTTTTCATGATCGGATTCAAAAGTATTGTGCAAAGAGTCTCCGACAAAGAATTGCGCCAGTCTGAACGTTGACTCAGTGCTTATTAAGGTTTAAAGGAGGGGTGCTGTCATGGGATACACATCTTGAAACGTCCCCTTAGAACAATTATATAAGACTGGTCTATGTGAAACGTCCTCTTTGAACAATTATACACGACTGTGCTTAAACTGACACACAATATCTTTAGCGTAACGCAATCTGACTTCCAAAAATCCCTACGAAAGAATGGCCCTGACTAGCATTAACCTATACGTTTCACAAATCACTTACCTCACAAAAATCTTCGTTACTCAAGTTACTGCAATACAGCGAGCGCCACTACTGCCAGCTAAATAAAAGATTCAAACTACTGAAGGCACTAACTACTGATAGGCATAGTTAGCAAATGAAAGATTTTAATAGAGAACAAACAATGTATTTACCTCACTAGTCATAATATATATAGCAGTTCATGACACCAATTCTTACAAATTTCAAAACTCCGCCATCTCTCTCCCCACGTCCACCACTGCTGGCGGCTCACCTCCAACTGTGCAACGCTACGTGCTGTTAGCATCCAGCTGCCGCTGCCCAACACTACAATGGCAGACAACAATGCAGACTAAACACAGACTGCACACGGCACAGCCAGTGATTTTTTCATACCGAGCGCTATGTGGCGTTACCAATAAGAAAACCTAAACAGCCTACTTACATAGCCCCCATGCTCCCCACAAAAAATTTTTACAAATTGTTTTGGGCAGTGGCCTATAATGATTTGATAAAATTTTTCATAATTACTATAACAAAGATATCAAATACACACACTTATTGATACAATGTTGGTCAGAAGCTAAAATTTTCTCACAGTCCATAAAGACAGTCCTGATCGTTCATCACAGTAAAATTGCAGTGTTTTTTTCAAAGTCTGAGCAATAAAAGAAATTGCACTTGGAAGTAGTGGATTTCTAAGCAGTCTTGAAGAAGTAGTGTTGTCCTTCCAACGAAAGACAGTGCTGACTCTTGACATGCAGACAGGTAATGGGCCACAACAGAGCAAACCCACAGCAGAGTCAGTCGAAGTTTTGAAGAATATTGGTAGGTAGGTCATCACAGAGTAGACCCCTTGTAGTCCTGGTAGAGATTACGGTATTGGTGGGCCACCAGAGGTGCAGACCCATTGCAGTCCTTGGAGAAATAATGGTACCGGTGGGTCGTCAAAGGTGTAGACCCACTGTAGTCCTTGTAGAGATGGCCAGCAGCCATCTGTTTGACTGTGCAGGCGCACAATCACCATTGAAGAGTCTTGCGGATAACATAGCAAGTCCATAACCCACCACTTGTCAACTCACAAAGTTTTTGGAATTGTCCTTAGAACCAGCAATGCTGTTAACCAGTCCCTTGCTGAGTTATTAACACATGTGCAAACACTATCAGTCCCTACTTCTCACATATTGTCCATATACTATGACCAACAGAAACGTGTGCAGTGAAATGTAATTTACAAGTTACTTAATTTGATGAACTGGTGTCAATTACAATTTTATAACATAAGAATGCAATAACAAAGGTACAAAATAAATCTTTAAAGAACATAACACTACAGATAACATTTGCAGTAGTACAGGCTTTACAAAAGAATCGAAATAGCAAATACATCAGTGTTACGAAAATTACGACATAAGTACATACATAAAAAATCAGAATAACTTTTGAAACATCAACTTCACACATGAGCATTAGAACAAAACAGAATAAATAATGTGTAAACACAAAGTAAATAGCATGTTATTAATGCAAATTATATTTGAGGATAACAGTATTCTTCATCATAGTGAATGTAGCTTAGTATTAGAAAAATTCTGCAACATAAGTCTTATCAGATAAACATTTAAAGACAGGAAGAACATAAATACACAAGGGTACACAAACACATAGTGGGATAACACAAGGAAAGGGCAGGGTTTGTTTTACTGCAGTATTTTGCAAACAAAACTTTCTTTACTTCTCGGAGATCTCCCTTCGTTCTTCATTATTTCCAAAAAGTCCTATCTATACCTGCTTTCTGTACTTTTCTCATCCTCTTTCAAAAATAGTTTTTCTCCACTATACACTACTTTTTTTGGCCAAATCATTTTCATATAGCTTCTCAATGCTTCTCTTCCAATTCATCATAGTTAGTTTCTTATATAGTCTACCCCCTCTTAAGCTAACTTAAAATCTACTGAGCTCAGATGCTAAACTAAGGGACGACGCAATGCAGCAGCACAAAACGATTAACACAAACAGCAATGAATAAAAAATGCAAGTAAGCATAGCAAGCAGCAATAAATGTAATAACTTATACCTAAACATGACAAACCCACAAGCAGAAAAAATAGTACACTAAAGACAACAATGCAGATAAGGGAAAGTTATAATCACATCTTAATGACTATGTAATTAAAGTGGTGCACCACAACTTATTCTATTAAATAAATTACCAAGTACTTGAAAAGAAAATTATGTATGCAGTTCCTGTTACTAGTCCCTTCTTATTGTTCTTTCCTTTCCAAGTGCTCCTTTTTTTTTAAGAATGTGGATCATAAAATTATTATTTAACAGATCTGTTGACAGAAAGTTATCACATTAGCAAATGCATTTACTTTTATTTTATAAAATCAATTCTGTAACACAGCTGGAAAACAGATATCAAATGAAACAAGCAACTATGAAAGGCAAAGCATAAAAATATCATTAAATAGTCATGTGACATTTCATAAGTTAGTACAAATCCTCTCAACTCTCGTAGAAAGACGCTTGTCAGGTATGCATATGTAAGAAAATATCTTTCCAAGTAATGAGCGTGTCGTTTTTGCGATGCTTTCTACAAAGGAATTTCAATAGCGAGGGTAATGGCCTCTTTATTTTTTTCTCCACCTGTGCCTCTGAAAGGCACACACTAATGGCTTGTTTCCCGGTGGCTGTCGCCCAGCTGGGTGCCCACGACGCATTACGCGCAGGTGGTCCCTTAACTGTCTTATCGAAATATTTACGACACCAGTTTCCGCTACAGTGGCAGTCTCATATAAAAAAGTTCACAGGTCAAGAACTTGCGTTACAAATATGTAGAAACAAAATCCTGTAAATATAACAGTGTCCAAAAAATTTTCGGCGGCATTGTGGTACATTCACGCATTTACATACATTTCATCTCTTAAAGTACGATTCTTGATTTCCAACCACCTTTTTCACAAACCAGAGTCCCTAACCACTATTCATTATTCCTTACCTTATTACACATATACATATTCGTCCACACTTCTTCAATATTTCATCATAACAAATAAGTAGCATAATCAAATTCCTCATATAGCATCAGCTTATTGATCATAAACATGCCACAACAGCATAATACACATCGTCATCGTAATAATATCATCATAACACCTCAGTCAAATTCTCAAAATCGTCGTAGCTTCCTCCAATAATTTCAAAACCTAAAAAAATTATCTGCTCATGTCAAAAGTGTCATCTACCTCAAACGTACTTTAAAAATCATGATCCAATACCATATACATCATTCAAAGCTCTCATAGTATAACAATGGTTCCGAAAAAATATGAACAGTTCATAAAGTACAGAGAAATAGAATTTCATATGTGTGATGTTATCCAACGGTGTAATTACGTAAACATCTGTCACTGATGAATTAAAATAAATGTTTGTCTCTCTCAGTTAAATGACCAGATAGCTGTGTAATTTATGTTTTAGAGAAATATGGTACCGATGTGTAAAGTTGTATAAGTAAATACCATATTAGCTAGGGCTCCTTGTGCTTGCCAAACACATGGTACACAAAGTAAGCGTGTACCCTCCTGAGCATTAATGTAATTATACCCTCAGGGGTTACAGATTACAGCAATTTACAGATTACAGCAATGGAATGAAATGTATCACGGAAAACTTTCTTTGTAATTCAAATATGTTGAAAAATAAATAGTTTAATGCGTGTCCTGTAGCGCTAAATGTGCGTCTTGCTGTAAGACAATCTCTGTGGAAGTGTCGTAGTTATTGTCCGCCGAAAGCTAAGTTCTGCAGAAGTCAATGTACTTACCTCATGATAAACGAAATTGAAATGCTTTGCGTATAGATATCTTAGTTATTACGCTTATTGTCGTGATGAAGTAAGTACTGTACTGTACGTATTGTTGTGCTACAGAAAAGGCTGTCTCATTGTAGCTATACCACAAAGTTACTATTAAAACATGTTTTACTTTCCAGAATTATTCAGAAAAACTGCAGATATAAAACAGATACACCGCAAAAGCAACATTGTAAATTGTCACTCATTAGTAGCGTCGTGATATAATCGTGTAGCTGTCACATATACTAACCACTGTGTCATCTGGTATCTCACAGAAAGTACTTTAAATCCAGAATGTATTTGCAAGTAAACCAAAATGTTGCATTAAAATCTCATCAGTAGTACTGGTAAATGTTCTAAGTATGTCAGCCTTATGGTCGTTACATAATCGTGCCACTAACAAGCAAGAATGTACACACACACAATGACACTGTGTCATCTGTTCACTGTAACAATGCATTCGTAATTTCTGTTTAGATAAGTTCTCTTGGTTCTTGATTGGATATTTAACTTAAATATTGCTGCATGTTAAGAGATTATAAGTCTGACAAAGCATACTAGTAATGTGAAGTGAAAAGTTATATGGCAAATACAAAGTTAAAAAGCAGATTATCTTTCAATAAACGGTTTTACATGTAAAATGTGGTGTAAACCTTTACTCTTCCTAGTACGCAGATAGTCAACTGAAAAGCAATTATCATGTGGTTATGTCGGTAAGGAACACTGGAATTTTGCTCAAGGTTAGCTTATGTTATTTTTCTCTGAGCCAGCCGGTGCACGCGGCTGCCTGCGGTGCGAGTCATTGTCTGTTTCTTTGTTGGCGCGCGTCGTTAATGGGATTAGGAGACCTAACTTCTACAAATTCACTTTGCTGAGAGGGCCCTGCTCTGTTTGAATCCCGCCAGTTCTGATGCAATTCAGGTCTGTCGTTACGATCATATCGTCTGTTGTCATGTCGGTAATTTCTGTAATTAATTTGTTGTCGCTCACGTGGTGGAGAATTTCTCCCTGAATCGTAACTGCGCGCTGGACCGTTGCGTCTGAAGTTATTCCGTCTCCCTTGATAATAATTATTTTGGTTCCCATATTGTCTGTTTCTCTGATTGTCTCTGTGATAGTCATTACCGCGGAGAGGTGACCTTTCCCGGTAATTATTACTACTCTGCCAACGGTTGTCATACGGGTGGTGTCCGTTTTGGTCACGATTTACGTTGTATGAATAGCCTTGTCGTGTATTATTTCTGTCATCGCGGAATTGTGACAGGTGTGACCTGTAATTGTTGTGTTCCTGTTTTCGCGTTCGATTGTCAGTGTCAATTTCCAGTTCTTGTAACAGTCCCTGAAAAGCTTCAATGTCGTCTTTGCAACGGCCTGCCAAAATAATATGCCGTAAATGTTCAGGCAATTTGATTAAGCAAATGCAGATGAGTTCTGACGGGCTGTATGGGTTTGACAGGTACTGATTCTTGTGCAACATGTCTTCAAAATATTTCACAAGACTGGAAAATTCAGATTGTTCGAAATGTTTCATCATCATGATGCCATGTTTTACTCGGTCTTGTGTGGCTTGGGACCAATATGCTGAGAGGAAGGCATGGTAAAATTCTCCTTCACTGTGGCAATCGTGAATGACCGATCACATTCTTACAGCTGGTTCATTCTCTAAGTAGCCACACATAAATTTTAATCTGTGCTCTAGTGACCAGTTGGGAGGAAAACAATGAGAGAATTGATGGAGCCACGCTTGTGGATGAATGTCGTTGCCAGAATTCTTAAATGTTTTGAATTTACGTGTAGTAATGAACAGCTTATAGTCAAAATCATCGTCTCGGCGGGTAGCATATCGGTCATTGTTACGTCGTGTCGGCGGTTCCATCTCAGAATTCGGTGTACCTTGCCAATTTCTTTCATAATTTCCGAAGTGCCCTGTGTTATTATTTTGTGGCTGTTCCGTATTTCTATGTCCCTCTTCCCGTATTGGAGCGCGAGTGTCCTCTGAAATACGTAATTGTTGTATTACCTGTGTCAGCTGATCTTGTACTTCCCGGATTTCTCTTTGGTGTTGCGTACTAATTTGATTCAGACTTTGTTTGAATTTCCTAATTTGTTCGCACTCTTCTGTGTTATTAAAGACTACCGGTTTTGTGTCATTCAAATTATCATCTACCTTCGTAGATAAATTAGTGAACTGATCCGAAAGTTCGGCTACTTTCTCCGATAGTGAACACATTTCCTCAGTGTGTTTTTCTGAACCAAGTTTCAGAGTGTCCATTTGTGTTGAAATCGAATCTACTGTGTCCTTTAAGTTTTCCTGAGTTCTTGCAAGTTGCGTAACCGAATCGGTGGATGCAACTGAGTCCATTTTAGCTTGCAAGGTGTCGTGATTTCCACGAACAACAGTTTGCAATTCTTTTATGGCTGCTTCGTGATTCTGTAATGAGTTTTCATGCCGCGAAAAAATAGGTTGAAAATGCTCACAAATTTGTATTTTTATGTCATTACAGATTTTTTGGCATTTCGATTCAATGTTATGTAACTCAGTAGTTAAATCGTCACGTGTTTGTTCAAGTGTGGTGTCTAACTTTCGAAGATTTTGTTCCATTGTGTCTAACTTTTGAAGATTTTGTTCCATTGTGTCTAACTTATGAAGATTTTGTTCCATTGTGTCTAACTGTTGCTGTGTTTGTCTCTGGTTTTGTTTCATTTGTTGCATTAATTGCAATAATAATGTATTAGTGTATGGAATCTGATCATCTATGCTTTTCGGCAGTGCATTTGCACCGGCAACATTCACAGTTTGACAAGCAGAAAATGTGTCTCGGCTTATTTGAGAAAACGGTGAGGACGCAAAACCTGAATGTACAGTATTTGCAAGATTGTGTCCTGTCATATCGGATTCCTGACGCGAGCTGTTGCTGACCAATCGATCGATAATGCTTCCCTGTTCACTAACTGTTTCACTTCCTACACCATTATTTGCAGCCCGCTCCATTTCCCTATGCACTATTACCAAATTACTACTTTGAACATTTGTGAATTCATTACATGGTGCGCTAACACATTGCTTTCGTCTTCACTATCATTTCTCAGTTTACTTTGTAGCCTAGTATTACGTTTTTCACACGCCATTATTGTCACAATATTTCACACGATAACACAGAAAAGCACAATTTGAATAGCAAAAATAAGAGAACACATTAACATAGCACTGAAAATAATATCTAGTTAATTGCAAGCACAGCTGCGAAATACTTGGTGCAACTCTGCATGCATGCCACAACTGTTGTACTGTACAAGAATGAAAGACTACAACTACAAAGGAAATTCCCTCTATGATTACGCGCTAGCAATAAAAAAAATCTACATTAATTACACAAACTACAAGAAAAAATCAGAAGATTCCAGTGAGGTATCCTCGGCGAAGGGTCGACATATGAAACGTCCCCTTAGAACAATTATATAAGACTGGTCTATGTGAAACGTCCTCTTTGAACAATTATACACGACTGTGCTTAAACTGACACACAATATCTTTAGCGCAACGCAATCTGACTTCCAAAAATCCCTACGAAAGAATGGCCCTGACTAGCATTAACCTATACGTTTCACAAATCACTTACCTCACAAAAATCTTCGTTACTTAAGCTACTGCAATACAGCGAGCGCCACTACTGCCAGCTAAATAAAAGATTCAAACTACTGAAGGCGCTAACTACTGATAGGCATAGTTAGCAAATGAAAGATTTTAATAGAGAACAAACAATGTATTTACCTCACTAGTCATAATATATATAGCAGTTCATGACACCAATTCTTACAAATTTCAAAACTCCGCCATCTCTCTCCCCACGTCCACCACTGCTGGCGGCTCACCTCCAACTGCGCAACGCTACGTGCTGTTAGCATCCAGCTGCCGCTGCCCAACACTACAATGGCAGACAACAATGCAGACTGAACACAGACTGCACACGGCACAGCCAGTGATTTTTTCATACCGAGCGCTATGTGGCGTTACCAATAAGAAAACCTAAACAGCCTACTTACAATCTGATCAGTTGTGGAGGTTTTTTTTCCTTTCTTTTGTTTTGTTTGTGGCATTCATACATGATACACGCAACCAGCCTCCAAAACATGATATGCTACGATTTAAGACATATCTGATTGTGCCCACGTGCTTATGCTCATGGTTACATTTGTTATATACATACTGATTAAATCACGCTGTGCTCCCATCATTGCCACAAGATGTCGCTTCAAATACGAATTAAATAAGGACCAGATAACATTCATGCCTCCTAATACCTTTCCTGGCGTGTACTGCTTAAATTGTTTATGATGTTCAGTTATGTAACATTATTCTTAGAATTTTATGCGTAACTCTACGCAGAGACCCACATATAAATTTACAGTTACACCACTCAAATTGTCGAACCGTATATACTTAGTGCTACATGTGAGAAGCTAAGGTAGATCACTAGTCAAATATATATAACAAAAAGTACCTCTTCCATGCTGATGTAAATCAAAACATGTCCACTCATAGAAAAAAACGTTGGACACTGAAGTAATTGTCTATTGTATCTACAATAGCAGACACACATACCATCAGTTAATATGTAAATTATTCGAGTTGTAATTATCTGTTACTGCTAGAACAGCTATCACAATGCATGATCACATTACATGATCTCATTTGGCATATAATGAGCGTGCAATACATAAAATGGTGAGTGGGCATAGTGAAGTATCTCAGCCTGTCACATGGTATGACACTGGCGATTGAATGGAATATGTAGCTTGATACTGTCCATGTTGGTGAAATTAGCTAATCACTAAATAATGGAAATAAAGTGTTTTATTTAAAAATAACAAACAACATAAGCAGGAAAATGACTTCTTTCAAGAGTTTCACCATTTGGTGAATGTGCTCCATGGTGAATAAACATGCAAATGAAGACTTACCATAATGGCTCAGTTCACAACTAGCTCCCTCCCCCCTGCCTTGATGGAATAATATAGGTAGGGTTCTGATATCTAAACAATCTAGCTGTACTGTTCCATCAAGGATTTTAGAGGATCATATTAATTAAGAAAATGTTGTGTGTTGTTGCTACCAGAAACAAGGAATTGACTTGATTTTATTTACTGTAAATGGAGAGATGCAGTTCGTAATATTCCCTGAAAGTGTTTGATAATATGCTGCTTGAGGAAGCCTTCATTCGTTTGAGAGTAGAAAATTTACCTGAAAATTTTTGAGAGCGTTGTCATAGTGTTTGAATGTAATGATGGCCATTTGTAATCTGCATCAACAGCTACACTCCATGCACTACACTACTTTACTTGATGCACCACTGTAATTTGACCCCCCCCCCCCCCCCCCTCCACACACACACACACACACATACATACACTAGTTTTTTTTTCTTTCTGTTAGTGAAAGTTGCGATGAAAGGAAGAATGTAGAATGAGATGTCTCTGGTTTTGCCATCACGACTATTTTGTGAAATCCATGTGGGAAGAAGTAAAATATTGCTGAACCGTTCTCGATACCTGCATACGTGAAATTTTCACAGTAAACCTCTCTGTGACGCTCAACACCTCTAGTGTAACATCTACTGATGATGGAGGCGGATGAGCATCTCAGCAATACTTGCATGCTAAGGTGTTCTGCATGTCCTCTGTTAATCCTACCTGCTAAGGATCTCAGACTCATGAACAATATTTAAGAATTTGTTGAATGAATGTTTTGTAAGCTACTTTCTTTGTGAGTGAATTATATTTCCTTGGTATTCTTCCTATGAATCTCTGTGTGGCACCTGCCTCTCCTACAAGTAATTTTGTGTGTTTTCTCCACTTTAAATGCTGGCCGCGGTGGTCTAGCGGTTCTAGGCGCTCAGTCAGGAACCGCACGGCTGCTACGGTCGCAGGTTCGAATCCTGCCTCGGGCATGGATGTGTGTGATGTCCTTAGGTTAGTTAGGTTTAAGTAGTTCTAAGTTCTAGGGGACTGATGACCTAAGATGTTAAGTCCCGTAGTGCTCAGAGACATTTTCTTTCCCACTTTAAATAACCACTCTTTCATATGTCATATGCAAGGTTTTCATTGTTTACATTTCATGCTTATTTATGTGAAATAAGTAACTTTTATTTATGTTGAGTGTCAACTGTCGGTCCATGCACCGAGCATAGATTCTTGTGTCTTCCTACTCTATGTTATACTTTCCTGACATCACAACTTGCATGTCTATATATCAGGAAACTTCTAATGTTATCCAACATATAATGTATTATGTGTATAGAGAGTGAGGAAGCTATGACAGGTCACCCAAACTACTGTCAAAACAAGAAAGATTATTAAGGTGTGTTGATTTTGACAAGTATGGTTAACAATGTTGCGAATGTTCTGATACACACAAGAAATTTTTCAACATTTATAGCTGGCGACTTATGACACCAACTTAAAAAAGAACTGTATACGGTTTTCTGTGTTATTGGCAGGAGCCCTTTGAGTACCACAAACCAGTGCCCCACTGGCATGACAGAAACTTCCTCAAATGTCTACCCAACTACACTAAATATATGCAGACACATAACTCAGGCACATGTCATGTGTTTATCTCTGCACTTGAAGCCCACAAGTCCATTCTGCTGATGTAGTGATCAGGCAATTTGCTTATGATGCTTTTCAGGCTTTTGCAGTGTGTACAACAGTTGAAAAAGTGCATATGGTTTCTATTTGTGGTGAAAGTGAACATTCATGTAGCTGTATCCTGAACGGCATCCTGATCATGCCAAGCCCTCGTGGTCTGTCTTTGTGAACATCACATAAACATTTCAGGAAACTGTAAGTGTGAAGGAAATAAAATCCAGCATAAAAAATAGCAGCTGATCAGAGATATGCAACTGCAATGAGGTTGGCTGTGTTATTAGTGAAAAATGAATTTCCTTTATATCTTCATCGTTGCGATAATTAAAAATTTCTTGGCCTAAGATTTTGCATGTAAATAATCATGTATAATTCTATCACATGCAGTAGGCAGTATTATCCCAATAGCATTTATATGCTATAAAGTGATTCTGGATTCACAATACTGTACCTTGAATTTCACCAGGCCTTACCACTTCCTACCCCTTGTAATACTTAGTTAGAAACTTATATGTCCATGTTATACTGCATTAAAGTCCTCGGGAATGATTAATATTTCTTATAGGCATCTTATTTTAACTTTGCCCACTGATAGAAATGAAGAGGTGTTAAGTCCAATGAGCATGCAAGCCATTTTGTTTCCCTGTTGAATGATCCAATGCTTTCCAAACATTCTGTTAGTAAGGTCTATAATTGTCTGTGGAGAATAAGTGGGACCTCTGTCATGTTGGGACCGCATGGCTTTCCAACTGTCAAGTTGGTACCACATAGATTCCCCAAATAGTGATCATAGTTATTATGATATTTTGCATGTAAGTAATTTGAAAAGTTTGCAATGAAAGAAAAGGGCCACTATGAATTTATCTTTGGTACATAGTAGACTTTTATTGCTGCATATAAAATTTAGCTAACATACTGGATATTTCAAGCAATGGAAAATCCAGGAGGGACTGTAACAATATTAGAGAAGGAAAGTTGTTACTCATCATATAGCAGAAATGCTGAGTCGCAATAGGCACAACAAAAAGATTACACAATTATAGCTTTTGGCCATTAAGGCCTTTGTCAGCAACACACACACACACACACACACACACACACACACACACACACACACAACTTGCACACGTCTGCAGTCTCAGACAACTGGAACCACACTGCAAGTAACACCACCAGTGCATGATGGGAATGGTGACTGCGTTGGGCGTAAGGAAGATGCTGGGGTGGGGAGGGGGAGGGATAGTATGGTGGGGCTAGCGGACAGTGAAGTGCTGCAGTTTAGAGGGAGGGCAGGAGAGAAAGGGGGGGAGGGGGGGTAAGTAGCAGAAAGGAGGGAAATGAAAATAAATTAAGACTGGATGTGGCAGTGAAATGACGGCTGTGTTGTGCTGGAATGGGAACAGCGAAGGGGCTGAATGGGTGAGGACAGTGACTAACGAAGGTTGAGGCCAGCAGGGTTACGGGAACGTAGGATGCATTTTGTGGAAAGTTCCCACCTGCACAATTCAGAAAAGCTGGTGTTGGTGGGAAGGATCCATTTGGCACAGGCTGTGAAGCAGTCATTGATATGAGGGATATCATGTTTGGCAGCGTGTTCAGCAATAAGGTGGTCCACTTGTTTTTTGGCCATAGTTTGTCGGTGGGCTTTCATGTGGACAGACAGCTTTTTGGCTGTCATGCCTACATAGAATTCAGCACAATGGTTGCAGCTTAGCTCGTAAATCACATGACAGGTTTTACAGGTAGCCCTGCCTTTGCTAGGGTAGATGATGTTAGTGACCGGACTGGAGTAGGTGGTGGTAGGAGGATGTAGGGGACAGGTTCTTGCATCTGGATCTATTAAAGGGGTATGAGCCATGAGGTAAGGGATTGGGAGCAGGGGTTGTGTAAGGATGGACGAGTATATTGTATAGGTTTGGTGGATGGCAGAATACCACTTCAGGAAGGGTGGGAAGGATAGTGGGTAGGACATTTCTCATTTCAGGGCACGACGAGAGATAATCGAAACCCTGGCGGAGAATGTAATTCAGTTGCTCCAGCCCCACCTGTTACTGAGTTATGAGGGGAATGCTCCTCTGTGGCCGGACTGTGTTACTTTCGGAGGTGGTGGGAGAGTGGAAAGATAAGACATGGGAGATTTGTTTTTGTACAAGGTTGGGAGGATAATTAGTCAGTGAAGGCTTCTGTGAGACCCTCGGTATATTTTGAGAGGGACTGCTTGTCACTGCAAATGTGACGACCACGGGTGGCTAGGCTGCAGGGAAGGGACTTCTTGGTATGGAATGGGTGGCAATTGTCGAGGTGGAGGTATTGCTGGTAGTTAGTAGGTTTGATACAGGCGAAGGTACTGATGTAGCCATCTGTGGAGGTAAACATCTAGGGAGGTGGCTTGTTGGGTTGAGTAATGGAGGAATGTGGATAGGCTGTCCTCACCTTCAATCTAGATAGCAAAGATTTCATCAATGAATCTGAACCAGGTGAGGGGTTAGGGATTCTGGGTTTTTAGGAAGGATTCCACTAGATGGCCCATAAATAGGTTGGCATAGGATGGTGCCATGCAGGTGCCCATAGCTGTACCTTGGATTTGTTTGTAGGTAATTCTTTCAAAGGAGAAATGATTGTGGGTGAGGATATAGTTGGTCATGACTACTAGGAAGGAGGTTGTTGGTTTGGAATACTTAGGGTGTCTGGAACGGTAGTGTTCAATAGCAGTAAGGCCATGGGCATTAGGAATGTTAGTGTACAGGGAGGTGGCATCAATAGTGATGAGCAGGGTACCATGTAGTAAAGGGACAGGAACTGTGGAGAGTCGGTGGAGGAAATGGTTGGTATCTTTTATATAGAAGGATAGGTTCCGGGTAATAGGTTGAAGGTGTTGTTCTATGAAAGCAGAGATTCTCTCAGTGGGGGCACAGTAACTGGCCACAATAGGTCATCCTGGGTGCTTGGGTTTATGGACTTTAGGAAGCATGTAGAAAGGGGGAGTGCGGTGAGTGGTAGGGGTAAGTGGAGAGATGGACTGTGGGGAGAGGTTCTGGGATGGGCCTAAGGATATGAGTAGTGACTGGAGATCCTGCTGGATTACTGGAATGGGGTCGCTGTGGCAAGGTTTGTAGGTGGAAGTTTCTGACAGCTGACGGAGTCCTTCTGCCAGGTAATCCTTGCGGTTCAAAACAACGGTGTGGAGCCTTTGTCTGCAGGTAGGATTATAAGCTCAGGATCAGTTTTTAGATGGTGGACTGCGGATGTAAGGTTAGTTTACACGTTGATGGATTTGGGGAATGATGGGATGGCAAGGTTTGAGGTTAAGAAATTCTGGAAAGTTAACGGGGTGGTTTGGAGACAGTGGAGATGGATCATGGTTGGATAGAGGAGTGAACTTAGTTACGCAAGGTTCAATATTGGTCTTTGGTTGAGTCTGATTGATCGGGTTGACGGCGAAAAAGTGTTTCCACTTTAGGGATTGGAAGAAGGAGAAGGAGAGAAGGTCTTTAACAAGACCAGCATGATTGAATTTGGGAGTGGGGCAAAAGGTGAGGCCTTTGGAAAGGACTGATATTTACTTTTTTATTTATTTACACGTCTAGTTCCGTAGGACCAAATTGAGGAGCAAATCCCATCTGTCATGGAATGTGTCAGTACATGAAATTACAGCATAAAAGTAATAACAGATAAAAATAAATGTTTATGAACCTGAAAAAAGTCAGCCCATACGTTTAAGTAAACGCAATCAACAGTACAATAAGAATCAGCTTAATTTTTCAAGGAACTCGACAGAATAGAATGAGTGACCCATGAGGAAACTCTTCAGCAGTATACTGCACACCTTTCTGCACAAGAGTTAAGGAACTCCAATCCAAATGGAGGTTTGATTTCTGCTGAGTATTAACCGAGTGAAAACTGCTTATTCTTGGGAGTAAGCTAATATTGCTAACAAGAAATGACAGTAAGGAATATATATATACTCTTGGAAATTGAAATAAGAACACCGTGAATTCATTGTCCCAGGAAGGGGAAACTTTATTGATACATTCCTGGGGTCAGATACATCACATGATCACACTGACAGAACCACAGGCACATAGACACAGGCAGCAGAGCATGCACAATGTCGGCACTAGTACAGTGTATATCCACCTTTCGCAGCAATTCAGGCTGCTATTCTCCCATGGAGACGATCGTAGAGATGCTGGATGTAATCTTGTGGAACGGCTTGCCATGCCATTTCCACCTGGCGCCTCAGTTGGACCAGCGTTCGTGCTGGACGTGCAGACCGCGTGAGACGACGCTTCATCCAGTCCCAAACATGCTCAATGGGGAACAGATCCAGAGATCTTGCTGGCCAGGGTAGTTGACTTACACCTTCTAGAGCACGTTGGGTGGCACGGGATACATGCGGACGTGCATTGTCCTGTTGGAACAGCAAGTTCCCTTGCCGGTCTAGGAATGGTAGAACGATGGGTTCGATGACAGTTTGGATGTACCGTGCACTATTCAGTGTCCCCTCGACGATCACCAGAGGTGTACGGCCAGTGTAGGAGATCGCTCCCCACACCATGATGCCGGGTGTTGGCCCTGTGTGCCTCGGTCGTATGCAGTCCTGATTGTGGCGCTCACCTGCACGGCGCCAAACACGCATATGAACATCATTGGCACCAAGGCAGAAGCGACTCTCATCGCTGAAGATGACACGTCTCCATTCGTCCCTCCATTCACGCCTGTCGCGACACCACTGGAGGCGGAATGCACAATGTTGGGGCGTGAGCGGAAGACGGCCTAACGATGTGCGGGACCGTAGCCCAGCTTCATGGAGACGGTTGCGAATGGTCCTCGCCGATACCCCAGGAGCAACAGTGTCCCTAATTTGCTGGGAAGTGGCGGTGCGGTCCCCTACGGCACTGCGTAGGATCCTACGGTCTTGGCGTGCATCCGTGCGTCGCTGCGGTCCGGTCCCAGGTCGACGGGCACGTGCACCTTCCGCCGACCACTGGCGACAACATCGATGTACTGTGGAGACCTCACGCCCCACGTGTTGAGCAATTCGGCGGTACGTCCACCCGGCCTCCCGCATGCCCACTATACGCCCTCGCTCAAAGTCCGTCAACTGCACATACGGTTCATGTCCACGCTGTCGCGGCATGCTACCAGTGTTAAAGACTGCGATAGAGCTCCGTATGCACGCCAAACTGGCTGACACTGATGGCGGTGCACAAACGCTGCGCAGCTAGCGCCATTCGACGGCCAACACCGCTGTTCCTGGTGTGTCTGCTGTGCTGTGCGTGTGATCATTGCTTGTACAGCCCTCTCGCAGTGTCCGGGGCAAGTATGGTTCAATGTGTTCTTTTTTCCATTTCCAGGAGTGTGTATATATATATATATATATATATATATATATATA
Organism: Schistocerca gregaria; assembly: GCF_023897955.1. Lineage (NCBI taxonomy): Eukaryota > Metazoa > Arthropoda > Insecta > Orthoptera > Acrididae > Schistocerca > Schistocerca gregaria. The sequence continues at coordinate 871,307,390 of NC_064931.1, read as the reverse complement.
TATATATATATATATATAAGCCAATGTCAAAATATCCAGACTCTTGAACAGGGGTCAGCAAGAGGTTCATGAAATTGAACCACTTATTGCCCAAACCGCCTGTTTCTGAGCCAAAAATATCCCTTTAGAATGGGAAGAGTTATCCCAAAATATAATACCATACGACATAAGGAAATGAAAGTAAGCAAAATAGACTAATTTTTGTGTCGAACGATCACTCACTTCTGATACCATTCGAATAGTAAAAATGGCAGCATTAAGTCTTTGAACAAGATCCTGAATGTGGACTTTCCACGACAGCTTACTATCTATCTGAACACCTAGAAATTTGAACTGTTCGCTTTCACTAATCATATGCCCGTTCTGTGAAAGTAAAATGTCAGGTTTGGTTGAATTGTGTGTTAGAAACTGTAAAAACCTCAGTCTACATCTACATCCATACTCCGCAAGCCACCTGACGGTGTGTGGCGGAGGGTACCCTGAATACCTCTATCGGTTCTCCCTTCTATTCCAGTCTCGTATTGTTCATGGAAAGAAGGATTGTCAGTATGCTTCCGTGTGGGCTCCAATCTCTCTGATTTTATCCTCATGGTCTCTTCGCGAGATATACGTAGGAGGGAGCAATATACTGCTTGACTCTTTGGTGAAGGTATGTTCTCGAAACTTTAACAAAAGCCCGTACCAAGCTACTGAGCGTCTCTCCTGCAGAGTCTTCCACTGGAGTTTATCTATCATCTCCGTAACGCTTTCGTGATTACTAAATGATCCTGTAACAAAGCGCACTGCTCTCCCACTGCTTAGCAGTATTCAAGCAGTGGGCGAACAAGCGTACTGTAACCAACTTCCTTTGTTTTCGGATTGCCTTTCCTTAGGATTCTTCCAATGAATCTATCTGGCATCTGCTTTATCGACGATCAACTTTATATGATCATTCCATTGTAAATCACTCCTAATGCCTACTCCCACATAATTTATGGAATTAACTGCTTCCAGTTGCTGACCTGCTATTTTGTAGCTAAATGATAAGGGAACTATCTTTCTATATATTCGCAGCACATTACACTTGCCTACATTGAGATTCAGTTGCCATTCCCTGCACCATGCGTCAATTCGCTGCGGATCCTCCTGCATTTCAGTACAATTTTCCATTGTTACAACCTCTCGATACAGCACAGCATCATCTGCAAAAAGCCTCAGTGAACTTCCGATGTCATCCAAAAGGTCATTTATGTATATTGTGAATAGCAACGGTCCTACGACACTCCCCTGCGGCACACCTGAAATCACTCTTACTTAGGAAGACTTCTCTCCATTAAGAATGACATGCTGCGTTCTGTTATCTAGGAACTCTTCAATCCAGTCACACAATTGGTCTGATAGTCCATATGCTCTTACTTTGTTCATTAAACAACTGTGGGGAACTGTATCGAACGCCTTGCAGAAATCAAGAAACACGACATCTACCTGGAAACAAGTGTCTATGGCCCTCTGAGTCTCATGGACAAATAGCGCGAGCTGGGTTTCACACGACCGTCTTTTTCGAAACCCATGCTGATTCCTACAGAGTAGATTTCTAGTCTCCAGAAAAGTCATTATACTCGAACATAATACGTGTTCCAAAATTCTACAACTGATCGACGTTAGAGATATAGGTCTATAGTTCTGCACATCTGTTCGACGTCCCTTCTTGAAAACGGGGATGACCTGTGCCCTTTTCCAATCCTTTGGAATGCTTCGCTCTTCTAGAGACCTACGGTACACCGCTGCAAGAAGGGGGGCCAAGTTCCTTCGCGTACTCTGTGTAAAATCGAACTGGTATCCCATCAGGTCCAGCGGTCTTTCCTCTTTTGAGCGATTTTAATTGTTTCTCTATCCCTCTGCCGTCTATTTCGATATCTACCATTTTGTCATCTGTGCGACAATCTAGAGAAGGAACTACAGTGCAGTCTTCCTCTGTGAAACAGCTTTGGAAAAAGACATCTAGTATTTCGGCCTTTAGTCTGTCATCCTCTGTTTCAGCACCATTTTGGTCACAGAGTGTCTGGACATTTAGTTTTGATCCACCTACCGCTTTGACATAAAACCAAAATTTCCTAGGATTTTCTGCCAAGTCAATACATAGAACTTTACTTTCGAATTCATTGAACGCCTCTCGCATATCCCTCCTCACACAACATTTCGCTTCGCGTAATTTTTGTTTGTCTGCAAGGCTTTGGCTAAGTTTATGTTTGCTGTGAAGTTCCCTTTGCTTCCGTAGCAGTTTTCTAACTCGGTTGTTGTACCACAGTGGCTCTTTTCCATCTCTTACTGTGATTTAGTATTAGTTTATTTTCTACAAGCCATGAACTTAGGTCTGCACTATTTGAAACCGAACCAATGTTGCACACAACACCCTTTACTACCAATGCTAATGACATCAGTAAACAGAAATATTTTAGAGTTACTCATAATACTAGGGGAAAATCTTTTATATAAACAAGGAACAGGAACACTGATCCCTGGGGCACGCCCCCCCCCTCCCCACTTGACAGTACCCCACTCAGACCCCAGACCCCCACATCACAATTCCTTCACAACTGACCATATGGTGAATTAGCTGTTCTATTTGCATACTACATACTCCTTGCCTTGCTAATAACATTTTTAAGCACCTTACAATACTGTTTGTAATGGGCTACTGAAGCTTGATTGTGACTACTTCTAACGTTTTGATATAATTCCGACTTTTTTCTACAAGATATCCTTATCCCACTAGTCAGCTTATTACTCCTAGTACCCCGTTTAGTATCATCTACGTTATTGGCACTATAAACATCCTGCCACTCTTGTTCCTTGACAAGGTTTAAAAAACTCTCTATTGCTGTTGGATTAACTTTCCTACATAGTTTGTAATTAAATATGACATTGGTTTGAGTACAAAAGCCTTTTAGTGTTAAAATTTGTACATCATTGTCTGAAAGGCCATTCAGCCTTTTACTAACAGATGTCCATCTAGTAATGAATAATGAATAAAAATATTGTCTATGGCTATGCTACTGTTTCTCTGCACCCTAGTTGGAAAAAACACAATCTGCATCATATCATGTGAATTAAGATCTACCAACATCCTTTTTCTTGCACCATCATATACAAAATTAATATTGAAGTCATCACATACAACTAATTTCTGGTACTTCCTACAAAGTGAATCAAGAACCTTCTCTAGTTTGAGCAGAAATGCTCTCAAGTCAGAGTTAGGGGACCTATAAACAGCAAAAATTAGATGTTTAGTTTCACTGAATTCAACTGCCCCTGCACACATTCAAATACATGTTCAGTGCAGTGTCACGATACGTCTGTGGACTTAAATGGAATACTGTTTTTTACATACATAGCCACTCCCCCACCATGCAAGGAACTCCTTGTGAAACAGCCAGCTAATCTGTATCCTGGTAAAGGAAGGGTCTGAATTGTCAAATTGTTTTAGTGGTACTCTGATGTACCAGTAATTTCAGAGTCAACTAACGTTATCTCTAATACCTCTTATATTTTGATGAAATATGTTAATTCCTTCTGTTCTTGAATACCTGACCTCCTCTGAAGGTGATTCCATACCTAGTGAGGTACAGGCCATGCCTAGTGAAACTCGATCTACTGATAGACCCAACTGGCACCACTGAGATATGACCCATGCCCTCAGCCATCAGCGCCCTCCCCTGCATTGTGTGCAGATGCATTGTCGTGTAAAAAAATTACTTTGCCATGTCTTCTGGCCCATTATGGTCTTTTTTCGATCAGTGCATAGTTCAGATTTATCACTTGTTGTCTACAGTGATTAGTATTCACAGTTTCACTGGGTTTTAGAAGCTCGTGATACACCACACATTTCTGATCCCACCAAACACAGAGCATTGTCTTCTTGCCGAATCGATCTGGTTTTGCAGTCAATGTTGATGGTTGTCCCTGATTAACCCATGATTTTTTCCCCGTTTAGGATTCTTAAGATAAATCCATTTTTCATCGCCAGTAACAATTCGATGCAAGATTGATTTTCTTTCATGTCTTTGAAGCAAAATTGGCCAAATGGTTTTTCGGTTTTCCGTCTGTCTTTCGTTCAATTCATATGGCACCCATTTCCCACACTTTTGGATCTTTTCCATATCTTTCAAATGGTCAGAAATTGTTTGTTGTGCAACATTTAGTATTGCTGCCATTTTCTTGTGACTCAAAGTATCAGCTTCATCCAATATTGCTTGCAACTCGACATCTTCGAACTTTTTTGGTGGTCTTCCACATTCTTCATTTTTTACATCAAAATCATTATTTGTGAACTGTAGAAACCATCTTTTGCATGTTGCTTCTGATAGAGCATGATCACCATATGCCGTGACAAGCATTCAATGTGACTCTGCAGCACCTTTTTTCAAATGGAAACAAAAAATTAATGCTTCAAAATTCTACATTGTTAACACGATGAAAACATATGATGTTGTTTGTTCCATGACTTGATGTATACTAAATATCTTTGGCAGATGTCATACCAAACAAAAAAATTAAGGCTCGTTCACAATAAATGTTTCCTATTGACACATTTGTATCTTAATGCTCATTTCATACTGGTACACCTGGTAAGGCTTCTGGAGGAAAGGTTCATGACTTGTGTTGTGGGTCTGTCTGGTTCTGGGTTCTGTGTGGTGGTGGGAGGGAGTTTTGTAGGGTGGGCTAAGTGTAGTAGGTCTGCGAGACAGGGTTTGTCGGCTTTGAGGGGAGGTGGGGGAGGTTTGGAGGTTTTTGTAGAGTTAGTGGACAGGGGTACTCAGAGTTGGGAATAGGAAATGAGCAGGATGGAGAGCTTTTTGAAGTGGCGTTGTACATGTTGCTCAAGCTCCTGCAGGGCAAGAGTTTCAGTGTGTGTTATGAGTTCCAGGAATTTGGGATTATATAGCAGGAGAATTTTGCGAATGGAGAGAAGGTACTGCACGGAGGATTGGGCTTGGTTGATATGGTTTTGCAGGACTGTGTTGATGAGGGCTAAGGATTGGCAGAATCTGAACAGTTAGAGGTGACTGTGGAAGGAGGGGTGGCAATCAGAGATGGGTAAGTTGATGGTAAGGCAATTAGGGGGGATTTAATGAGGCAAGCAACAACACAGGAACAATATGTGAGACTGGGATCTGGCTAGGGATAAGGAAACTTTTCTGTGTTGGTGCAGATGGAAGGAGCAAGGATCCATGTTGGTACAAAAAATGCAAAAAATTACATAAAAAAGTATAATCACACCTGAAAAATTATGCAAAAATACACCCAAATACATGCGAAAAATCACGAGAAGGATGAAATGGACACACAAGGGGAAAAAAAGAGAGAAAATCTGAGGAAGATGACTATAGCGGAAGGTGAAAACTCACTAAAATTGGCGAAAAGTCACAAGGATCAAAGTAGGGAATAGCTAATAATTAATAAATATATGTATAATACTGTGGGCAGCAGGTTTGAGTGGAGATAAGCATGAAAGGGGGGGGGGGGGGGCGCCAGAGTGACTGAATGAGAAATGTTCTGCCCACTATCCTTCCCACCCCTCCTACAGTGATATTCCGTCGTCCACCGAACCTACACAATATGCTCGTCCATCCTTACACAACCACTGCTCCCAGTATTTTACCTCGTGGCTCATACCCCTGTAATAGACCCAGATGCAAGACCTGTTCCATACATTCTCCTACCGCCACTTACTACAGTCCGGTCTCTAATATCACCTATCCCATCAAAGGCAGGGCTACCTGTGAAGGCGTCTCGATATCTAGTAGTCTCATGTTTGGACGAAACCAGACTTTCACTACTGTTAACCCCTTTGTTATACTGAAAAGCGTGGATGGCATCGCCAGCCCTGTGAAGTCATGCTCTTGTCTCTGCAATGGTACTCTGCTTTTGGAAATTGATAGTGCTTCCAGGCCCAGAAACTACTCAAGGCCCAAATCCACCATGAATATCCTATAAAAGTGGAGGCTCACAGGGCACTTAATTCATCCCGCAGTGGTATCTACACCCGGCTGTTGAATGGTTTGACGGAGGAAGAAATAACTCATTATCTATCGGATCAGGGCGTTACTGCTGCTCATCGAGTTATGAAGAAGGAAGCTGCCAATTTGGTGCCCACTCGCACATTGTTCCTGACTTTAGATCGATTAAATCTTCCTACCAAGATTAAGGCAGGCTATGAAGTGATCTATGTGTGGCCTTACATTCCGAACCCGTTGAGGTGTTATAAATGCCACCAGTTCAATCATATCAGCTTGTCATGTAAAACTGCAGCCAAATGTGTCACTTGTAGTGTGGATGCACAGGAGAGCGCCTGTCCACCTCCTTCACCCCGCTGCGTTAATTGTCATGGAGAACATGCTGCTTCTTCTGATTCTTGTCCAGTCTATCAAGATGAGCGGGCTGTTCAGGAGATAAGGGTGAAGGAGAAGGTACCTTTTTGTGTTGCCCGGAAACTGTTGGCAAGCAGTAAACCGAATGTCCCTTCATCTGGAAGCTACAGCACCGTTTTAGCCTCTCCCTGTCCCACAAAAAACATGGCTACGCAAACTTGTGACTTACAGTTCTACAGTTCAGATTGATGGTGGCATAGTCCCCTCACCTTCAAGCTGACACACTGTCTCCTGCTTCCCGGGCTGTAGATCCTGTTCCCCGTTCTTCGCCCTTGCCGGCAACGACGGTTGCAACACCGGCAGTGAACCGTCAATTCAAAAAGGTTTATTCCTGGGAAGATTTCTTGCATACCTAGAGTTTGCAGCTGTCTGGCTCTTCTGCCAATCGCAAAAAGTTGAAAAAATCATCTAAAGGCAAACAGTCTTCCCCCTTTCCGACTCGTCGGCCCTCATCAACTCGTCGGTCCTTTTCAACTGATCGACACTGGGGAAGCACCGTTGATCTTGCTGAGTTGATGGACGAAGATCCTCCACCTGTGGATTCCAGTGGCCGTCCTCCCTTGACCGCTCGCCCTAAGCGGCTGTCGAGGTGAGTGTTTCTTATTCATTCTCCGGTGTTCCTGAATTTTATGGCCCTTTTACAATCGAATATCCGTGACCTTCGGTATAACAGGGCGGACCTCCAGCTGCTCTTGTGATCGCAATGTTCGCTTGTAGACTGTCTCTAAGAAACCAAGCTACGTCCTCAAGACCATTTTGCTCTTTCCCATTTTGCTTCGCTATGGCTGGACCTTCCCCTTATGGCAGGGATTCCTGCTCATGATGGGGTCATGCTGCTTCTACGAGATGATGTTTGTCATTGTCCTGTCCCCTTGCACACCCTCCTGCAAGTAGTTGCTGCCCGTGTTTTCCTTCCCGAATTTACCTTTTCCTTCTGCACCATTTATATCCCTTCATCTTCTGCTGTCACTAGGGCGGACCTGATGCAGCTTGTTGCTCAGCTTCCTTCACCCTTTCTGCTCCTCGGTGACACCAATGCCCATCATCGTCTTTGGGTTCGCCTGTCGCCTGCCTGAGAGGTTCTCTTTTGATGGATCTTCTTAATCTTGTGTGCCTTAACACTGGCCACAGTTCTATCTGATTCCACATTTATTCCCACTTAGACCTCTTGATCTGCTCTGCCCAGCTCGCTCAACGTCTTGAGCGGTGTGCTCTTTCCGATACTCGAGTGACCTCTTCCCTTGTGTGACTCTCCTGTACAATCATACCCTGCCACAGTGGCCCACTCATTGGAAATTCTCTCTTGGTGACGGGAGGCTATGTTCCTCCTTGGCAGTCTTAGACGAATGGCTGTTTCCCAGCTGTGATGATCAGGGTGAGCACCTCGTGGGCGTTATTCTCTCAGCTGCCAAATCCTCTATCCCTCGTACTACTGTGGACTGTGGCAATTTGATTCGAGCCCGACGATGTGTGCTTCGTTTCTTTCACTGTCATACTACGTTACCGAACTGCATCCGCTACAAGCAACTACGTGCGCAGTGCTGTCATACTAATAAAGAAAGCATGCTGGGTTTCCTTCATCAGCTCATTCAACAGATATACTCCGTCTTCTCTCATTTGGGGTAGCTTGCGCCGGCTATCCGGGACTACTGCCCACTCCCCGATCCCTGGGCTGACTGGCGGGAAACGTAATAGTCGACCCTGTCGATGTTTCCAACGTGGGCCGATACTTTGTGGAGGTTTCGAGCTCCACCCATTACCATCCTGTCTTCCTTCCTTGGAAACAGGTGGAGAAGGCTTGTGCAATCTCTTTTCTCTCTCTTTGAATTGAGAATGTTACAATACTAGGGAGCTCGAGTGTGCTCTCTCCTCATCCAGGTCTTCTGCTCCTGGGCCCGATACAATCCACTTAGCCATGCTGCAGAATCTTCCTCCTGCCGGAAAATGCTTTCTCCTCGATACCTACAACCGCATTTGGACTGACGTTGTATTTCCCACACTTTGGTGTGAAGCTATTATTGTTCCCCTACCTAAGCCTGGTAAAGATAAATCTCTTCCTTCCAGCTATCATCCAATTTCCCTTACCTGCACGTTTGAGGGTGATGGAACACCTGATAATGGTCAGTTAGTGTGGTGGTTGGAGTCATAACATCTTCTCACTAATGCTCAATGTGGGTTTCGAAAATGCCACTCAGCAGTTGATCATCTCGTCACCCTGTCGACATTCATCATGAATAATTTTCTGCAGAAGCGACAAACAGTGGCCGTTTCCTTTGATTTGGAGAAAGCCTATGATACCTGTTGGCGGACAGGCATTTTACATACTCTGAACACATGGGGCCTTTGCGGTCGTCTTCCCACTTTCATCCAGGAATTTTTAACAGACTGAGTATTCCGGGCGTGTATGGGTTCCTCCTTATCCCACACCTTTTCACTGGAGAACAGGGTGCCTCAGGACTCCGTACCGAGTGTCGTCCTCTTCGCCATAGCCATCAACCCAATTATGGACTGCCTTCCAGCTGTCATTTCTGGCTCTCTTTTCTTTGATGACTTTGCTATTTATTGCAGCTTCTAGCGGACTTGTCTCCTGCATCGCTGCCTTTCTTTGTCTGGACCGTGTCTATTAGTGGATTGTCACAAATCGTTTCCGCTTTTCTGCAACCAAATCCATTTGTCTCAACTTCTGGCGGTACAAGGCGTTTCTTCCACTGTCCTGGGCCAAAATGCTCTCCCGTTCGTGGATGCAACAAAGTTCTTAGGGCTTATGTTCGATAGGAAACTCAATTGGTCTCCCCACGTGTCCTACCTGGCTGCACATTGCATCCGATCCCTCAATGTCCGTGTATTGAGTGGTACCTCTTGGGGAGCTGACTGGGCTGTCCTATTTCGCCCCTGTCGATCACTTGTCACCACCGGCTTTGAACACGTATTTTCGTCAACAAATCGAGGGTAGATTGAAGTCGCCACCAATTATAACTGTATGAGTGGTGTACTTATTTCTAATGAGATTCAAATTTTCTTTGAAGCATTAAGCTAACATATCATCTGAGTCGGGGGGTCGGTAGAAGGTGCCAATTATTATTTTGGTATGGCTGTTGAGTATAACCTCTACCCATAGTAATTTGCAGGAACTATCTATTTCAACTTCACTACAAGACAAACTACTGCCAACAGATATAAACACACAATCACCAACTTTATTTAATCTACCCTTTCTGAACACAGTTTGCGTCTCTAAAAATTTTTGCAGAATTTATCTCCTGTTTTAGCCAGCTTTCTGTTCCTATAACGATTTCGGCTTCAGTGCTTTCTATCAGTGTTCGAAGCTCTGATACTTTTCTAACACAGCTACGACAATTTACAGCTACAATACTGACTGTTGCTTGGTCGATTCTCGTCATTTCTTTACCCTGTACATCTTGAGACTGGAGCCCCTTTTGATCTTTCCCAAGACTGTCAAGCCTATTCCCAAGAGTTAGCAGCTTTCACTCAGTTAATACTAGGCAGAAATCGAATCTGCATGTGGAATGCACTTCCTTGACTCCTGTGCAGAAAGGAGTGCAGTATTCTGCTGCATCCATTTTCAATAAGGTACCACAAGAACTCAAAAATCTTAGCAGTAGCCCAAACTCTTTTAAGTCTAAACTGAAGAGTTTCCTCCTGGCTCACTCCTTCTATTCTGTCAAGGAGCTCCTGGAAGAGCTAAAAAATTAAGCAAATTCCAGTGTTACATTGTTGACTTTCTTTATTTAAATTTACGACTTGTTGTCTGAATATGTTTTTTATATTTCATTTTATCTGTTTCTACTATCGTGTTATAATTTCATCTATTGACTCGTTCCATGACCATGGAGACTTCTCCTTAATTTGGTCCTATGGAACAATAAATAAATAAAGACCAGTCCACGCCACACAGCCCATGCTACCTGTGTAGCCGCCTCCTGTGTGTAGTAGACATGTGATGTATTAGCGGAACCCGAAACCCCACCACCCTATGATGCAAGTCAAGGAATCCGCAGCATACACGGCCGCAGAATCGTCTCAGCCTCTGGTTCAGACTGGCCGAGGCAGAGATGTCAAAACTTCACTGTCTCAATTTGACCTCTGCCTTTTAAATACTGGGGCAGCTACACATTTCAGTGCAGCTGATGGTAGTTACTCGGCCATTGATTTATCAATCTGCAGCCCAGGACTTCTCCCATCTATCCACGGGAGAGCACATCACAACCTGTGTGGTAGTGACCATTTCCCCATCTTCCTGTCACTGCCACAGTGTCAGACACATGGATGCATGCCCAGATGGGCTTTGAACAAGGTGGACTGGGGAACTTTCACCTCTGCTGTCACCGTTGAATCTCCCCCACATGGTAACATCGATGTCAAGGTTGAGGAGGTGACTACAACAATTGTTTCTGCAGCAGAAAACGCAATACCTCGCTCTTTAGCGTGCCCAAGGCATAAGGCAGTCCCTTGGTGGTCGCCGGAAGTCGCTGAAGCAATTAAGGAGTATCGGCGAGCTCTACATCAGCATAAGTGGCGCTCTTCCCTGGAGCACCTCAAAGCCTTTAAATGGCTCCGTGCTCGCGTTTGCCAACTTACCAAAAGACGGATACAGAAGTGTTGGTCGACATTGGGGGCCATACGTCACCTTCCCAAGTCCGGGCAAAGATCAAACGTGTTTTTGGGTACCAGACCCTAACAGGTGTTCCCGGTGTTAACATAAATGACATGTTATCTACCGATGCAAACATGATTGTCGAGCACTTTGCTCGATCCTCTGTGTCAAAGAATTACCCCCCCCCCCCCCGCCTCCCCCTCCCCTCCCCCCTCCCCAGCTTTTCACACTCTCAAACAACAGCTGGAAGGGACCGTCCTCTCATTCACTACACACCACAGTGAATTCTATAATGCTCCATTTACAGAGTGGGAGCTCCTCAGTGCCCTTGCACATTGTCCCAACACAGCTCCTGGGCCTGATCGGATCCATAGCCAGCCATTAAACATCTCTCTACAGACGACATCTCCTTGTCGTCTTCAACCGGATCTGGAGCGGTGGCGTCTTTCCATCGCAATGGTGGGAGAGCACAATCGTTCTGGTGCTCAAACCCGGTAAAAACCTGCTTGATGTGGATAGCTATCTGCCCATCAGCCTCAAAAACGTTCTTTGTAAGCTGCTGGAACGTATGGTATGTCGGCGGTTGGGTTGGGTCCTGGAGTCACATGGCCTACTCGCTCCATGTCAGGGCGGCTTCCGCCAGGGTCGCTCTACCACTGATGATCTAGTGTCCCTCGAATCTGCCATCCAAACAGCCTTTTCCAGACACCAACAACTGGTTGCCGTCTTTTTTTGTCTTAATGTAAAGCATACAACACGACCTGGCAACATCATATCCTTGCCACATTGTATGAGCGGAGCCTTCGCGGCTCGCTCCCAATTTTTGTCCAAAACTTCCTGTCGCTCTGTACTTTCCATGTCCAAGTTGGTGCCTCCCATTGTTCCATCCATATCCAGGAAAATGGAGTCCCGCAGGGCTCAGTATTGCGTGTGTCTCCATTTTTAGTGGCCATTGAGGGGGAGGGGGAGGGAGGGGTAGGACGTCAAACGGGCTGACTTGGAGCAGGAGAGGCACCACAGGACATTTTAATTTCCAATGTCTACACTTTTATAAATAAATTCATAAAACTTTGTCAGTATGACCAGGAAGGATTCAGGATTGACTCTCATAGCAGTGGAAGTTCAATAACAATTATTTTTTTAAACCCGTGAAATTTAATCATTTTTTCACTTACTATTGGCTGCATTTGTTGCTGTAGGCACACTTTTCTTCATAAGTAAGAGAGATTCTTTGATGAATTTTGCACAGCATACAAATCATACTTACAGGTGTCTGAAACTCTATAAATTATTTAATTTATGAAAAAATGAATGAGGTGTTACATTTTAAACTTCATGTTTAGAAACAACCCGGTTGGCTGACTCGTGGGATAAGGATATCATGTAGAACAAAGCGGGAATTATATCAAAATGTTAGAAGTAGTCACAATCAAGCTACAGTATCCCATTACAAACAGTATTGTAAGGTGCTTAAAAATATTATTAGCAAGGCAAAAAGTATGTGGTATGCAAATAGAATAGCTAATTTACAGGATAAAATTAAAGCCGTATGGTCAGTTGTGAAGGAAGTGTCTGGTCAGCAGCACAAGGTTGACAATATAAAGTCAGTTTGCAGTAATAATATTTCTGTTACTGATAAATCAGATATATGTACAGTATTTAACAACCATTTTCTGAGCATTGCTGGTGAATTAAATAAAAATTTAGTATCTACAGGAAATCAAATAAATTTCTTAGCAAATCCCTTTCCGAGATTGACGTCTGAAATACTCCTCTGTGATACAGGCAAGAGGGAGATTGAGAAAATAATCAAATCTCTGAAGACTAAGGACTCTCATGGTTATGATGGAGTTTCTAGTAGAATATTAAAGCACTGAGCTGCACATGTTAGCCCTGTATTTAGCCATATTTGTAATTTTTCCTTTAGGAATGGTCAGTTTCCTGAGCGATTAAAGTACTCAGTAGTAAAGCCGCTTTATAAAAAGGGAGAAAGGGATAATGTAGATAATTTTAGACCTATTTCTATGCCATCAGTGTTTGCAAAAGTTATCGAAAAGGCTGTGTATGTAAGGTTAATTGATCATTTTATATCACACGATTTGCTATCAGATGTACAGTTCGGCTTTAGAAGTTGTTTGACAACTGAAAACGCTATATTCTCTTTTCTCTGTGAGGTACTGGATGGGCTAAACAAAAAGTTTCGATCGCTTGGAGTATTTTTTGATTTAACAAAGGCATTTGACTGTGTTGATCACACAATATTGCTCCAGAAGTTGGACCATTACAGAATAAGGGGAGTAGTTCACAATTGGTTCACCTCTTACTTTAGCAACAGGCAGCAAAAGGTCATTATTCACAATGTTGATAACGACTGTGATGTGGGATCTGAGTGGGGTACTGTCAAGTGGGGGGTGCCCCAGGGATCAGTGTTGGGGCCGCTCCTGTTCCTTATTTATATAAATGATATGCCCTCTAGTATTATGGGTAACTAAAATATTTCTGTTTACTGATGACACTAGCTTGGTAGTAAAGGATGTTGTGTGCAACATTGGCTCGGTTTCAAGTAGAGCAGTACATGACCTCAGTTCATGGCTTGTAGAAAATAAACTAACGTTAAATCACAGTACGACTCAGTTTTTACAGTTCCTAACACACAATTCAACAAAACGTGACGTTTTAATCTCTCAGAACGGGCATATGATTAATGAAACTGAACAGTTCAAATTCCTAGGTGTTCAGATAGATAGTAAGCTGTCGTGGAAAGCCCACGTTCACGATCTTGTTCAAAGATTTAATACTGCCATTTTCACTATTCGAACGGTATCGAAAGTGAGTGATATTTCGACACGTAAATTAGTCTACTTTGCTTCTTTTCATTCACTTATGTCGTATGGTGTTATGTTTTAGGATAACTCTTCCCATTCTAGAAGGATATTTTTGGCTCAGAAACGGGCGGTTCGGGCAATAAGTGGTGTGAGTTCACCAATATTAGTTTATTTCCAACAATAAGCAGCTTTCATTTGGTTAATACTCGGCAGAAATCAAACCTCCATTTGGATCAGACTTCCTTAACACTTGTGCAGAAAGGTGTGCAATATACTGCTGCATCCATTTTCAATAAGCTGCCATGCGAATTCAAAAATCTTAGCAGTAATCCACGCGCTTTCAAATTGAAACTGAAGAGTTTCCTCATGGGTCACTCCTTCTATTCTGTCAAGGAGTTCCTTGAAAAATTAAGCTGATTTTCATTGTATTGCTGATAGCGTTTGCTTAAACTTATTGACTGATTTTCTTTCAGGTTCATGAACATTTATTTTTATCTGTTATTATTTTTTATGTTGTAAGTTCATGTACCGACACATTCCATGACCTTGAAGGTTTGCTCCTCAATTTGGTCCTACGGAACTTGACATTTAAATAAATAAAAATAAAAAAACTCAAATTTTATAGTCAATTATCTCAATTTTTACCACAGTTTTTAATAGATCTGGAAAATTCTAGAGTTTCATACACCTGTAAGTATGGTTTGGATGCTGTGCAAAATTCATTGAAGAATCTCTCTCACTTATGAAGAAGAGTATACCTACAGCAACAAATGCAGCCAGTAGTAAGTGAAAAAATGATTAAATTTCATGGGTTTAAAAAAAATTGTTATTGAACTTCCACTGCTATGAGAGTGAATCCTGAATCCTTCCTGGTTATGCCGACAAAGCTTTACAGATTTATAGACAGTGGAAATTAAAATGTCCTGTGGTGCCTCTCCTGCTCCAAGTCGGTTCGTTTGACGTCCTACCCCCCTTAACTGTCTAGCAGCAGCTGTCGGCCCTCCGTCTCACCTTCTCTGTGTGCAGACGACTTCTGCATTTCGTACGCTGCTCCAGTACTAGTGTTTCTGAGCGTCGCCTGCAGGGAGCCATCCACAAGGCGCAGTCATGGGCTCTAGCCCACGGCTTCCAATTTTCAGCCACAAAGTCGTGTGTCATGCACTTCTGTCGGTGTCGTATTGCTCATCCGGACCCAGAACTTTACCTTCATGACGATCCACTCATTGTAGTGGAGACATATCGATTCTTAAGACCTGTTTCTGACACTCGATTGACTTGGCTTCCTCGTCTTCGTCAGCTTAAGCCGAAGTGCTGGCAGCACCTCAATGCCCTCCATTGCCTGAGCGACACCAATTGGGGTGCAGATCGCTGTACACTGCTGTGGCTCTACAGAGCCCTTTTCCAATCCCAAATTGACTATGGGAGTGTAGTTTAAGGTTCAGCAGTGCCCCCAGCATTGCATTTACTTGATCCTGTGCACCACTGTGTGGTTCGACTAGCAACAGGAGTCCAGTGACCCACCGTTGCAGATCAGACGTGCACATCTGCTTGCCAGTTATGTTGCACATATTCGTAGTTCTCCTGAATATCCGAGTTACAGTCTCCTTTCCCCTCTGTGGGAGCCCATCTCCCACATCGGTGGCCCAGGTCGGGGTAATGATTGCGGTTCGTGTGCAGTCCCATCTCTCGGAACTGGAGTCCTTCCCTTTACCATCTCTACTTGAGGTCCGTTCACCTACGCCTCCATTGTTTACACCTCGGCCGCAACTTCATCTGGACCTTTCACTTGGCCCTAAGGACTCCGTTAACCCTGCAGCTCTGCGCTGTCAATTCCCCTCCATTCTTGACATGTTCCGGGGCTCTGAAGTGGTTTACACCGACGGCTCGATGGCTGATGGTCGCGTTGGCTTTGCCTACGTTCATGGCGGCCATATTGAACACCATTCCTTACCCGATGGCTGCAGTGTATTCACTGCAGAGCTGGTGGCCATTTCTCATGCACTTCAGTATTTCCGTTCATGCCCTGTGGAGTCATTTTCTTTTTTGTACTGACTCCCTGAGCAGCCTGAAAACTATAGACGAGTGCTACCCTCATCATTCTTTGGTTACGTCCATCTATGCCGTGCAATGGTCCAGTTATTCAGTGGTGTTAATCTGGAACTCTGGTCACGTCGGAATCCCAGAAAGAACTTGCTGACAGGCTGGCCAAACAGGCTGCACAGAAATTGCTTCTGGAGATGGGCATTCTCGCAACTAACCTGCATTTGTTATTATGTCACAAGGTTTTTCAGCTTTGGGAGACGAAATGGCAAAATCTCAGTACGCACAACAAACTGCGAGCCATTAAAGGGACCACGAATGTGTGGAAGTCCTTGATGAAGGCCTCTCTCAGGGACTCTGTGGTTCTCTGCTGGCTCCGCATTGGCCATGCCACAGCTACCTCTTGTGCTGTGGAAACCCGCCTCAGTTTTGTTGCGGTGCCCAGTTGACAGTAGCCCATATTCTTCTGCTCTGTCCTTCTTTGGCCTCCCTGCGACTTCATCTCCGGTTGCTGGACTCGTTATCATTGATTTTAGCAGACAACACCTCATCTGCTGATTTGGTTTTACGTTTCATCCATGTGGGTGGGTTTTATCATTCAATCTGAGTTTTAGTGCATGTCCTTTGTCCCTTTGTGTCCTCCACCCTAGTGCTTTTAGGGTGAAGGTTTTAATGTGTTGCAGGATGACTGGCTTTTCGTTTTTATTTTCGTGGTTGGCCAGTCACTGTAATCTGCTTCCTTGTTTTACTCTCTTCTAACTGTTTCTTGCATCTCTCTGTTTTCTTGTCCTCTTTTTCTCCTTTTAGTGTTCATTGCCTTTCTTTCATTCTTGTTGTCTGTACTTTATTTCCGTTTTGTGTTATATGTCTTGTCTGTTTTATTCTCAGACTTGTGGCATTGTTTTATTAGGAACAAGGGACTGATGACCTCGTAGTTTGGTCCTTTTCCCCCTCTTTTAAACAAACAAACAAACCAACCAACCAATTGCCACTCCTGCCATGCACTAGTGCTGCTGCTCGCAGTGTGGTTTCAGTTGTCTGAGACTGTGTGTGTGTGTGTTTGTTTTGATGAGAAGGGTCTTAATGGCCAAATGCTGTAATTGTGTGTATCTTTTTGTTGTACCTATCGCGACTCAGCATCTCTGATATGTACTGGATATATCTTTAGACTTGAGAGTTGGTCTCCTTGCCGATCTCGGAAATAGTGATTTTACGCATCAGACTCATTTGCAATTACGTGCACAAGCAATGAAGCTAGAATGAAATGCTCATAACACCCCTCATATCTCAGAAATGGTTTGAGATATTGAAACGACATTTTGGCAAATGACAATGCACAAAGAGAAGAGTATTTTGCCATATGGTAGCCAAGTGGAACTTTCCTATGTACTGCAATATATGAGTAACTACACTTTCACAATGGAATGGTGTAATTTATTGGCTCATCTGCAGCTGGTGAAATAAGGGTTACTGTGGCTTTGCAACGAGGTAAGTGAAGAAATTGCATATTTATATTTATACCAAGAATGTGCTTTTGCATAAGCTTTTGACCTGATTTGTCCTCAGTTCCTCATTTAACAAACTATTGTTTCAGGATTCCGTTGCATTTGCAACTTCATTAGGATGTTAACGAGGTGACAGTGTGAAAATTGCTCCTTATTCTGACAAAAGAAGCAAATTTGAACATGGCAACAAGGAAATGTAGGTGATACTCGAAATTTGCCACTAATGGGTGTAGGTACTGATGACCCTGCAGTTTGGTCCTTTTACACCCCAAACCAACCAACCAACTGATGAGTGTGTGGTTTTCAGGTTACAGCAAGTTTTAGTTGCTACAAGTATAGTAAAATGAACACATTGAAAAACTTATACATCTGTACCACGTGAAATACATTGTTTGTGAAAATTGACACATGGATATTAGACAAGCGAGAATATGAAAAAACATATGGTGTACTGAGAGATTGTTAAAACATTACTAGATGTTATTCCAACTGTGGACCAAAGCATTATAAAACCAACAACATTGCAAAATGAGAGAATACCTCAAAAATATGCAAGTAGACAGCATTTCCTGATGTGAGGAAAAATAGGACATAATGTATTATTAGTAACATAAACATCTTTTAAGGTGCAAAAGGCAAGCCAGATTGTAAAAAAGTTTCATTACGGATCACTGATAATGCTTTATTTTTAACAAAATGAAATGCTGTTGGTGACAAAAATACCCATTTTCTTGTGGTTGCAAAGAAAAATTTAAAATTCCGACAATAACTATGGAAATAATCTCAGAAAGATGTAGGTGCCTTAAAAGATTGGTAAAAGATGCTGGTTGGAGAGCACCAATAAAATGTTTCTTATACTATGTTCATTATTATAGGCTACTACCCATCACTGTGTTATGTCTATTATTTTACAAGTATTGTGAATTTCTATACTTAACAAAGCCTCAGAGAGTCAGCGACTGCCACAGTTTTCTTTCTAGCATTGTTCATACTTTATCTTGATGATATGAACTACTTTCAAAGTGCAGAAATGTACTGCAGTAAGTAAAATGATTGTAAAGTGTCACATCGTGCAATGTACTTGCAGTGAGACACAGTAGCAACTTCTGAAATGTGTTGTACGTGACCTCTGACGTGTCATGCATGCACGGCAGACCTGGGTCCATGAATAAATAACTAGAACACACCAATTTGTTCCCAGACACAAAGGGACCTGGCCTGTGGACAGACCAGAGAGCTTCTCTTCTTAGGACAGTGGTGAAGTGAACTGCAGCACTGTTGTGTTTTTACTGTTTTTTCAAGCCCCATCCAAGTTTTGTTACTGATGTCCTTTAAAATTCCACAGAAAGTAGTGTATAGTTCTTTACGAATATATCAGGATAAATTTCTATTAAAAAGCCCTTGATGTCATAATTTGGCAGCTGTAAACATTAAACATTACTTGCATAAATGAGAACATTCACTTCTTCCCCACAATAACTTAGCCAAAACTGCACCTTGATTTATTGACTGTTTTTTGATATATTTAGGATGGCATGTTCTAGCTGCTTCGCTCTGTATATGGCGAATGGCAACACTTCCTCGTGGTCCTCCCAGAACTGATTTCTCATATGACCATTTATCCTGTTAAGAACAAAGTACTTATTTCTGTTTCCTAGAAAGTCTTCAAGTCAGTCATAAAAAAGGTTTGATATTCTGTATTCTCAAATTACTGTCCACTGGTGGGGAATTGTAACTAATGCCTTCTGGTGGCTGAAGAACACCACATGATACTGGTTCACACTATTTACTGCCTTCTAGATTTCCTGGACAAACAGAATGAACTATTTTTCTAAAGATAACTGTTTTCAGGATACATATCGAGTCTTGCAGAAGAGATTTTTACTCCCCAAAATATTAGCATAAAATGTTTCATGTTTCTGCTATTGACGTTGGCAATATAGTTTTACAGTTATTCACATCTGACTAGCGACACTACTTGAAAGCGTCGGAAGCTGTGCTATAACAAAACTGTTGATTGATGAGATGCTCTTTAAGCAAATGAAAGTATTAATAGATGTTTTTGTTGATTAAGATTAAGTGTTCCTGAGTATAAATCAAATCAGGAAAAGAATTTGAATGAGGAAGTGAAAGGAAGGAAAGTTATACAAATAATCTTTTGATTAACACTGCTGTTGAAATGTATCGGTGTATGATGTGATGTACATGTGAATGAGTGATAGAATGCATAATAAAAAGGTCCTGTAAATATAAGTTGCACTATAACATCTTTACATGATATGTATTTTTTAAAAAAATGCTGTTTACAGATGAAGTACCAGCCTTGAAAGAGTTCCTTGAACTAGCAAAGACACAGCTTCAGAATGTGAGACATACTTCACGTCCTACATTATCTACATTATTGACTCATGATTTCTTCAGTCATGACTTCATTAGAGTTTATAGTTTTCTTGTGGAATTGCCTGTTAAAACAGAAGAAGAAAAAAAATCTTTCTTCAGGTACTGAAAATATTGCATTCTTTCTTATTTTCTTCCTTTAGAGTAATGAAAATGCTCTCTAATGATGTAACGTTCTTTTGTTATTGTCTGTGATATAATTATATTGGATGTAAACATTCAGAAATGTTTGTTCTCATAGGTATTAGGAGACATTTAATATTCTTCAGCCATTGTGTCAAAAAAGAAACTGTTCATTGAGTGGCATATCCATTCCATTTAAGCAAGCATTTTGTCAAATGGTGACAGTTTACTTGTAGCACACTTCCGGAATAGTGTTCAGCTGTAATTTGGTGACTTCTAACATATGGATTATGAGATGTTGTAGTTCCTGATTTATGGTATCTTTTAATAGATAAATCATTGCCATTTATTTATTTGAGATATTGAAACGGTAGTTGCAGTGTGGCTACTGAGTAATGATTTCCATTTAAAGTATCCCCCTTTCACATAAATAACACTTTTGAAAATATTGCTGTAACTATAAAAACCTGTCAGTGTAATGTAATGGAACACTTGTGTTTGAAAAATGCTGTTTTTCACCCAACTGTATAAAGAATGGGAAGTCGAAGGTTAACAAAGTTGACAATATCATCCTAACATTCAGTTTGCCTATACTTCGAAAGCTCAATCGAGGCTGGATTTATTCAACTGAAGATAAGACCTTATGTGTCCAATCTGATGTGATGCTATGGATGCCAAAGATATGGTCACACCACAGTAGATTGTAATGGCAAGGCAACAGGCAGCACAAGGCCATCATGTTCAGTGACCACTGTGAAAATTGTCCAGGTAATAGCTCTACTTGGAGCAAGAATTGCCCAATATTTTTTACGAGAAAATAAAATAAAAAAAGTGATCAAAGTAATTTCATATTGAGGCCGTAAAGAATAAAAGACCTTGCAAGCTCTTGTTTCACGGCTCCTTACACTACAACTCTGAGAAAAGCTGTTGCAATAGTCAGTGCATCCATGCAAATGAAGATAATGTACACTCCTGGAAATGGAAAAAAGAACACATTGACACCGGTGTGTCAGACCCACCATACTTGCTCCGGACACTGCGAGAGGGCTGTACAAGCAATGATCACACGCACGGCACAGCGGACACACTAGGAACCGCGGTGTTGGCCGTCGAATGGCGCAAGCTGCGCAGCATTCGTGCACCACCGCCATCAGTGTCAGCCAGTTTGCCGTGCATACGGAGCTCCATCACAGTCTTTAAAACTGATGGCATGCCGCAACAGTGTGGATGTGAACCGTATGTGCAGTTGACGGACTTTGAGCGAGGGCGTATAGTGGGCATGCGGGAGGCCGGGTGGACGTACCGCTGAATTGCTCAACACGTGGGGCGTGAGGTCTTCACAGTACATCGATGTTGTCGCCAGTGGTCGGCGGAAGGTGCACGTGCCCGTCGACCTGGGACCAGACCGCAGCGACGCACGGATGCACGCCAAGACCGTAGCATCCTACGTAGTGCCGTAGGGGCCGCACCGCCACTTCCCAGCAAATTAGGGACACTGTTGCTCCTGGGGTATCGACGAGGACCATTCGCAACCGTCTCCATGAAGCTGGGCTACGGTCCCGCACACCGTTAGGCCGTCTTCCACTCACGCCCCAACATCGTGCATTCCGCCTCCAGTGGTGTCGCGACAGGCGTGAATGGAGGGATGAATGGAGACGTGTCGTCTTCAGCGATGAGAGTCACTTCTGCCTTGGTGCCAATGATGGTCGTATGCGTGTTTGGCGCCGTGCAGGTGAGCGCCACAATCAGGACTGCATACGACCGAGGCACACAGGGCCAACATCCGGCATCATGGTGTGGGGAGCAATCTCCTACACTGGCCGTACACCTCTGGTGATCATCGAGGGGACACTGAATAGTGCACGGTACATCCAAACCGTCATCGAACCCATCGTTCTACCATCCCTAGACCGGCAAGGGAACTTGCTGTTCCAAGAGGACAATGCACGTCCGCATGTATCCCGTGTCACCCAACGTGCTCTAGAAGGTGTAAGTCAACTACCCTGGCCAGCAAGATCTCCGGATCTGTCCCCCATTGAGCATGTTTGGGACTGGATGAAGCGTCGTCTCACGCGGTCTGCACATCCAGCACGAACACTGGTCCAACTGAGGCGCCAGGTGGAAATGGCATGGCAAGCCGTTCCACAGGACTACATCCAGCATCTCTACGATCGTCTCCATGGGAGAATAGCAGCCTGCATTGCTGCGAAAGGTGGATATACACTGTACTAGTGCCGACATTGTGCATGCTCTGTTGCCTGTGTGTATGTGCCTCTGGTTCTGTCAGTGTGATCATATGATGTATCTGACCCCCGGAGTGTGTCAATAAAGTTTCCCCTTCCTGGGACAATGAATTCATGGTGTTCTTATTTCAATTTCCAGGAGTGTACATGCAAGTGTGCATATGACAGTGCCCTAACTAACAAGTCCACAGCAGCTTTTGAGCTAGCTCCAGCAGAGGTCTCTAACAAATTACAGAAACAATGCTCAGTCACAAAGCTGGATTCATAAAATAGATCAATCTTTCATAAACAGTCTGCATCACAGGGTTATGTGCTTCACGTTAGACCCACCTTATGAACTTGTGTATAATGGGGCTCCTGAGAAACTCGTACACTAACGCCCCATTCCTTTTCTCCTCTTCAGAGATTCCAATGCAAATAACTCTCCCTTGTGAGTGTTTTCGGATTGGGTGTATAAAAGTAAACAAAAAAGAGAAAGGGATAACCCTGTTGCCTTATGCACATGCAGATTTGTTCAGGGTGCAATGGCTAATCAGTTTTTTCCATTTTGAGAACATGAATTTTTCACATGTACCTAGTTCTTCATACAAGAAAGACCTTCCACATAAAGTAATATAACGAGCAGAATTAGTCATTTTTGCGAGAGATGCGGGTATTACGAGCAATTCAAATGCAAATACAGCACCGGAAAAAATATATACTCTAATGTTAAATAAGTCGTTTTCCACTTAACAATTTCTCTCTACCCCTCTAAAGCTTCCCAAAACCCTCACCCCTCCCCCCTCCCTACCCCAGCCTCCAGTCACACTAGCCAGCTTCCATCCACCTCTCACTAATTTCCTTCTTTTTACTCCAAATTTATGATTATCCCATCCCTTTCCATGCACTTGTGTGTGTGTGTGTGTGTGTTTTGATAGTTGTGTAATAAAAATTATTTAAATAATTCACTGTTTTCTAATGTTTTGTTTTTCAGTTGTCTTGTAGACCAACTACTGACATTTCCAGAAACTCTTGTCGCAAAACAGCTTAGTGGTTTATTGTTGGCCCGTCTTGTGTTATTGGATTCAGCAGCACAGGAATGCCTTCTTCCTCACATTTTGCACCCTAGGAGTGGTAAGTGTGGATTCTGAATTCTATGGATTTATCTGTTTTGATGGATATATAGGAAAGGAACAAATGCCTAACGTTCTTTACTGCCAGCTGTTCATTCAGTTACATTTTTAATTAAGTGCTTAATTGTACTCCAGTTGCTACTTTTCTAGATTTTTCATTCTTACACATTTTTTTTTGCTTTACTGTATATTGTTGTCATTTATGTTATGCAGTTGTCACATATTTGTGAAATTTAGGATGAATGACTGTTTGATGCACTGAGATTTAAAGCCTTTTATATGACTGAAACTTCTATGTTTTCTTCGAGTGGCTATTTTGCTCAAAGCAACATGATGATGTGCTTTTGATATTTTAAATTTTATAGAGGCTGGTGTGAAATTTTGGTATTGATGTGGTAACAGTACAAGCATACTTTGAGATTTATTGTGAAGAAATCTGTCTCTCGGCAGATTTAAAGCTGTTGGTCATGGACAGGTCCATGATAAAACTGTCATCACTCTGCAAAAACAATGAGAAAGGAGATAAAGATGGTACAAGACCCTTTTAATTCGGTAGGCTCTTACTTTACAGTGTCAGTCCCAGAGTACATCTACAGGGTTCCTTTTCCACCGGGTACTGTTTAGTGCCTTATGTTGGCAAGTACCTTCTATGATGATATGCGACAAGTCCTCATGGACTTTATCTCTTCACCTTTTCTTTGGTTTTCCTAGCGGTCTTCTTCAACAGGGATTTCAAAGGCCACAAGTGTTTGTCCATCAGAGTGTCATGTCCTACCCATACAACCCGCTTGCTTCTTATCAAGCCTACAGTGTTTGGTCTATTGTAAATTTCATGCAGCTCACAATTATGCCAGTTCCTTTCTCCAGTAATTGTATCTTGTATTGGACTATTGATCTTCCTTAACACTTTTTGCTCAGAAATGAAAAGATTAAAATCTTTTTCCAGACACTGCAAGTTTCACAACCATACAGCCCTTCGGGTTGATCATTGTTTTGTTCAACTGGAGTTTGAAATTCCTTGAGAGACTGCACAATTTAAAAAAGCTGACCCAGACTGATGTATGATCGGTTTGTGGCTTCAATCCTCACTTTGGTTTATGCCTCACATGATGCAGCTCCTGTAAAGATTAACCCCCCCAGATATTGAAAATTATGAATCCTTTTCTATGGTCACGTTCAGACTACCAGATGCTGCTTGGACTTCGATTCGTTCACAAGGATACTGAATCTGTTCCCTACCGCCTCCACGCTATCACTCATCTGCATCAGTTCTTCCATAGATCTGCACATCAGGGCCAAATTGTCAACAAATGCAAGATGTGCGATTTTCTAACCCTATCCCTTAATCCCTTGTACGTTATTAAAGAAATCTTCCCTCATTATCTTTTCAAGCACCAGGTTGAACAATGTCGGGGACACGCGATCTCCTTGTCTCAACCCTGCGTTTACGTCAAATCTCTTCATGACTAGGTTCGAAAGCTTCACTTTGCCTTTTGAATCAGAGACAAACTATGGGTAAAAGTTTTTTAGGTATTCCAAACTTAGTTATGCAATCCATCAGGCTCTCCCAGTAGATGAAATCGTATGCCATCTTAAAACCTGTGACGAGCACGTGCAGATCTTTGCAATATTCCCACTTATTTTTAGGGAGTTGTCATAGCTTCATAGCTTACAGATGTCGTCGACAGTCAAAAAGCCCTTTCTGAAAAACCCCTTATATTCACTGATCACTTCTTCTGCAAACAGCTGGATTCTATCCACTATATGGTTTGACAAGATCGTATAATAAACACTCAGGAAGGCAATTTATCTGTAGTTCGTGCAGTCCAATTTGTCACCTTTCTTGTGTTTAGGCAGATGACCATTGTTTTCCAGTCTTGTGGGATCCCCTACAAAATCCAGATCCTCTATATAAGTCAGTGAATTTTCTTGTGGGGTCTCTCTCTTCCAGCTTGAATGTCTTATGCCTGGCTTCCATCTTCTGGATTTCTGTTGTTCTTTATTACCTGATTATTTCTTTTGTATGATAGCAGAATAAACCTTTGAAGGAAATAGTGATCATGTGTGTGGGAGATAAGGGAATTGGAAACAGATACTACTCTTCTGTGATACTTGTTAATGATCTACATTTACATCTACATCTACATCGATACTTCACAAACCACTATACAGTGCATGGCGAAGGGTACCCTGTACCACTATTTGTCACCTCCTTTCCTGTTCCACTTGCAAATACAGCTAGGGAAA
Organism: Schistocerca gregaria; assembly: GCF_023897955.1. Taxonomy (NCBI): domain Eukaryota; kingdom Metazoa; phylum Arthropoda; class Insecta; order Orthoptera; family Acrididae; genus Schistocerca; species Schistocerca gregaria. The sequence continues at coordinate 871,281,873 of NC_064931.1, read as the reverse complement.
AACAACTGTCTGTATGCCTCCGTATGAGCCATAATTTCTCATATATTATCTTTGCTATCCTTATGCACAGTGTATGTTGGTGGCAGTAGATCCGTTTGCTAGTCAGCTTCAAATGTCTGTTCTCTAAATTTTCTCAATGGTGTTTCTTGAAAAGAACGTCACCTTCCCTCCAGGGATTCCCATTTGAGTTCTCGAAGCATCTCCTCAACACTTACGTGTTGTCCAAACCTACCAGTAACAAATTGGCAACATGCCTCAGAATTGCTTTGATATCTTCCATCAATCTGACCTGGTACAGATCCCAAACACTTTAACCATACACAAAAATAGGTCTGTGGTCTCCTTTACAGGTGGACCACTCTTTCCTAAAATTCTCCCAATAAACCAAAGTTGACCATTCACCTTCCCTACCACAGTTCTCACATGCTTGTTTCACCTCATATCGCTTTGCAGTGTTACGCCCAGATATTTAAATGATTTGACTGTGTCAAGCAGGAGACTAGTAATACTGTATGTGAACATTACATGTTTGATCTTTATACCCATATGCATTAACTTACATTTTTCTACATTTAAGGCTAGCTATAATTCATCACACCAATGGGAAATTTTGTCTTGTATCTTCCTACAGTCACTCAACTTCGACACCTTACTGTATGGCACGGCATCATTAGCAAACAACTGCAGATTGCTGTCCACCTTGTCTGCCAAATCATGTAGGCATATAGAGACAACTGCAGTTCTATCACACTTCCATGGGCCACTCCTGACGATACCCTTCTCTCTGATGAACACTCACCATCAAAGACAACATACTGGGTTATATTATTTAAGAAGTCTTCATGCTCCTCGCGTACCTGTAAACTTATTCCGTATGCTTGTAGCTTCGTTAACAGCCTGCAATGGGGCACCGTGTTGAATGCTTTCCAGAAATTTAGAAGTATGGAATCTAATTACTTGCTGGACCAGAATTGTAGAATGGTAGAAAGAATACTTTGAGCAACTTTTAAACTGTAAAATTTTTGGAGGAAACTTATGGCTTGAGAGTATCAGTATCATTAGTCGCCCTCATATTTAACACACACACATGTCCCTTGGAAAGAAAAATTGCTTGATGCTGTAGTCTAACATATGGGCCCGATCTTCTGTGATATTACCCTCATTGTCATTGCATGATGCATATGAGGTTGATAGTAATGTATTCCTTGGGTCCTCTTAATATGTGAGTTCTTAGAGTCTGAGAACGCAACCTCCATGTTTTAGTGTCTCCCACTAGAGTTTGTGGAGCATGTGTGTAAAAATTTGCTTTAGCTAAACACACTTGTAACAAATCAAGCAAGCTACTCTCATTTTAATGTTCTCCAGCTTTAGTCATGTTCGATAAAGATCTTGCTCAGGGGAATAATACAAGTAAACATATTCAAGAAAGGTTTCAATCAACTATAATGGTTTATTGCCTTAGTTGATTGCTAAATTCCTTTGTTCAATTCATCTAGAGTGGCTATGGAACTATCACTTACATATGCAACTTTTCAGATTAACTGTTACACATCAAACAATTAGGGTAATTTGGCTTGTTGATGTTACAAATGATGATGATGATGATGATGATGATGATGATGATGATGATGATGATGATGTTGACAATAACAACAACACAGATCGAAGTAAGGAAAGCGAGGGGAATAAGACAATAAACTGGGCAGAAAATTAGAAAGCAGCAGGAGAGGAGCAGCTATTGTCAGTAACAATTTGAAGAGGAGGGGGAAGTTTCAAAAGAGCATTAAAATGAATAACAGGAATATTGAGAGAAAGAAAAATAACAACAGTAAATAGTGGCTATTCACAAAGAAAACACTGCAGTGAATCACAACTACTTCAGCCATACTTTGTTAGTAAGTGCGACTCTTTAAGACATGGCCAATTATACGCTTACAGGGACAAACCACGACCTCCTAAGAACAATGTGTGTATCTATATACAGGGTGTTACAAAAAGGTACGGCCAAACTTTCAGGAAACATTCCTCACACACAAATAAAGAAAATATGTTATGTGGACATGTGTCTGGAAACAATTTCCATGTTAGAGCTCATTTTAGTTTCATCCACCTACGCTCAATGGAGCACGTTACCATGATTTCATATGGGATACTCTACCTGTGCTGCTAGAACATGTGCCTTCACAAGTACGACACAACATGTGGTTCATGCACGATGGAGCTCCTGCACATTTCAGTCGAAGTGTTCGTACGCTTCTCAACAACAGATTCGGTGACCGATGGATTGGTAGAGGCGGACCAATTCCATGGCCTCCACGCTCTCCTGACCTCAACCCTCTTGACTTTCATTTATGGGGGCATTTGAAAGCTCTTGTCTACGCAACCCCAGTACCAAATGTAGAGACTCTTCATACTCGTATTGTGGGCGGCTGTGATACAATACGCCATTCTCCAGGGCTGCATCAGCGCATCAGGGATTGCATGCGACGGAGGGTGGATGCATGTATCCTTGCTAACCAAGGACATTTTGAACATTTCCTGTAACAAAGTGTTTGAAGTCACACTGCTACGTTCTGTTGCTGTGTGTTTCCATTCCATGATTAATGTGATTTGAAGAGAAGTAATAAAATGAGCTCTAACATGGAAAGTAAGCATTTCTGGACGCATGTCCACATAACATATTTTATTTCTTTGTGTGTGAGGAATGTTTCCTGAAAGTTTGGCCGTTCCTTTTTGTAACACCCTGTATATATATCTAAAAACAAAATGTCTGCTTGTCTGTGTATGTGCGGATGGATCTCTCTCTCTCTCTCTCTCTCTCTCTCTCTCTCTCTCTCTCTCTCTCTCTGTGTGTGTGTGTGTGTGTGTGTGTGTGTGTGTGTGTGTGTGTGTGTGTGGGCGCGCGCGCGAGTATATACATGTCCTTTTTTTCCCCCTAAGGTAAGTCTTTCCACTCCTGGGATTGGAATGAATCCTTACCCTCTCCCTTCCCATGTGGAATGTTTCCCTCTAATACAGGGTGCACCAGCTATCTGGTCCGCCCAAAATATCTCTGAAACAATAACAGCTATTAGAAAACAACTTTCACTGGTACCAATGTAGGGCTGGGGCCCATGAATGTACATATTTGGAAACATTCTAAAACGAAAGCATATGTGTTTTTTAACACAAACTTATGTTTTTTTAAATGGACCTCCTATATTTTTTCTGCAGCAATCCATAGCATGACAAAGCACATACACAATGGCATTGATTGCATCGCAATATTCCCATTATATCCCGAGATATTAAGACATGAAGTTGATGCTTGAAACACCCGACATGCGCTGCTAGCTCACGTCTTGAGGCTCAATCGTGAACCCCATGCTGCCTGTAATCGAGATGTGATTGACATGCGTAATCACACTTTCGTACTTATCAAGAGGTCCGAAACGAATAATACGGTCTGCTGCCATCCTGCATTAACGTCGTATATTCCAGCAGATATTTATCCCATAGGCTAGAGGTGATGCGGTTCTGTAACATATCTGTGTACCGCAACATTAGTCACAAAGTTAACTTCGCTTATCGTTAATCCAACATAATAAATTTACCAAATTAACACACATTTATGTACTTCATTTCTGGCCTGGCTTATACCATAAATTTGGATTAAGTTGGTAAACATGAGAAGGTGTAGCTCTCGTGTAAGATTGGAGGAAGCAAGGTGAAGTGGCTAAGGAACACAGCAAGAAAATGGATATGAAGAAACAACAGTACCTGCAGATGGCCAGAAACCCGTTGGACAACTAAGAACAGGGGTACTTTATGAGGTAATGAGCAATCTAATAGTTTCATTACTAGAAAACATGGATGTAAAGTAACAGTACAAATAAAGTGAAATCTTAAATTTCGATTGGCATTTATGTCGAAAGGATATAGTGGATGCCAGCGGTGACATATCTAACTAGAAAGTCGTAGATTCTGAGTGAAGGGAAGGATCAGAAACACCACTTTCCTCACTAGCTGCAGTGGCAGAATACTTCAGGTATAGCATGAGTAAACTTCTTGACCATGCTATCATAATTGTGGAGATTTCAACTTAACAATTGTAAAATGAGAGCTTGATGCAGTTAGATTTGGTGGACACTCTGTTCCAAAAGATCCATAGTGAGGAGATCATACAGGATGTAGAGTATGTCAGAAAATGAGAACACACAAAAAACATTTGCAAAGAAAAAAAGGATATGCTAATGTACCTCCCACAGGTCCCAAATGAAATTTTCCTGGTGGATATGGAATAAGTCAAAAAATCTTTTAAGTGTTTTCATTTAAAAGGTAGTAACAAACTTGTCACAAAACCTGTAAATGTCCAACAGATTGAGGTGCATATGATAATTCTTAGGCTGTTGTAGTTGCACTACAAAATTACTTAACAATACTTAGTTATATTAACTACATTACTGCTCTGAATTGGATAGAAGTGAGGCCATACATAATGCTTGTGTTGTTTGATATTGTTAAGGGAAAATTGTATGTCAGATTGTATAAAATTGGACATTTTCTGTTTCTTATTCCATATGTACTTTAGTCTATGCTGAACAGTTTGGTATATCGGAATCTAAAAAGAGACAACTTTTAAGTCCTTCAAATAATAGTTTAAATGTGACACACTATAGATAATTTTCAGCATCTCGTATACAGTGCCAGAGTTGAAGAGTCATATCTTGGGAACCCAACAGTCTAGAAGGCTCTGAATTGCCTGTTTTGTTACCACTGCTACATCTCAGAGGTTGCCATTACAAATAAACAAATCAGGCCTTTGTTTCTGGTATTAGTTTGTACAAAAATAGTTTGCTAGCCAGCAATTTCTGTAATATAATTGCATATATTGTTCTTTTATACATAAGTAAAATGACTGACTGTAAAAGTATGTTTAACAAAGTCAAGTATGGGGTTGACAGATACGTCACATATGAATTTGTGTCTTAAGTTTTCGAAAAAAAAGTATGCAGACAGTGAAGGAAGTGTAAATAACCAGATTAATGTGTCTGAAGCGACCACACCCTCTAGTGTAGTGTAGACAAGCTGAATTTTCTGGTAATCTTTGGCAGCAGTGATGCTATCAAACATATACTCAAAGATTTGCTAAATGCAGAGCTACTATAGAAATGTTTACATAAGACCCAGAATCTGAATGAATTCTTCAATAATGTTGTGTGGTGCCATGTGCCTAAAAATGTTTCTGTTGGCCTCATGACTCTATAGTTAGCAGTGTCTGCTGATGTAGTAACTTTTAAAAGTGGAAACTACAAAAGACTGAAGGTCCTGGAAAAGGTAGGTGTGCGATTAGGGCAAAACACAGCAAGAGCTCTGTGAGAACTGTTTGTGCTTCATGTAGGCCAAGCAAAATTTGCTGCTCAGCAAATGATAAAAGAAAGAAAACCATTGAGCAGTTGTGACACTTACAAGGACACAGATAATGGGCCAGGACAATTCTGGTGCCTGAAAGAGCCACAACTTTAAATCTGTATAAAAGTTTATGATTAAAAGAAACTTTGAACCTCAATATCTCAAAACTGTTTGTGTAATAAGTAGCCTGCTATGTCAAGAAGTACTAAAGGGAGAAACATGAAATTTTCACAGCATTCCAAGAATAAGATTCAACATACATGGAACTAGAAAAATAAAAGGTTCTATGTTGTTTAGTTCTTATGTTCTTTCATTTACAAAATTCTGCCAGAAAAATTAAGAGGCGGAGAAAACATAACACACCTAATAATTCTATTTTTTCAATAATTCTAGATCAGCATATCCACCAAAGTACATTCCTTAATTATGGAAAATTGGAAGCGGGTGTCTTAAAAACTTTCCAAGATAATGGTTCACAAATTTTGATAATTTAACATAGTATGTCCTATTTTGCCAATCTCACCCTAATACACACAATCTCACCCTAATAACATATATGCATCAGTTTGTTCTACTAAGAAATTCAGCAGTGGAGTAGCAGGAGTTTGTCACCAATAAATCCGTTAGGATCCTCTTCAACTGAAATTTATTAATAGTTAAACTTTATTTGATGGCAAATTATTGACAATGTGTGTTCCTGAATAATTGACACCTTTCTGGACCAAAGTAAGTGACTTTAAATCTTGGTGAAGATTATTCTGATTTCATTCTATGAACTAAGCTGTTGGTTTTAAAGAGATGTACCGTATTTACCAGAATATACAATGATACCTCTTTTTTTTGGTTCATTAGATTTTATTTTTAATGTATTCTGACTAATCAAAATTACAAACTGGTTTTTGTTTGTATTAAGTTTCTGTAAAAAGATAAAATTAAACATATTCTAAACTGGTGCCATTTATTTACTTTCAACATTTTAATAATCCAAGGAGATATAAAATACATGGTTTACCTCAATTTTTATCTTCTTTTCTTGTCTGCCTACTGTGGTATTGAAATTTATAATTATAATAATAATAATAATAATAATAATGATAATTATTATTATTATTATTATTATTATTATTATTATTATTATTATTATTATTACCACTGGTTGGGCTGTAATTTGCATCCATTATTGACTGCTACAGTTTACAGTTCTTACACCACTTACAATATGAGTGAACTGATAGACAACAATATGTTTACTTCCCTGCTCCCTACAGCTGATTTGGCAGAAATTGTACAACTTCAGATTAACACATTAGCCAGTCTTCAAAATCAACGGTGCTGTAGAGCAATGACAGCTTTAGTGCCATTGTTGAAGCTCATGCACCATTTGTTTCAAGTATTCTGTGCAAATGTATTTTTGGTAGCATTAATTTGTCTCCTGGGCTAAAGTCTTGGTTGTATTCACCACTATTCACATTGGTGTGTCTAATGCTCACAGGTTGACCACACGTCAGCTGCACATAGCAGATGGGATGTTGTGACCAAACCTGCTGACAAATTTGTAGTATTAAATAATTCTCGTACGAAATCGTGCAGAATCGTACTGTCTTTACGAAACATAGTTGAGGGGGAGGGGGGGAGGGAAATGTTAACTATGTACGTTTTTCCTTACGTCTTTCTTTCTACTAATTTTGTTTAAATAAATACATTTTCAGCACACATAATAACGTTAGCTGTTTGCTGCTGAGTGAAAGTCCCGCACTAGCCGTTCAGCCTAAAGTGAATGCCCTTTGGAAGCGGGCAGCGGCCACCTCTCCTCTGGTGCCTAGTGAACACTGGCATAAAAAATCTTAATGATGTCTCCGCGGCCGCGTTCCGCTGCTTTTCTCAAGACACAATACAGCCATTCACTCACCCCCACTAAAGTAAACTTCACACTGAAAAATGTTACTGCAAATATTGTTAATAAACTTTCCGAGTTAAACAAAACGTATAATCGGTGTAACCCAATGGGCTTTACACTGCAAGGCGATCATTTAATGTGTGCTTCTACCCAAAGCACAATGTGGATGAAGGGGCTTGATGCACAGATTCGGTGGGGCACACAGGATTGTACAATTTCTGACCTACGTGCTATCAGGATTCACCCATACCGCAGTAGCACACCACAGTAGACTCGAAACCTTACCTTAGTTAGGCCCACTGTAAGAAAAACTATTCCCAAAATTTTATTTTTGGTTGCCAGTTCTGAAGGAGCAATTTTGAAATCTTTAAATGTTTTTCTTTTAATTGCTTTTAGTTGTGACAGTGCCTTTCAGTGGCTGTAATGTGAATTTACTTTGAAACAACATGTAAGCCAACTGGGACTGGCCAAGTGGCAGCCATCTTTACTTTTGAAAAACTCGTTAGGTAAATCATGAATTAGCTAGCAAGGCAAATTTAAATTTGTAGCAAAATTAATGTTATTCAGTGGAATGTGGTTTATTTCTCTGAACAAAGTGACCACATTTAAAGATGGTGTTATAAACCAAAGCAATTTCTTAAATTGAATGTCTCCCTCTCTCTGCTATGAAGCAGTTCATAATAATAATAAATTTACTTATTGTACCTTTCACTCAATTGTTAAACAAACAAACCGTTTAACTTTCAAACCATCATTACACAAGAAACATGACCAGGAAACATGACTGGTGATGGCTTGGGGCTGAAATTTTCAGAGAATAAGTTTGCATATCTTCTATTCTTTGTTTCAAAGTAAGTTGACTGTAACCCCTCACATGTTCTGAGATCAAACAAACAAGTCTACAAAATTAGTACTTGCCTTGAGTTGCGTGCTGGAGGACTCATAGTACTGTTGGTACGACAATTCCGGTTGGCTCTTCACATCCCCAATGATGGACTTCTTTATTGATAGCCACATCACAAGGAGCAGCTATCTTTACTCATCAGAGTGTTGGCCGCATTCCATCATAAAATTATGCGGATTATTTTGCTTTCCGAATTGATACATATTGGAGATGACTTTGGGGCACAAAAGCTGCTGCCATCCGAATATTTGGTTGCACTTTTTTCACAACTTTACCAGCATATAAGCCTCACTTAACGGACCTATCACAGCCCGATACGCTGTGAAGGCTCCCACACAACTGCCTTTCTTTCCACTGTATTTTCCCTTGGCTCTCCTCTCGCCAAGGTCACCAAAACTGGTCATATAAAACCCTTTGTACTTTCCCTCATCTTGTCCTGTACATTTGTTTAACATAGTAACCATGAAGTTTTGACCTGAGGGGGTTACAGTCATTACAATTGTTTCATTGAAGGACAATAAAATTTTCCTTATCATTAATCAACAATTGGGTATGAAGTAATACTTTTATGTCAAAGATCTTTGTATACAAACACAACACTTTTACACATTCATTTGCTGACTTCTTTTACATCTCTCTGTAACACCTAATATCGATCTTTCAGCATACCAATACCCTAAACCAAAGTTTAAAAAATATTTAAAAAATTTATTTAATTTTTAATGGTGGCATCACAATGTGATAATGTAGCAATATTCTTTAAAATAAGTCTGCATGTGATCTTAATTGTTAAAGCTTCATCTGTAAATTACATAACCCTGTATTAATCCATTACACAATATAATAATGTTGATCTCAACAGCAATGGGTGAACCTGTGAATGTAAGATGACTCTGCATTTTTCAAAAGATGAATTTTGGTAAAATAAGAAAAAACCCTCATCTTACAGTCTGTTAAATATGCTATTTTTAATGATAAATTTCATTATGGAATAAATACATCGGGGAGCAGTAGTTGGTATCCACAGATCCTTAAACGAGGCCTCTGCAGGACATTCTTGAGTTTACATCACAAGTAATTTGTTTTATAAGTTTTTGGTCTCTGTAAACTTTAGCTGGCATGATGAGTTATTGCAAAAAATATACTGTGTGAAATATGGGGCAAAAGTAAGCAAAGTAGACTAGCTTTTATATTTTCATATCACCGATTTCTGACAACACATTGCACGTAGAGATTAAGTTTGGTGCTTTAGCAATTATTTGGCGTGCTCCTCTCAGCAGAATTTATCAGCAATCTGTAATCCCAAGAATTTAAGTGTCAAATTCTTCTGTCTGCTTGTCATATTTTAGACATATACAAGGGGGACCTGTGGAAAGTTCTAAACTGCATATAGTGTGTTTTTCAAAGTTTAGTTACATAGAATTGGCGAGGAAACATTTATTACTGGCCATGAAAATTTCATCAGCTGATCTTTGTAAGACTATATTTGATTCGCTATTTGTTGCAATGTTTGTATCATCTGAAAAACCAAACAAACTTAGCATCTGGTAATGTTACTGATGGAAGGTCATTGATAAACACAATAAAAAGTAAGGGCCGTGAGATGGAACCTTGTAAAACTCAGTATTTAATTAGTTCCCCGTTGGATGATTCTTGGAAATGCACATATCTTTCCTATTGACATCCTTTGTTTTCTGTCAGAGCTACACAATTTGAACTATTTTGCAGCATTTCCTGTGGCTCCATAATATTGTAATCTACTTTTTTTTAAAAATTGTGATTTACACTGTCAAATGTCTTTGACACAGTATCCTCTAATTTGTTGTCTAATGAATTAAGTACATTCTCACTATACTTGTAGATAGCCTTCATAATATTTGAACCCTTTAGAAATCCAAATTGTGCCATGGTGAATATATTCCACTGTGCAGCCACATTAATGTGACCATTGCCTATGTTCAGTGACAATGTGCAGTAAGCACTCACAGATAGCAGGTGGCAAAATAAGCAGTAGAGGGTATATTAAGTGTCTCGGGGATGTGGAAAATGTTGCAGTAGTTGTTGTCGTGCAGGAACGGGATGATTTACCTGGCATCCTCAAGGGCACGATCATTGGCTTTCTGTCCAAGGGTGGAAACATTTCCAAAACGGTTAAGTTTGTCAACTGTTCACATGCCACCACGGTTAATGTATACTGTGAATGGCAAAATGGTGCTATCCAAAACCAATGCCGAGGTAACGGTGGTGCACTGTGAGCTGTAGATGATGTGTGAATGATGGCTGTGGAGATGTGGGAAATAGATATGCAACTGTTAAGCAACTGACCACCCAGATAAACCAGGGCACTAACCAATAGTGTCTCCCGTATGACTGTTCAGCGAGCATTGCTGTGTACGGTCCTTCACAGTAGGCACCTGGTTCATGCACTTGTGCTGACTGCTGTAGAGCGCACATTGGATCAACATAATAATGGTTCTATTGTTGGCAACCGTGTCCACCCCTACATGCAGGTTTTTTTTTTTCCAGCACAATGGAATCTACCAGCAGGATACTACAACGTATCACACAGCTCGCATTGTATGTGCTCGGTTTAAAGAGTACCGGGATGGGTTTACTGTATTTCCCTGGCCACCAAACTCCCGGATTTAAATCCAGTCAAGAATCTGTGGGACCACACCAGTTGGGCTGTTTGCGCCATGGATCCTTAGCTGAGAAACCTAGTGTGGCTGGCTGTGACACTGGAGTCCACATGGCTCCATATCCCTGTCAGTACCTTCCAGAACTTCATTTACTCTCTCCATGCATGTCTTGCAGTGGTCTGCATTGCAAAAGGTGATTGTTCAGGCTTTTTGACAGATGGCCACATTAATGTGACTGGACATTGTATTTGTTGTCATGTTTATGAGGCCAGTTGTAACATTGCCTTTTCTAAAATTTTTGAGAATGCTGGAAAAAGTGAAATTGAAGGGAAATCTAAAGGTATTTCTTAATCTTCTTTCTTAAACAAAGGCTTAATATCAGCATGTTTAAACTATTCAGGAAATGATCCACTGATAAATTACTAGCTACACAAATAAAATAATATATTACGAAACTCAGAAGGCACACTCTTTAAGTAATTTTGTTGAAATTTTGTCATAATGAGAAACATTTTTAATTAAAAAAAAAAAAGATTTTATGGTGGGCATTACTTCTACTGGTGTAGTGACGGTCATATTCATATTACTGAAACTGCTTGCTATGACTGGTGTGATATATTCCATGGAAAATTCAGAGCAGTTCTCTCCAGTAGAGAACAGTTCCCAACCAATTCCAAAACAGCTCTGGCTAAAGTCATCTGCATAAAATGCAGTAGATCCAATTCATAGAAATACTGTTGTAGATGAGACACCATTTGTTGTTGCAAAATTCTGGAACATGTTCTGAATTCAAACAAAATGTCCTTATTGGAACTGAATTTCTTTCTCGTTGGAAAGAAATATTGACTTCAAAACCACAACTATTGTGGAACTTGACTTGCACTTTCTACACACAATATCTTAAGAACAATGGGTACAGGTTTTCTGGTGGAGTTGCGGGCTTCCAGATTTGCATAAATCTGTTGTTACAGTACCACACCAACAGTTACTTAAGAAAATACATTTGTATGCAGTATCTAATCAGACCTGCAACTGGACTAAAAATTGAAAGGCAGAGTACAGCTTTCCCCCTTTCCCCCTTTCTCACTTGATATCCTGGGAACCATGGATGAAAGGTAACAGGCGAATTGCATGTTTGTAGATTTCCTGGAAATGTTTGACACGGTGCCTTACTGCAATCTGTTAACAAAGGTTTGAGCATATGGAATAGGTTTCCAGAGATGTGAATAACTTAACAGTGCCTTTAAGTAAGAAAACCAAGTAAATTGTACTAGACAGCAAGTGTTCATCAGTCACGAGGGTATTGCCAGGATTGCCCCAGGGAAGTGTGATGAGATCCCTCTTGTTCTCTACATACGTAAATAATCTGACACATGAGGTGAGCAGGAAAGTATTGTCATTGTGTGACTGTGAGAAGACTTGGACGAAATTTCTGTATGATGCCATGAATGGCAGCTTGCCCTTAATACAGAGATGTATAAGTTTGGTGGGTAGACCACATAACGAATGAGGAGGTATTGAATAGAATTGTGGAGAAGAGAAATTTGTGGCACAACTTGACTAGATGAAGGGATCAGTTGGTAGGACATGTTCTGAGGCATCAAGGGATTTAGTATTGGAGGGCAGCGTAGAGGGTAAAAATCGTAGAGGGAGACCAAGAGATGAATACACTATGCAGATGCAGAAGGCTGTAGGTTGCAGTAGGTACTGGGAGATGAAGCAGCTTGCACAGGGTAGAATAGCATAGAGAGCATCATCAAACCAGTCTCAGGACTGAAGACCACAATAATAACATAAGTTAATGCAGAAGAGCAGGAAAAAACCATCCTCTAATGTTCAAATACAGTGTTAGTGATTTGTGGCTTGGCACAGTCAAGCTGATTAGTTGTCTAGTAGCATTTCATAACATTGGAAATGGAATGAACACACAAGACAGAGTTAGGGAAGGCACCTGGTTGACTTTAGTTTATTGGAAGAATTTTTGGAAAGTATAGCTCATCTATAAAGGAGACTGCATACAGAACACTAGCACAGCCAATTCTTGAGTACAACTAGAATATTTTGGATCCCCACCAGGTTGGATTAAAGGAAGACATCAAAGCAATTCAGAACCTTGTTGCTAGATTTATTTTAAGTAGGTCTGATCAACACATGAATTACGGAGATGCTTTGTGTGTTCTTCCTTGTAGGGGAAGATGGTGTTCTTTTTACAAATCACTGTTGAGAAATTTTAGATAACCAGCGTTTGTATCTGACTGTTGCATGATTCTTCTGCTGCCAGCATACATTTCATGTATGGACTGCAAAGACAAGATCAGAGAGATTAGGGTCCGTATGGAGGCCTATAGACAGTCATTTATCCCTCACTCCGTTTGGAAGTGGAACAGAAAAGGAAATGACTGGTAGTGGTAAAAGGTATCCTCCACCATATGTGATATGGTGGGTTGCAGAGTATGGTATATAGATGTAGATAGAGGGTCTGTAGGTAGTGATAGGAAAAAAAAAATATGTCAAAATTTGGTGTTACATTTTACCAAATTTGGTGTTCCTTTTTGCTACTGTTTTCAAATTCGTTTTTGTGCCAAAGTGAGTGTTATTTTTGCCAAAATCCGGATTGTTTTTTCCATATTTGTTGGTAGTTTTTGCCAAATCAGTGTTTTCTTGCCAAATCAGTGTTTTTTTTCTTGCCAGTTTTGGTGTTGTTTTCTTTGTCAATCCAAAGTTCATTACGTGGGAAATGAACTGTAATTTTAAGATTACCTGTACACATGAATCTCAACCTTCAGGCGATTAGAAGCCAAAATTCAATTGACATTCAATAACTATCAATTATGAATATTAGTAAACTGCCATACTCAGATATATGACATTTTGAGAAGGAACAATTACAAATTTTGTGATGTCTCATAAATTTGGCAAATTTGCATTATTTTGCAAAAACAACTTACTTTGCATTACCTTTAGTGTTAGAATTTTCAGTACATTGTCATGCCCCTGTCTATAGGTTATCCTAATAGAGGGAATAGGAGCTCTCCAAAGAAGAATGAAACAAATTGTCACAGGCTAGTTGGACTGGCATGAAAGTGTAACGGCAATGATGGAAAAATCTTAACTGGCAGACAGTTAAAGAAAGGCATTTTCTCTCCCAAAAGTTGCTTTGAAAATTTCAAGAACCAGCTTCTAGGGTTTAACTGTGGTTGCACTTCAGCCTCCTATTTAGTGATCCTATGAAGATACAATTAGACTAACAGCTTGTTTAGAGGCACACAAACTATCATTTTACCTTTCCTCACATAATCTGTAGATTTGTAGAGCACTAAGACGGGGTTGGGCAGAAATATGGAAACACGACAAGAATGCTTGAACATAAAGTCACGTCTTCAGTGCCCACTAGTCACCAGATCTCAGTATTATTGAGCTCTTGTTGTCTACTTTGGAGAGAAGTGAGCATGATCACTATCCACCTCCATCATCATTACCTGAACATGCCACTATTTTGTATGAAGAATGGTATAAGATTCCCTCGAACACCATAAAGGACCTGTAGTCATCAAAACTGAGTCTACTGGAAGCTGATCTGAAAGCCAACAGTTTTCATGCACCATAATAGACCTGGTAGTGTGTTGTGTTGCCGATATTTCCATATTATTACCTGCCCCTGTATGTAGATGTCATAAGCTTGTAAGACACAATTTAGCACATAAACAGTCTTGGATGTTATCAGTTGTCAACAGCAACAAGGTGGTTTTGAGGTTTTAGTGGATGAAATCTACCCCCCTCCCCCCCGTCTGACACCCCCCCCGCCCCGTATCCTCGGCCCCCCGTCTCCTCGCCTCCCCCCCCCCCCCCTCCGTCTCCTGCAGCAACTGTTGCTGATGTTTATTGACTTTTCTATTCAGGTATCTGCAATGTGCTATTTTTACACTATAGTGTTAATGAAGCAGAATGTTTCTGGGAAATGTGTGATATCGGTGACACTTTCCTGTGAAAACTATTTTACTCAGTTGTGGTTACCTTTTATTTCACTGAAGTGTCATTTAAATAGTTTTATATTCTTGGTACACAGTGGAGCTTACCACTCTTTCATGTGTCTTTGTGCAGAGAATGGAGGGAATGGTCTCCTGTCACCAAATATGTACAGACAATATATCGTACCACAGCTAGTACAGATATTCTGTGTGCGTGATGCACAGATTCGGTTGGTTCTGTTGAAGCATTTCAAGCACTACTTTCACATGTTTACTTTGGAACAGTTGAAGAATCAAATACTGCCTGAGGTATGTTCAAGACTCAAATTGCTTCTCTTGCTCAGACTTGAATTTACTGGGGTAATTTTCTCTGCCAACTTATTTCATTGCTCCGTGGCTTCAAAATTAGTTAAGCCTTCATATTAATTTGTAGCTTTTATTAGTTTTTGAGAAAAGAAGCTATGATACACAATTTGGAGGATTTATTTCATCTGTGTACCTGGTTCACAGTTGTATTTATTGACTAGTGTACCTGCCAGTGCTTCAAAATTGCTAAATATGTACAGAAACTGGATACGTGTACTAATCTCCTTCTCCACCCTCTTTCTGCCCATCTTGTCTTCCACCCCCCCCCCTCCCCATCTCCTTCTCCAGCTATGTCCATTTCACCTCCCCCCCCTTTTCTTTGTCCATCTACTTCTCCCCCTATTTCTGGTCTTGAGCCCTGTTTATTGTTATTGCAAATTCAGATTCCATAATAGTATTCTAATTATAAGTTGATAAGTCATAAATAAAACTTGTCTGTCTTCTTTGAAAACTAACAGCGAGGAAGAAAATGAAACAGCACATTGTTGTGTATACAATTATATGTAACACACTCACAGCAGAAAAAAACATAGCATTTTCATTCTCACAGTCAGTTTTAACAGAAAACCTGTACATTGTTGTTTAAAAACATGTATGTAACAGGGTGTAGACACCACAAGACAACTGGGACATCTGGAAAAAAACACGGGAATTAGTCTTCCAGGAAAAACCCTCGAATTTTGTAAAATTCCAGGAATTTTTCATTGTTTTACATTTAGTTTTCAGTTACATTTTTATAGTTTTGACTGGTAAGAGCTGATGCTCCAACAAAGAATTTTACTTTAGACCTCTACTGCAGAATAATACTGCAGTGATAAAACATAAATGTGAGAATAACACCAAAATAAAACTTTAGTTGCAAAGGAAATGTGTCATTTACGATAGCAAAACTTAGTGCACATACAAGTGTCTGCCGGGGAAAATATTGCAAATGATGGTTCGAGAAGCATTACTTTCAAAGTAAATTTCCTTTTACGTAAGGTGAATTTTGCTATGTGGGACAATGTGTGATTAATTTCTTAAACTGCTGAGAGTTTGACTCTCATTCAAAACTTAACACTTTGAGGATCGGCCACTTAGAATATTTTGAGCCCAGATCAGCCATTTATGCCATTATTTAAAGTTTTACAGACACATTTCTGTTTTATATGTGTGAAAGCTTAGCTGTTCTTGTAGCTATATGGTGTGTGTATTAATTTAAACCATTGTTCACACTACTTAAGTGTTGTTGCTGTTGCCTAAAAACATATGCTCTGAATATATGTTGTCAGTGTCTGGTGCCATCATGTGACGTGAGCTGTGATTGGTTGACAGAAGCATATCACACAGTGTAAATTCAATTTCAATGCTTTGGAAGCCACCATGTTCTATTCGCTGGAATTTGTAGTTCAACTTTTGTAATATGAAAATATGCAGTGTACACATTGCCACACACCAAATATCTTTCTAAAACACATTGTTTTTTGCTGGATTTTGTTTAGTAAAGTGGTGGGGAGTTCTTCGCCAGTGTATAAAATCTTCACCATTCAAAGAATTGATAAGTTTTACAACTCCAGGGGAAAGCATATTGTCACTTGACATGTCCTACAGAACATAAGAACACATCTCAGTATTAACAGTATGGGGGGTCACATCTGTTTGTCACCAACCAATGTAAAATTACTTGTGAAGTGATACAGTGGGTAATGCACTAGGCTTGCATTTGAGAGAACTGGAATTCAGATCCCCATTTGGCTATCCAAATTTATGTTGTTCATGTTTCTAAAGAGCCTTTAAGGATGACATGCTCTATTTCCTTCCCTTCATTGCAGTAACTGAATTACCTGTACATTTCTAATGACATAATTGGGGATGGGATGTCTAACACTAATTTTCCTGTTTTCTTTCAGTGTAGTATATTTCTGTTGTGTGTGATTTTTCAAATAGGCGTATGGAACAGTTAGAGGAAGTTTTACCGAGCGAGGTGTCACAGTGGTTAGCACACTGGGCTCGCATTCAGGATGATGACAGTTCAATCCAGCGTCCAGCCATCCTGATTTAGGTTTTCCATGATTTCCGTAAATCGTTTCAGGCAAATGCCAGGATGGTTCCTTTCACAGGGCATGGCTGACTTCCTTCCCCGTCCTTCCATAATCTGACGAGACTAATGACCTCACTGTTTGGTCTCTTCCCCCAAATGAATCCAATTAAAGAAAGTTTTGTCCTGTGTGTCAGTGAAGTTGTAATTTTGCTCTGTCTGAAACTAGATGATTAATCAGTTCATGCTTATACTTTCTTGTGAAATAATTTTATGTAAGGCATTTCTTAGTGTTAACTACTATATTAACTAAAAAGATCAGAAGACAGTGCTCAGAGCACCAGTTCCACAACTGAGTAAACAAACTATAAAAGTAACTGTAGTTGTGTTTTCCAATACAAATTGTATGAACCCACAGTGATGGGGGAGAAACAGGACATATACTCAAGGGCTGAGACAGCTCATTTGCAGACAAGCCATAGATGTCAATGGAGACAAATGAAGGAAGAGGGAATTAAATTATTATGAAATATGAGGTGTTTTAATACCATAATGAACGTTCAATATCCACATACCTTCCAGTTGTATAGAGGCTGGTCGCACTGATGCCTGTTGTAGGTACATCTGTGTTAATAGCGATACATAGACAGTGTTCATAGGGAAAAATGATTGTTTGAAGCATGCTTTATACACAAGTTTGTTCCGTTATATCCTGCATGTGAGCAGTTGAAGATTCCTTAATCTGAAGTTCTGTATTTAAATTATCACATAAATTGCATCCACATAGTAGGCTATATTTTGACGATAGTAAACATTGTCTAATATCAAGTGACACTTGTGATATGTAGTAATGAAAACTTACATTTTATTATGAATAAGTTAATTAGCAGATACTGCAGTTCCGCTACCACCTATTACTATGGCAACAGTGAACCACCCATTTCCATGTGAGAAGGTATTGTTTATGTCCAAACTAAAATTAAGGGAACATCCAAGAAATACACAGGGTCCATCGACTAGGGCGTGGGCTGCAACACTCTTCACGGGAATGCGATTGTTCTTGTCTCCTGACGTTGTTGTTAGTTTGATGTTTTCTATATATTTTTACATGATATCAAAGATCTGAAGCTCTAACCTGTAGACCTAATTTTTGTGGCTTGTAAACAATAATTCATGCAGTATAAAGTGTGTTAAGGGACTTGGTTCTGTTTTTAAGTGTTTAAGCTGTGTTGCAATGTGTGATAAGTGTGGATGTTGGTGCAGGGTAGTCCAACAGGTGGTACGTGAAGATTGTGGGTTAGTGTTCGGTTGGGGCAATTGTAGTGGGAGGGGGGTGGGGTTGGGGGAAGACTAAGAGAACTAGGAACAGGCAAAAGGGAAACAGCTCTTCAGCTTCCTCAATTATATTTGAGCTTACAGTATCTGATAAGTTTTGACTTATTACCTGAAATAGGAGGGGAAGGGCCTCATACAGTTGCAGGTCACAGTAGGGTGTAGCAGACTTTTAGAAAAGAAACTGAGTGTAGATAGATACCAAAAGAGAAAGGGAAGAAGAGTCTTGCTGCTAGGTAGTAACAATAGCAGGGATGTAGGGCAGATGGTATGAGACAAATTAGGAATAGAAGAAGCATTAAAAATACTGAAAGGTCATTTCCCAAATTCCATAGAGCAGATATATGTAACCTCTATAACAGTACAGGAAGTAAGAAAAACCATTATTTCTTTAAAAGCAAAAAATTCAGCTGGTGTTGATGAAATTTCTAGCAAATTGCTAAAAGCCTGCTGCAACAAGTTCAGTGAAGTCAGAGCTCATATATTCAATGTCTCTCTCAAACAAGGTATCTTCCCTGAAAGGATGAAATATGCTATTGTAAAGCCCTTCTACAAAAGAGGCAATGCCTCAAATGTTACAAACTATCAGCCTCTCTCTCTTTTGACTACATTTTCTAAAGTTCTCAAAAAGCTAATGTATGCCAGAATAGTCGCTCATGTAGAAAAACGTGCAATAATTAGTAAAAACGAGTTTGGATTCCGAGAAGGTATCTCCACAACCGAAGCAATATTTTAGTTTACGAATAACACTTTGGAATGCCTCAACAAAAAGACATTGCCTGTGAGCATATTTTGCAATCTGTCTAAAGCCTTTGTGTTAGTCATAGAATACTTACAGAGAAAGCATGCCACTATGGACTCCGAGGAAATATGGGCAACTGGCTCAAATCCTACCTACAGGGCAGACAACAGAAAACAGTGCTAGATGCTAACAATAGTCACATAGGAGGAGTAGAGTTTGACTGGGGAAAAACAACGATTCCAAGACTTACCAAGCGGGAAAGCTCCGGTAGATAGGCACAATGAATAAAACACACAAACACACACACAGAATTTCGAGCTTTCGCAACCGGCGGCTGCTTCGTCAGGAAAGAGGGAAGGAAAAGGAAAGATGAAAGGATGTAGGGATGTAGGTTTTAAGGGAGAGGGTAAGGAGTCATTCCAATCCTGGGAGCGGAAAGACTTACCTTAGGGGGAAAAAAGGATAGGCATATACTCGCACGCGCTCGCGCACACGCACGCGCGCACACACACACACACACACACACACACACACACACACACACACACACACACACACATATCCATACATACACAGACACAAGCAGACACAACAGACATATATATATAGAGAGAGGGGGAGAGAGAGAGAGAGGGAGGGAGGGAAACATTCCACGTGGGAAAAATATATCTAAAAACAAAGATGATGTGACTTACCGAACAAAAGCGCAGGCAGGTTGATAGACACACAAACACACACACACATGCACACAAAATTTGAGCTTTCGCAACTGGCGGTCTTTCCTGACGAAGCAACTGCCAGTTGCGAAAGCTCGTAATTCTGTGTGTGTGTTTGTGTGTTTTGTTCATGTGCCTGTCTGCCGGCGCTTTCCCGCTTGGTAAGTCTTGGAATCTTTGTTTTTAATATATTTTTCCCATGTGGAAGTTTCTTTCTGTTTTATTTACATCGTCATATATATATATATATATATATATCAGTGTCCTCAAATATACCATTGTCCTCAAACAGAGCAAGCAGCTTTACAATGTTTACAGATGACAGAAGTATTGTGATAGTAAGATACTCTCTGATCTAGAATTAAGTGCCAGCCATTTACTTCAGGATGTTCTGAACTGGTTCACAGTAAATTCTTTATCAATAAACCTAAGCAAAACTAATTATATTCATTTCCATTCTGGTCACAAAAGTCCACAGGAAATAAACATTATACTTGAGAGCCGGGGAGCAGATTGTTTGAAATCAGGCTTAACTGGGAACAACACATCCACCAAACCCTGAAAAACGCTCAGCTCAGCAACATTTGCCATTCGTTTCATTCACTTATGTGTTATGGAATAATCTTCTGGGACAATTCACCACTATCGAAAAAGGTTTTCACAAGTCAGAAAAAGGTTGTCCAAATTGTGTGTGGAGTGTATCCAAGAATCTCATGTCGCAATCTTTTTAAGCAAATAAGGATCCTAACCACTACTTCACAATATATCTTTTCAACCATGGCATTCATGCTTCACAATCCTTCTCAATATGAAACATGAAACAAATTAAATGTACCATCAGCATAACACAAGGAGGCAATGTGACATGCACTGTGACCTGAAAAATCTGTCCCTGGTGCAAAAAGGTGTGAAATACACAAGCACAAAAATCTTCAATGCACTTCCAAGTAATATAAAGTGTCTACGAGATAAAAAAGTACTGCTTAAAAATAAGCTGAAGGAGTTCTTGCTTGAAAAAAGCTTCTATTCTCTAGAAGAATTCTATAGCAGAGATGGCTAGTTTTATTTCCCAAATACTATTGTATATTCCTGCCTCAATATATCTTGCTGTGCTAATCAGATTAATTGGTGATCTGTAAAAAAATTTCTTGGACAAAATCAGAATGTTTTATCTGGAACTCTGCTTTTGAGTGTAATTTTATCCTACCGATTTGGTTTCTAACTTTTATTATTAATGTTTGTTTATTGTCGTTATGTAAACTAATGTAATAATGAACTAAATGTTTTTGACTCCTTCTGCATCCATGAGTTAACACGCAGAATTGGATCTACGGACTATATATTGCAATAAATAAATAAATAAATAGGGTACCAAATAACAAGTATTGTGTAGCTAAGTGACAGAGGACATAGGGAATTAGTGCAAAGACTTTGGTAGTAGGTGAAATAGGGAACAGTGTGGCTAAAGGCAGAAATTACAGGATTAGTGGTGACCTGGATGAAATTGAAGTAGAAATCATGCACACAAGTGTGAATTTTGTGGAGGTCTTAATGCCACCATGACTGGTTGTGGGTTAACACTACTGTGAGCCATGTGACCACTGAGTTGAGCAGACTGCTGCTAACTGAAATGAATTCTCATAAGAGTAGTGTGCCTGTTGCTACAATTGGAAGATGGTGATGTTCTAGACATGTCCTAGAGAGGGAAAGGCAGGTTGCTTGAGCTTCTTGCAGAGTGTGTACAGGAAGCCAGCTTCACCCAAAGCAAAATTCCTGTGGTTACTGGTGTCTGAGGGTACCATTTTTAGCTTAGGATTGGGATTTGGCACCCTGTTGCTAAATAAACTAAAATAACAGAAGAGCTGCACAAAATGCTCAAGAATAAACAGAAAAATGTTGGCTTATTTCATCAGAATATTAGAGTATTGAGGAATAAGGTAGAAGAGTTTCTTGTCTGAAAAGATAGAGGGGTCCTGTGCCTACCTGGGCACCATATAACTACAGGATTCGAGAAGTTAAATATAAAACAAACATTTCATTCATGTAGAACTAATATGGGAAAAAGAATTGTTGTTGTAATTAAGACAGAACCCAAGTTCAAAAGCATTGAAACAAGTAGATTTTGTAGCTATCAGCATACAGAAGTTTATCATATGATGATTCAGAACTTGGATCAAATACATAATTTTAAGAGTTTACAGTGTAAGAAATGACAAGCAAAATACATGTACAGAATCAAATGTTCAAAGTATTATGCTAAAGTACCTACACATTACATAAGTTCTTAGATTTCTAAGTCCAGTTGAGCCCTTCAGGTGATGACGGTGGATGTTTATCCCCCAAAGGCTCATTTCGGGCATTCACCAACAATGTGATTAATTGTTTGCAGGGCAGCTCCACAGTCACAATCTGGAGATGTTGCCCAGCTCCATTTGTGCTTTAGATATCCGCAGTTCACTTTTCCTGTTCGGATGCGGTTGATGGTTCTCCAATGCCATCTGGGGAGTGTGAAACCTGGAACTCACACGGAAGGCTTTTCAACCAGATGACCGTTGAACACTGACGATTCTCCCCACTGACTTCTCCATACTTCATTGATGTTGCAGTCAGAGGCTTCAATATGTCATGCAGTTCGCCAAGGTGGTTTTCTTGACTTCAGACGCTGATGTTCTGCTATTAATATATCGCTGTGTACAGGTAGCTGGGAGTTCTTCTGAATGTTTCTTCAGGAGAGCATCTGATCTTCGTAGAGCTGGAGGTTGGATGTTACTTAAAACTGGTAGCCATGCAGTTTGAGTGCTACGTATGCAACCTGTGATAAGTCTTATTGTCTGGTTGAGTTGCGCATCTGTCTTGCTATAGTAAGCACCGTTCATGAAAGTTGGACAACAGTATTCAGCGACAGAGTATGATAGTGCAAAGCAGGTGATCTTAGGGTTTGAGCACTGCAACCCCAGGAGGTACCAGCAAGCTTCTTACTGATATTATTACTGATCTTCACTTTTGCGGCCACGTTGGAGAGATGTTGTGGGAAAGTTAGGGACCTATCGAGTGTTATCCCGAGGTACTTTGGTGTGCTGCAGTACTTCAAGGTTTGGCCTCAGAGTTTAACTTCTGGTTTATAGTCAGAGTGTCTGTTCTGTAGGTGGAATACTGAAGTAACAGTTTTCTGGGGGTTTAGGCGGAGGCACCATTTCCTGAAGTATGTGTCCAGGATTTCCCCCCTCAGGAGGCTCAGTATTTAGTTGCTGGGTACGGGCTTGGCGATCCCAGGGTCCCTGAGCTGGGGACTGGGAAGCGCCACCAGTCCTCAATACCATAAGCTCTGAGCGTGCTTCAACAACCACCGTAAGGCGCGACAGTGGAACGTTGTACGGTACAGAGCCCGGGGATCATGGCTTAACTGCCTGGGTCGCGAGGATGGTATAAACCTGTATAAAAAAACTTAAATCTCAAGGTGTGCTGTGCGCCGAGGAGACGCGTGGCTGTTGAGGTAGAACAGTTGCTAGCCGGCGACCTCTGGGGAACCTGCCGCTCCTGTTTGTATTAGGCTTACCCAGGCAAGCGGGACTCTGTCTGGGTGGACGTTCCTTCCCCTAGCTGATCGTGGGACCACCATGAAATGAAATCCGAATAGTGCGCAAGCACGAGTTCCTAATAAAGGAAAGTTCAATGCTTTACAGTATGACCCCCAATCATTCCCTTCCCTGTCCACACCAGGGTAGGAATAGCAGTCAAAATTACCTGGTGCGACGTATTCTCCTTGATTTATGATTTGCAGCCGAACAGATGGGGACTCATTTCTGACCACAAAGCCTCAGTTTTTTGTGGAAAATTTGAAGAACAGTTTGGAGAAGTTGAGGGCCTATCTAAAATGAGGTCTGGAGCAGTCCTCATACAGACAGCATCCCCAGCACAGTCACGGGCATTGCGTGTTTGTGACAAGCTCGGTGATGTTGCAGTCTCCATTAAGCCTCATAAGAGCCTCAGCATGGTTCAGGGACTTATTTTTCATCGTGACCTGTTTTTGCAGTTTTACGACGAGCTCCGTGCAAATCTGGAACACTGTGTTGTCCACTTTGTTTGACGCGTCTTCAGGGGACCTAAAGATAGTAGGGTCGCCACCGGCACCTTCATCTTGGCTTTCGAGGGAGACACCCTGCCCGAAAAGGTCAAAGTGATGCTATATCGATGTGATGTTAAGCCTTACGTCCCTCCTCCCATGCACTGCTTTAAGTGCTGGAGGTTTGGGCATATGTCATCGAGATGTGACGCCAACCCTTCCTATCGGGATTGTGGACGTGCCTCCCACCCCAATGTCCCGCGTTCGCCACCCCCGTTTGTGTCAGCAGCCGACAGAAACATTCACCTTGCTCGTCAGACTGCGTGGTTTATCAAAAAGAACGGAAGATTATGGAGTATAAGACCTTGGACAGGCTCACTTACACAGAGGCTAAACGCAAGTACGACCGACTTCACCTTGTGCGTATTTCATCAACGTTTGCTGCTGCAGCTTCGATGTTGCCATCCCTGGCGATGAGCCCCCAAGATCAGCCACTTTTTGTGGTCCCTCCAGCCCGGCCGTCTATTCCTGCCCCCCCAGCTAGTTGTGGGAACACCCTCTTACGTTAATCCCCGGTTATCAACATTGGGAGTAACAACCCCTCCTTCTTTGGGGACTTCAGTCCCCACCTCTGAGCTGGAGAAGTGTCCGCCTCCTCCGACTCCCCTCGTGCGGAAGGGATTGCTTGGTGCCCTCCCTTCCATGGTTACTGCCCCTCCAGATGTCAGCCAGTGGCTGGAACAGCCACCACCTGAGGGCCGTAGGGCTTCCAGGTCTTCCTTGGTCCATGAGCCTTGGTTTGAAAAGCCCACCCAGCCTGATAAACCAAAGGACAAACAGGACCCTACCAAAAAGAAGAAAAAGCAAAAGGAGAAGAACATAGAGACAGAAAAGCAGTTCACCACTGCACCTGAAGATGATGTGGAGCATCTAGCATCCCCTCAGGAGTTAGATGTTGCTCGACCTGCAGCTCCTATGGAAGTTGATCAGGCTACTTCCCAATCGGTGGTGGCGAGCGCTTCTAAGGCGTAACCTATCCCCCCTCCCCCAGGTTCTTTCATGTCTTCACAATCGGATACCCTTATCCTTCAGTGGAATTGCCGTGGTTTTTCCACCACTTTGCTGAGTTGCCGCTTCTCTGCCACTTGTCTGGCCCTACAGGAAACCTGGTTTCCTGTTCGGCAGACCTCTGTGGCTACTGGGGTTACTATAAGAACCACGTAGAATACGACTGGGTGTCTGGCGGTGTCTGTGTTTATGTTCTTGCCACTGTTCGTAGTGCCGCAGTGCCACTTCACACGGCTCTTGAGGCTGTGGCTGTTAGAATCCGGGCAGGAATGGAGGTTACTGTCTGTTCCCTCTACCTTCCCCCGGATGAGGTTGTCCCTCTTGCTGATCTCGTTGCCTTGTTCACCCAGCTCCCCCTGCCATTCCTCCTTTTGGGGGACTTTAATGCCGACCAGCCTTTATGGGGTGGGACCCAGATCTCAGGCCAGGGTAGGAACGTTGAGGCTCTCTTGGCACAGCAGGACTTTGCTTCCTTAACACTGGTGCTCCCACATATTTTAGCTTGACTCATGGCACATACTCGGCCATTGACCTCTCTCTTGGTGGCCCAGGTCTTCTTCCATACCTCAGTTGGAGGATCCACGACGACCTCTGTGGTAGCGAACACTTTCCTATCCTGGTTTCTCTTCTTCAATCCCAACAAATACTTTTGAACAAAAACAATCTCAGTTGAAATTTTTTTTATTAGTAACAATTATGTGCTTCGTACTTGTAAGGCATCATCAGACTATCTGGAGACAATAGAACAAAAACTAATATGACAAACCAGTAAATAGAATGAACAGGGTTCTGAGCTGTGCAGCCACATGTAAAAGGGACACTAATATATGCAAAAACTCACATAAAAGTTTAGTAGGATAAGCTTAATCCTTTAGTTGCCACTGAAGGGCATTAAATAAGAATCAGAAGTGTCTGGATATAACATCCACTGTCTTATCAGATACTTGAAGGACCCAAGTGGGAAATAAAAGTAGAAAAGTTAAATTAACCACGAGTTGTAACAGTAATGTGATTTGTTCTCATTTTAAGTGGTCTCACATATATCTAATAAGTTTTCAGATGGTTGACATTAAGCAATGCAATTAGTGCAATCTGTTACATTTGAGCCTTTGTGCCATAAAGCCTTTGTCCATGATACAAGTGCGGCACATCCAGCAGCATACCTCACAGTTGGTTCTGTTCTTCTGTTTGGCAGACCTATGTAGCTGATCACATGTATGCATGGCTCTGTGCTGTGTACACCACACTGAGCATGCTTTAGTACACATAATGTACCTGACTGGTCTAGTACTTTACATATTTTAGATTCCCATTTCTTCTGCCACCCACCAGTAATTGTGTTAATTTTACATTCCACTTTTAATTCCTGCAAAGATCCTTCACGCATCTGGTAAGACATTTGATGATCAGATGTTACATCCACTTGCGTCTTACTTTATTTAATACCCTTCAGCAGCAGTTGACAAATGAAGCTTATCTTACTACATTTTTACATGAGTGAAGTTCACACACACACACGAATAGAAAGAAACTTCCACATGGGAAAAATATATTAAAAACAAAGATTTTTGTTTTGTTTTTAATATTAATGACTCCTTACCCTCTCCCTTAAAACCCTTATCCTTTTGTCTTTCCCTCTCCTTCCCTCTTTTCTGAAGAAGCAACCGCCGGTTGCGAAACCTAGAAATTCTGTGTGTGTGTGTGTGTGTGTGTGTGTGTGTGTGTGTGTGTGTGTGTGTGTGT
Source organism: Schistocerca gregaria (assembly GCF_023897955.1). Classification (NCBI taxonomy): domain Eukaryota; kingdom Metazoa; phylum Arthropoda; class Insecta; order Orthoptera; family Acrididae; genus Schistocerca; species Schistocerca gregaria. Next base: position 871,255,027 of record NC_064931.1, on the reverse strand, counting down.
GTGTGTGTTTTATTCATTGTGCCTATCTACCGGCACTTTCCCGCTTGGTAAGTCTTGGAATCTTTGTTTTTGATATGTTATCTGATGTGGAATTGTTATTAATAAAAATAGTTTTGCCACTGAGACTGTTTTCATTCAAAAAACTAATTGCTAATCTTTTCTTTGATGAAGTTCAAAGCAAGAAAATAACTGTATACCCAGTATCAAATGCTTCATCCGATCATGATGCACAGTTAGTGATGATAAATAATATAGTGTGTGACAGTATAGATAGATATTACTCAGTAGAAATCAGTTAGAATAACTAATGACTTTAAGACAAATGTTTTTTAAGAATAGTTTACAAGAGATGACCTGGGATGAAATTTATAATGAACCAAATGCTGCCTTACATACACCATAAAATTTAATCTCATCCACGATAGATTCATAAATTCATATCATTATTTAAAAATAGCTTTCCAAATAAACTGATCAGAGAAGACCTTGAACAGCCATTTAACAAATCATGAATCATGAAAGGGATTAAAGTATTTTATGAAAGAAAAAGGGAAATGTATCTGTTAGCGAGAACAACTAAAGATCCCACAGTAATTCCACACCACAAAACTTACTCAAAATTACTAGAATATTAAAAAGCCAATAAACATGCACACTATGTCACAAATCAGTAAGTCTGACAACAGGTAAGTCTGTATGGAATGTAGTAAAATGGCAACAGGCCACAAAACAAGACAATTTCACTATTGATTTAAATGGAAGGGCTATAAATGATAGGTCACCGGTGGCAGATACATTTAATAATTTCTTAAATGTAGAAAATATAAGGACAAGCAGTTACAGAGATGATTCAAAGCAGTGTATTGATAAAGCAACTCGCATAAAATTCAGTTAATGAATGTCTAACCAACTTCTTGTTCTGAAATTAAGAAAATCATGTATTCTTTCAAAAATAGCTCACCTGGATTCAATGTTGCTTTCAGGAGGGTACTAAAGATGTGTTCCCATATAATAAGTGCAGTCTTGTCTGAAATGTGTGATGCATCCCTAATGTAGGGTATCGTTGTGAAGAGGTTAAAATATGCCAGCATGAAACGCCTATTCACCAGAATTTTTGAGAAGGTTAGGTATTCCAGAACCCACCTGAGCAGCAATAATATCTGCACTAAACCACAGTTTTGATTTTGGAAGAATTGCTCAACAGAGAATTCCATTTACACATTCACTGACTTAATGTTACAAGCATTAAATAATGAAATAGTGTCAGTTGGTATTTTATGTAATGTATCTAAGGCACTTGACTGTGTTAATCACAATATTCTCCTAGATAAATTTATGTTTTATGAAATTGATCGTATAGCCAATAACCAAAATAATGCAAAAAGTTGTAATTAATAAGTCAACCAATGTAAGCAGGAGATATTATTCTGACTGGGGAGAAATAAATTATTGCATTCCACAAAGCTCTGTCTCAGGGCCACCATTGTTTCATATATATGAAACAACATTTCGTCTTAATATGCAACAAGCATATTGTAATCAGTTCAAATGTATGTACAGCAACAGAAGAAATAGTAAATAGAAATCTTAAAAGTATTATCAAGTGGTTTCCTGTGAACAATCTTTCCTCAGTTTCAAAAACAGACAACATATTTATTAAAAATGGACACAAACAGTCTCGTCCACAAAAACATTTATTTTGATGATAACCACTTTGTCGGTTTTTCACCCGCCTCAGACCCTCATACCGAAATATCAACATGGAATGGATTTAGAGGGATGTCTGATAATAGTAGTAACGTGTAAAATATATTTTTATAATGTTATATATGATGTATCTTACAATCTTACATGTTACCACTGTTATCAGATGTCCCTCTAAATTCATTGTACGATGTGTGTTCATATTTCAGTATGGAGATCTGAGAAAGGTAAAAAACTGACCAAAACTGGTTACCATCAGAATAAATGTTTTTGCTGTCAAGACTGTTTGTGGCCATTTTTAAAGTACTTTTTGCCAGACTGCTGTTTTCCATGAAAAACTTCTCAAACATTACAACATATTCAGTTGGGCACAACTGGAGGTACGACAACAATGATAAGTGTAACACATGGTAAGGGAATAATAGACAAGGTGGAAACTGGAAACTCTAAAATTTTTATGTATCCATAGTGATGAGAATTTAAAGTGGAAAGAATACATTTTGGAACTTCTAAAACAACTTAGATCAGCAATATTTGCATTTCAAATAATTGTAGATCTTGGGGAGAGAGAAATCAGTTGGTTGACATTTTGAATATTTTCATTCAATAATGTCATAAAGAATGATCTTCAGGGGTAACTCATCTTTCAGGAAAAATGTCTTCTTTTCTCAAAAATGTGCTATAAGAATAATATGTAGTGCTCACCCATGATCATTGTATAGTCATTTGTTTAAGTAGTTAGCCATTTTGACTATTCCTTCACAGTATATTTATTCCCTCATCACGTTTATTCCCTCATCAAGTATGTACATAATTGTAATACGAGAAGAGAAAATGGCTTTCATTACTCCTCATTAATGTTTCTTCAGCACAAAGAGGGGTGCACAATGCTGCAGTCAGCATTTTTGATCACTTATATAAAAATGTCTGACAGACAGCAAAGTTAAATTTGGAAACAAACTGAAACAGTTTCTCCTTGATAAGTCTGTCTGTTCTGCAGAAGACTTTCTGTTTTTGTAATCTGTAAAAGTTTCTGGGTAGGAATTACTATCTCACATCCATACTAAAAAGAGAGAGAGAGAGAGGTGGTTTTCAGTGCAAGCACACTCAAAAGTTTTTGAAGTATTGTCTGAGGAAATGACTGATACATTGGTGGAGTTTCTGGAATTAAATCGTGCTTCAGTATTGGTACTCGTATTAAAGTTAACAGTTTAAATGCCAATGATGTAAAGCATCAACATTATTGTCAGCATACTCATCTGGATAAATACTTTGATGTTAATCTTGAACACGGTATACCATTCACTGTGTCTTGGTTTAACCCCATTTTCTTCCTCATCTGTGCATCTTATGAAATAGGGACATAAAACTAGTACTCCACTGCGATGGTTGAATTGTCACTAAAGTCTCCACATGCATTCATCGCAGATCTCTTGATGAACAGTAAAATTGAAACTCGGAGCTTGATTTCATCTCTTATGTGGGCTAGGGGTAGGATCTTTAACTCATAATCATATCTTCCCGAGTCCTGGGTTTGATCTCAGTGACTGCTTGAATTTAGAATAAAAATCATAAGCTATAACCACTAAAGACTTCCATTATAAGTAGCCAACCTTGTTCTGCCAAAGGCTTTTTAAAAGAGGGCAGAGGAGCAAACAAAGATCTAGGACACCCTCTTGCCTTTGGGGTAGAAAACTGCCCATAAAAGGGAGAAGAATTAGCAGTGATTAACAGCAGGAGGATGCAGAAGGCAATGGAATTCATTGCATTAAATACAGTCAAACCTCAATACATCGAAGACCTGTCTCTATCAACTTTTTTCTTCATACTCTTCTCTTGGAAGCCCAAAACCTTGATACTGTGAAGAAAACCTGCCATTGCATCGAAGTTTTTGGAAGGTTCGAGAAGGGCAGATTTTACCTCTATATATTGAAGTTCTATGGACAAAAACTCTTTATATCAAAATCACCTCTATATATTGAAGTCTTTCATATGGTACGTCCATGTCTCAAATTGCACGCAAATAGGGAAATCCCAGTCCCTCTGCTCCTTGCATCGATGTGTCAGTGAGATCTGTGTGGTGGTGGAAGTTCCCTCACCCTTCAGGCAGGTGTGATTTGAGGCAGTGTTTGTTACGATTGTTAGCTGTGTCAGCCATGAGCTCTACATTAAAATGTCTGACAGTAGCTGAAAAGCAAAAGTTAATTGCTGATGTGAAAGCAGGAGTGAAGAAAAAGAAAGACATAGTTGCAGAGTCAGGGGTTGTGGCAAGCACACTGCCGACAGTAATTGAGAATGAAGACTGTGTGATTACCACAGATGAAGGGACATTGGAAATGACGACAAAAGGATGAGTTTCCAGATTTAGAAGAGTGTTTAGTGCAGTGGTTCTGACAACAGAGGAACAATAACATGAATTTTGGTGGACTTATTTTGAAAGAAAAGGTAAATTATTTTGCAACAGCTGAGTGGGGAAAGTGCCAGTATAGACAGAAAAATTTGTGATCAGTAGAAGTCAGAATTGCAGAGGATCATTCAGGATTACAAACCAGATGGTGTTTTTAATGCAGATGATCTTGAACTTTTTTACAAATGTCTCTCAGACAAAACTTTGACTTTCCTAGAAGAAAAATGTCATGCAGGCAAATTAAGCAAAGATCATGTTACTGTTCTGTTGGCAGCAAATACGAGCAGAACAGAAAATCTCCAAGCCAAGTATGATTTAGGAGTGGGATTAAAATTCAGGGTGAAATGACATCAATGATAAGATCCAGTGATGGCATTGATATACTCAGTGGAAGTAAAGAAGAAATATACGATCTGTTTAATAGAATGAACAGTTCTTAGCATACAGAATATGGATTAAAAGTAAACCAAAGAAAGACGACAGTAATGAGGAGTAGCAGAAATGAGATTAGCATTAAATGTAACATCCAAATTGGTGACAATGAGGTAGTTGAAGTAAAGGATTTCTGCTACCTTCAAAGCTAAAGAGCACATGATGTACAAAGTAAGGAGAACATAAGAGCTGTATCGGTAAAAGCTAAGCCTCATTTTGCTTGAGATGATCTGTGTGCTGGCAAGGTGATAAATGTCGAGGAAAAACATTTGTAACAGGCAGCCATTGTGGCATCTACTGCAACCCAGTTTTATTAGCCTTCTCAAGTATGTGGGGCTGCTGATGAACTGGTGGGGAGCTAAGGTGTGGGAATAGCAATGCACCGAGCATAAACAAAACAATTTTTAAAATAAACAGTTATTTACTTACAACAGAGGCCCATCTTTCAAGTATCAAAACAAGTAAAATCGATTTGCCACAACGGGAAAACTTTCGATTACAAGTATCAGCATAATTGACAGGAGCAGATAGCTGACACTTAAGGTATGATGCATGTAGTGAAACCATAAATGCAAACAAATTTTTGAAGGCAGCAGATTGTGCCCATCTGTGAAGCAGACCCAACAGTGCATTCAGTAACTTATCAAAGTACACAAGTGAAACATTAATGCTCAAAATTTAAAAAGAATAAAAAAATTATACACATCTGCGAAGCAGACAGCAGAACCATTAATCCAAGTTTTTAAAAGAGGACATTGTGTACATGTCCATGAAGCAGACAAAGTGGCATGTTTTATAATCAGTACTAAAACAAACAGGTAATGCAGTAAAATATTTAGAAAGGAAACAAACTATACATGTCTGTGAAGCAGAAAGAGAAGGATGTTAATAAAAATGTTTTAAAGAAAAATAAATTGTACGTGTCCGTGAAGCAGATGGAGCAGAATGATGTAACAGAACTTAAATTTTTCAATATTTAACAAGAGCTTTACTTTAGGATTGCATGTGTTTCCTCAATTCAGAACAGATTCTGCATTAAACAGGAAGTACTTGGCAGGACACAGAAAGCTGACCAATTTTTACAGTCAAATCAGAAATTTTCTCTGGGACGGAAAGCAAAAGTGACCATATACGTCACCTATTTTGTACCAATCCCTACATATGGTTTACAAACATGTATCCTGGTGAACAAAGACCTCAGCAGAATTCAGGCAACAGAAATGAGATTCATTAGAACTATGCATCAAACTAGAAAGGACACAATCAGGAATGAGGTGAATAGAAAGTAGCTGGTATTGAGGTTACTTTTAGCAGTATCATAAAGAAATGCTGGCATTAGTGGTATGGGCACATAATGAGAGCGAACAGTGAAAGACCTGCCGAAAAATATTTCAACCTAAACCTTGTAGGAAGAAGACTATGGAGAAGATGAAGAAAACACTTGATAGAGACTGTAAGATCAGATGTGGAAAAGAAAGGACCCATATAGGAAGTTGTCCTGGAACAGATTATGTATGAAGACAGAAGGGGATGGCAAGCACTCCTGGGAAACTGGAGCTGGAAAAAGAAGATGATGATGATGATGATGATGATGATGATGATGATGATGATGATGATGATGATAGAAAAGCACACACAGTGGGTAGATGAGCTGCTTAAATCATTTAAAATATTGCATAGTTGCACCTTGGTAATTGAGGCAATGACATCTTGTCAAGCCCCTAAACTACTTAAAGAATAAAAAAGTTGGAAAATATGTTATGGGGATTGAAATTTACAGTGCCTTTAATTACAGTACAGATATCAGCATGAATGCAACAATTTTCTTTATTATTATTTTTTTCCGAAGACCACCCTTCACTTATTTAGTTTATTGTTAGCTAAAATCAATACGACACCTGCTAAACTGTTTGAGAAAGGGCCAGATAGTCGTGCAGTGTTGGAAGTAGTACTTATGGTGATGTGAAACACTCTGTCCCTTCCAGCCCACAGCATCTATTTTCACTGGAGTTCAAGTTTTTGTCCAGTTGTACACCAAGGTATCTAACATATAAACTAAAACATGGTTTTTGTGTTCCTCAGAATGACATGGGGAAGGAATTTTCACAAATGTAAGCTGATGAGTGTTTATTGAGGTGTAAGGGTTGCTTGTGACTGGGTAGGATTCAGCTGAAGTCTCAGTTTTCTGACCCAGTCATAAATAGCCTGAAGATCAGTAATATTGTTTATAGGGCCATTTACATTTTATGATCTAACATCCAGATATGGTCAAGGTCAACCATATAGTTGAGTGAGAGGGTAAAAGTGTCATTTCTGTTATTATTATTAGCAGCTGCAAGTTTCACAAGCTATGAAAACTTATTTGCTACTAATGTCACAATGCTCTGCCAGCTTTTGCTTGGCATTTAATTTACCAATTCACCATATTTAAGATTTTCACATCTCTTTTGTTGTCATAGTAGTATAGTCTTGGTCTTCCAAGAGATCTTTTTCCTTGAGGATATTCTGTACATACTTGATGGGTTGTCCTTTGTCCTTTCTCCATGGAGCTCAAAGTGCATATCCAATACAATGAAATCTCCTAGCTTTAATTTTATAGAGAATGTCTGGTTATCCATATACGCCGAAGAGCCAAAGAAACTGATACACCTGACTAATATTGTGTAGGCCCCCCCACGAGCACACAGAAGTGTTGGACACGACATGGCATGGACTCGACTAATGTCTAAATTAGTGCTGGAGGGAATTGAAACTATGAATCCTGCAGGGCTGTCCATAAATTTGTAAGAATATGAGGGGGTGAAGATCTCTTCTGAACAGCATGTTGCAATGCAGCCCAGCTATGCTCAATAATGTTCATGTCCAGGGAGTTAGGGGCCAGCAGAAGTGTTCAAACTCAGAAGAGTGTTTCCAGAGCCACTCAGTAACAGTTCTGGACTTGGGTGTCACATTGTCCTGCTGGAATTGCCCAAATCCATCAGAATCCACAATGGACATGAATGGGGGCAGATGATCAAACAGGATGCGTATGTGTGTGTCACCTGTTAGCCATATCTAGACATATCAGAGGTCCCATATCACTCCAATTGCACATGCTCCACATCATAACAGATCCTCCACCAGCTTGAACAGTCCCTTGCGGACATGCAGGGTCCATGGATTCATGAGGAGGTCTCCATACCCATACATGTCCATCCTCTCAATACAATTTGAAACAAGACTCATGTGATAAGGCAACACGTTTCCAGTCAACAGTCCAATTGCAGTGTTGATAGGCTCTGGTGAGGCGTAAAGCTTTGTATCGTGCAGTCGTCGAGGGTACACGAAAGCCCATATCAATGTTATTTCATTGAATGTTTCACATACTGACACTTGTTGATGGCCCAGTATTGATATCTGCAGAGCAATTTGTAGAAGGGTTGCACTTCTGTCACAGTGAACGAATTTCTTCAGTCATCATTGGTCTTGTTCTTGGAGGATCTTTTTCTGGCCACAGCGATGTCAGAGATTTGTCGTTTTACCAGATTCTTGATATTCACGGTACTCTTGTGAAAATCAGGAAAATCCGAACTTCATCATTACCTTGGAGATGGTGTGTCCTATCCCTTGTGCGTCGACCATAACACCATGTTCAAACTCGCTTAAATCTTGATAACCTGCCATTGTAGAAGCAGTAACCGATCTAACAACTGCGCAAGACACTTGGTGTCTTATATAGGTGTTGCCAACCACAGCACTGTATTCTGCCTGTTTACATATTTCTATATTTGAATATGCATGCCTATACCAGTTTCTTTAGCACTTCATTGTAGGGCATAATACTTCTTTGTTTGTTAATATTCTCCAGTCCACTGCATTCTTAACTTGAATCCTGCCAAGTATCCTCCTCAAAATTTTCCTTTTAACGATTCTTAAAGGACAGCTCATTTTGTATTATCACGTAATAGGGGAGAGAGTGTGGCAGATATGATACACAAGTTGGGATGGAAGTTTTTCGTCGCGGCGAGATCTATTTACGAAATTTCAGTCACCAACTTCCTCTTCCGAATGCGAAAATATTTTGTTGATCCCAACCTACATAGGTAGGAATGACCATCAAAATAAAATACGAGAAATCAGAGCTCAAACAAAAATGTTTAGGTGTTCGTTTTTCCCGCGCTGTTCGGGAGTGGAATGGTAGAGAGATAGTATGATTGTGGTTCAATGAACCCTCTGCCAAGCACTTAAATGTGAATTGCAGAGTAATCATGTAGATGTAGATGCTCCTTCTGATTTTGTCAGTGTCGATGTCCATGCCTCATAAACTTATGACAGAGCACGTATGATAAGAGTTTTATATGCAAATCTCTGAAATTTTTGAAATAAGTTTGCTTTTTAATACTTCCAGTAAAGCAAAATAATATATATTATCTTTTTTGTGTTCTTCCATTTATTTCTTCTGTAACACTGTTTTGTAGTTAGCAGGGTTCGAAGGTACGTGAAGTGAGTTACTGTTTTGATTTTCTCTGCACCAATTTTAAAGTTATAGTTTGCCTTGAGGTGCACTATTGTTTTGTCCCCTATAGTGATGTTTGTATTATTTTCCTTATGTTATGATGAAAACCTGCTAAATGTGGATACTATTATAACCCATAATAGAGAATCATAAGTTTTTTAATTTTACAGTTATTATGTTCAAATCGATAATGTTGAAAGACTTACTGAAGTTGAGTGGCACATACAGTGCTTTTTGTCAACCCAGAGCAAGATCAGTTGTTGCACTGTGATGTTTCTGAAAACCTGATTGATTGATAGTAAATGGCTCACTCATCCACAAGTGTTTATTCATTGTACAAAAGTATCTTTGACAATGCTGCAAGAATAGGTATTGATTTACTATCGGAGGGATGTTTAGAATGCCTTTCCTTGGTAGGGGTTTTATTGAGTTATGTTTAAAAGCATATGGGAATTTACTCTCTGTTCCTAAGTCAAAGATTCATTCTGCAAATAATCCCTAGGTTACAGCTAAGCCATTTCTCTGCAATGTTCTTTCTTTTAATAGTGCTACCTCAGTTTCTGTTAACTTAGGATAGTAGGAGAAAGGTGTTGACAGAACTGGAACACCGTGGGTATTTCATGAGCTTAGAGTTAATACCTCGGTTAATAAGAGTACTACCCACAAATGGCAAGGTTCCAGTTTCGAGTCCTAGTCCAGCACAGTGTTTTATTCTGCAAACTGAGAGATTCATTCTGGTGACAATTTAATAATAGGTCTGGTAGGTATTTAGTCCATTTTAAGTACATTCATCCTACTACTTTGAGAAATGGGGGTTGTTTATCATGCTGTTCCATCCCTGAAACTAAAGCCATCCATCTCTTTTTCAACTTAGTCAGAACGTTTTCCTGTCTACATTAGGTGATATAATTCATGGAGCTTTCTTCATTTCACTTACCAATTTCAATGTGAATCAGTCTTCTGGTAAATCACAAATGCTATGAAAGCCTCTATTTGACAAACAGATGTGATTCATTGTCAGGTGTTTTGATCAAGTAAAAAAAGCCTAATGTAGTCCTGTTTTTTTAAAAAATTAAGTGCTTGATGAGTGAAAGTGTAAATGGCATTTTCATGTGAGCAACCTATTTCATGTCCTCACTGTGATTTACAAAGTATATTATCACCAGAGTGTGACATTATTCTAGAGAATATTATACTGAATTTTCATCAAGAAAACTGTGTGCAAACTGTTTTAGGAAGTCAAACTTTTGTAGATATAACATTGTTAAAGAAGTGTGTTACTTTGTCAGTTGCATTATTTCATGAGCAAAAAGATTAACAGTCTGGTAAAAAAGGGATTATAGAAATTTTTCTCAAGAACTACTGCAGTTAGTTTGTGATGTGGTGAAAGTAGAGTATAAATATGTATCGGCATACCTAATTAGGTGGGGCTTCAATAAGACTAATATATTTCAAGGTTACAGTCTGATTTCCATGTTATTATACTTTAACTTTTGTTACAGGATAGAAAGCATTAGTCAAAGTAAGGAGAGGCACAACTCATTTACTGATAATTGATGTGTAACACACAGTCACAAGTAACAGCACAAGAACTTGACTACCTCCTGAGCTTCCAGGCTTTTTTTAGTGTAAGTGGATACAGGCAAACAAAGCCACACACAAGCATTAATGCATCTACTCACGGCAGTGGGATGAATGTATGATTCCCAGAAATTACTTCTGGCATGCGACAGGATGAATCATCACCCAAAATGAGTAGCTGCTCCTACTCCCTCTCCAGTTAACACAATGTTAATTAAGTAGATGGCAGGAGAGGGAGAGAAAGAATAAGGGGAAAGTATTGTTGAAAAATGAGAGGAAATGAGTGAAGGAAGCTCCTGGAAAGTAGATATACCTACGAGTTTAAAGTTAAAGGACCTCACTTTGACATAAATAAGGAGAAACTGATGTGCGAGAGAGAGACTCTTGCTGCCTGTTGGAGCAGTTCGAAAGTGAACATACGTCTACATTGCTGCCCATTAAAATTGCAACACCAGGAAGAATAGTGAGTAACATAAAGTTACTTATTATGTGTATGTAGTTTAGTAGGAAGGATAAACAATAAAATTTTTTGTTTATATTGGGATGTATTGGGTGCGTAGTTTTGCATACAAGAGCTGCCACCTCTGGTAGCAACATTGACTCTAACATTGTTGTGTACTGAGTTGAACTGAGCTTTGAAGTCTGAAACATCATTCTGTGCTATTTCAAATGTATACCAGATATCATTTTTTGTAGTGGTTGGTGAGTGGTGGTGTGCCAGTCTCCTAACAATCCATAACAGGACATTTTCAATGGGTGAAATATGTAGAGGATATGCTGGCCAGAGCATTGTGGGCAACATTTGGTCTGGTGTTTTCTTGTGGAAAGATAATTTCATGGAGACGTTGAAGACAAGGTCGTGGCCTTCACCCTGAAGGTGTCAGAAATGGGATCCTGATCAATGCGAGCATCGGACACAGTCTCAGTAGACCAAAATCCTGCCACTATTTATTCTGACACCTGCTGGTACACGCTTCTCCTTCAGAAAAAAAGAATATCATTCAAATGTGCTATCTCTGAATGAGAAATCTGCTGTGCAATCTTTCCTTACAAACAGAATGTGTTTTACTTCCTTTTAAACTTGTTTGCATTTGAACTATTACTGTAATGGTACAGGCACCCCACATGTATGAAAATGGGAGCTAATTTTTGTAGTTATCAGCATGCAGTGCTGTTTATCTGCATGATTTAAGTTTTCTGTTTATGGAAGACTTGTGTATCATTAGGGAAATAAGCACTTGAAAATGAGGTATGAACCGATAAATTGTGCTGTATGTAGTGCTGGTGGTATTTCAGCTTCTATGTCAGCCTGTGCAGTCTGTAAGGTGCTAAGTGTGATAAATTTTAGAGAAATATATTGCAGTTACAGAAATTGGATACCTGTTACTGCCTGAGTAAGAACAATTAAGTTCAAATTTAAAGTTGTTTTTTGATTATTGTGTTCTTTTACAGAAGTGTGTAGGGAGAAAAGTCATATATTTCATAATAATTATCAATGTCTATAAATGAGTGTTCATAACCATATGGTCACTAGCTCTAAATTCTTAGATTTTTCACCTTCCCAATTGTATTTATAAATTGTTTGTAGAGTAGAGAACAATCCAAAATGATTCTCTTACAATTCAAATTTTTATTGTATTAATATTGTGTAGATTAGATTAGATTAGTACTTGTTCCATAGATCATGAATACAACACTTCGTAATGATGTGGAAAGTGTCAGGTTAATAAAAAGTGTCTATACAAGATATTACATTACAGAAAATATTACATGACACTTAATATTTTAATTTTTTTTATTTTTTTGTGTGTTTGGGGAAATTACCCACTTGCTATATCCAAAAATTCATCTAATGAGTAGAAGGAGTTGCCATTAAGAAATTCTTTTAATTTCCTTTTAAATGCTAATGGCTATCTGTCAGACTTTCGATGCTATTAGGTAAGTGACGAAAGACTTTTGTGGCAGCATAATTTACCCCCTTGTGAGCCAAAGTTAAATCTAACCTTGAGTAGTGAAGATCATCCTTTCTCCTAGTGTTGTAGCCGTGTACACTGTTATTACTTTTGAATTCGTTCGGATGGTTAATAACAAATTTCATCAGTGTATAATTTAATACTCTTGTCCTCATAATGTAAGTGAATTAAATTATAATTTTTCAGTTGTTGGTAGGAATAAAGGATACAAATGACCTATTAGTAACGGCAACACTTTGTGCACTTGCTGAACTGGTTCCTGTACTGGGTGCAGCAGCTGTCATAGGAGGAAAACGGGCCCGGCTGTTTACTGATGGTCGGCCACTGGTGTGTATACATCAACATGTGTTAGCACTAATGTTGAAGTTAGTTAAAATCTTTTATAAAAGTTGAACAGAGAAAATTTATTGTATAATATACAGATAAAATGACTTCAAGCCACACACAATTTGATTTTATAATGGGTTTCGCCTGTTTTAAGTGGACATCATCACATAATCATTGCCCTAGGAACATCATTAGAAACTTAAAAACTGTTGAAAGAGAATAAATACTTTTTATTCTGTATAATAAGAGGTTTTTGATTGGAATGATTGCTTTTGAAAAACTGTCAACAGAGTTTTTTCTGAGACGTTCTTTGCTTATTTTCTTCTTTTGGCTCTAATTAAGCTGCAAGAAAATGAATATTTTTGTTAATAATAATAATAATAATAATAAGAAGAAGAAGAAGAAGAAGAAGAAGAAGAAGAAGAAGAAGAAAGCAGCATTTTCCCTCTGTAAAACAGTGTGCTTCTCTGGTGTAAGGTTGTTCTTGACATTATATAAGTTTTCTTGACACTATTTTTCTTTTCTATCCATTGCGGTAATTGCAGAATCTGCGGAATACTGATTTTGAATCTGTAACATCAAAGCTCTGATTGACATAGTGCAGTGACCTTTTGTTGGTATTTGTAGTCATGTGACCCACACGTGACAACACTACAGATAGAACTGACAAGGTATTTAGAGTAGAAATAGAACCATAAATAACTCTATTCATGCTCTACAGGAAGATTCTTGAGACATTCAAAACATATTGATAGATTTTTTTTCTAGTTGCTATGGTGCGGACACCATAAAGAGGCAGTTGGCCAGAAGCATAAACAAATGAAAACTCAGACCAGAGATCTGAGGGAGGATAATATCTGCCTCCTCTCATAGGGCAGGCACCCTACACCCGTGTATTATGCTTCTTTGACAGCAGGACTCTCACATCGTAATAGGAATTGCTAGTCATTTCTGGTGTTGTGGGAATCATACTTGAATCCTGTTATTTGCCAGTACAGTCTCTTCACTTATTTCAGAATAAGAAAACAATAAGCACAACCCAAAGCTAAGTGGAGGATATAAAGCATTTGATAGATTCTGCCGCACAATTTCTTGTTGAGGTTGGTGGCACTCTCCTGGTATCTGAAGCAAGTATGGATAGCAGACACATGTACTTGTTCCTTGGTTCTAAGGTACTAGGACACATTAGACAGAAAGAGATGGAAAAGGCTTGTGAAACAAACTTTTGGTTGATGAGGTCCTTCCCAAATAAAAAAGAAGAAAGAAATCTTCTGTATATTATTCTTTTGCAGGCTATTTGGATGCAGAAGCCAAAAGCCAAAAATCCTTTACAAGAATTTTTAACTAAATTTTTACACGTCAGTATTAATGAATGGTGGGATACCACCACCTTCCGCCCATGAAATGTGTAATACAAGCCTTCAGATCTATAAAAATGAGGAATTGTGTACAGTTTCTCTGGTGATATTTAAAATAGGTAAAGTACAATTTTACTTTATGCCTATTCTAAAGGAATGATGATTTACATTTGCTTAAGCTTGAACTATTCGTTCTAAGAAAAGGGTGGATAGTGTGTGTGTGAAGTGAACCTGGTTGCATTATCTTTTAATTTACACAGGTTGTGGGGCATCAGTCCAGAGCCACACAGCTACAGTGTGATCCAAATGGTATTACTAGCTGTGATGTGCAGCTTTCTGAGAGACCTTCCCCTGACGGTGGAGAAGATCATAGCTCTTCAGATGAGGAAACTGCTGTTTGGTCTGACTGGGAAAACAATGTAAGTTATACTGTGCTCTTGCAGAGTATGTGTGTGTGTGTGTGTGTGTGTGTGTGTGTGTGTGTGTAGGGATGAGGGTTGTAAGTTATTTTATTTATCCATATATCATATATAACTTTCTAACTCATTTTCCTTGATTTATTTCTACGTATATAGATAATATTTTCATAGTTAGCTATTAGTACTGCAAATATTCAGTCTCTATTTTCATGTTGGAAGAATTTGTTATTTCACTGAAATTGCTTTTCTCATAAATTGCCTAAGAAAAACTACTGACTGTGCTAATAATATCAACATGCTGACAGGTCCTTGTGACCAAGGAACATTCTAACTCAAAACTGAGAATTAATGATGAGAAATGCATACAATGACACAGTCATATATGGCACTAAAAGTTCACTGCAGATTAATTCAGCTGGGCTGCACAAAACAATGGTCAATCGTGATCTTAGGTCAAAATTGCTGTAACACCATTTCTTAAAGTAAGGACTAAATACTTGTACATTGGACATGTGCAAGGGGTCTTCAGAGTGGATGTTGACAATATGTATCAAAAGTTTTGTGATTCTTGAGTTTCTCCCGGCGTATTTGATAATCAAAATATCCACGGGTGTACTGCCGGTCTATAGTGTCCAACGGGCACAATATTTCGGCGATCAAACATGTCGTCATCATCAGGTGAACTGACGGACTGAGCTCCTGTGAACGTGCCGGCACGGAGATCCGTACGCTATGGCTGCTCAGGGGGAACTGGGTTCGGTCGCGGCCGATTTAAATACCCTCCGCCCGCAGCGCGCTCCCTCCGCCGTCCGCGCCCCGCGCCACGGTAGCGCGGTGAAACAGATTGCGACGGCGTCTGAGATGACGTCGGTGTGATGGCTCTGTCCGCCATGCTCTTCACAACTATGCGTTTGCTCGATTTACTCTTGATTAACCCAATTGCTGGTTCCCAAGCCTTGCTAAGATTATAGCCATAGTCACGGTTTATGAGGTCGTCATTGGTGCGAATTTCGATGGCCTCTCTAACAACGCTGTCCCAGTATCTCGACGTCTGTACCAGATCGCTGAAATATTGTGCCCGTTGGACACTATGGACCGGCAGTACACCCGTGGATATTTTGATTATCAAAAGTTTTGTTTGTAGCTGAATACATTAACAATGAAGGCCCCTTGGGCAATGTTACTATTAAAATTGCCTATAATAAGAATTGTATGTGTTACTCCTGGTAAATAGAAGAAATTTTTGTGTTCTTTTTTCATTACTTTATTGACCTCCACAATTTGTCAGCATCTCATTCATTAACCTTGATTTTTGATGATAAAGAAATAATGAAAAATTTATACTTAATTATGAGCTATGAAAATGTTTTTATGTCTGTTCATGAGCTACTTTATGTGAAGATTCGAAATCACAGCACTGCCAGCTATGTTTCTTAGGTTTCATTTGTAACTTTCATTGTTATGTTTTGTACACGTGATAAGGAGAAACTTTACAGGCCTGTCATAAAAATGCTGTTGATATCCATAACATTTTGTTTTAATTACGTTCATACATGTTGTGTAATAACATACCGTATTTACTTGAATCTAAGCCGCACCTGAAAAATAAGACTCAAAATCGAGGGGGAAAACTTCCCAAATCTAAGCAGCACCTGAAATTTGAGCCTCGAAATTCAAGGGGAAAGGGCAGTTTTAGACCGCACCTCCAAATCGAAACAAAGCTAGTCCATTGTAGCGTGAGAGACAATTTAGGTTGAATGGGTGAAGATATAGCTACAGTAGTTTGGTTCAAGTCGTAAGCTTAGCATTTAAGCTTTACCAGGTAGCCATTGTTATGTGTCAGCTGCTTCATCTGTATTTATACAGGTACCCTTCCTTTTTCACATGCTTTGTCTGGTTTGAATCGATTGCTTATTTTGCTTTGGTGTGATAAGTGCCATTCTCTTTGTTATAGGTGTTTACATCACTCTAAGCTGAAAATGCACTATTGTACCTTGTCATGTGTTGTTTGTCGCATTCTGATAATGAGTGTTTACGACCTGTTGCCGCTTGTGGTACGGCTTACTTTTGTGCGTGCTACTGCTGCTTACAATAAAAAAAAAGAGAGGAATTGTCTCATTAGTGAAACAATGACAAGAGACTGCTATTTGTTGTTACTTACACGGCTGCTTTCTGTGATAATGATCAACAAAAACCAAATAATAGACTGCTTATGATAGATGTTCTGAATGAGAGTTTAGCGAAAATGTTTCTCCATTTGAAAATCTTTGCAGACGCTTCTTTAGTACATTACATTCTGCACAGAAATTAGGGTCATCTTAGATTTAAAAATCTGGTCAGTTCTCGTGCTTCATTTTTGACTGTATCTCTGTTCAGCATAAGAATAATACGAATATAAACATGATATGTATATTCTTCCGCGTTTGCTGTTATCTCACTCTAGTTTCGTAGTTTATTAGGCAGACAGGATTTAAATGAGATAGCAGTAAACACGAAAGAATACGTGGCATAGTGTTTACATTCATATTATTCTTACGGCATGTGATTCACGATTCATAAAAGTTCCTATTAGCAACTGTCTCTTGTCACAGGTAGGAAAAAATTCAGAACGTAGAGTTTGCCATGCTGACATACATCACAAACAGCCTTGCCAGTCAGATTTTTGTAGTAGATTTTTAGTGATGAGTTCAAATGCAGTGTGTGTTGTTGTTGTCTTCAGTCCGTAGACTGGTTTGATGCAGCTCTCCAAATTTTTCTATCCTGTGCAACACTTATAAAATAAGAATGAAAATCACTTAGAAATCAAACAATGAAATTTAAAACAAAATTTTATTATGTTTGTAACATATCTTATATGAAATGTTTAAAATCTCAGTCATGATTCTGAATTGCTATCACTCGATACTTTTTGCTCATTTCTTCATACAGAGCATCGTCCTCCATACTATCTAGTGCATTGGATATCCAACATTTTTTAAATGCTTGTTGCACAGTCTGATTTGGAACACACTTCCATGCATCATAAAACCATTGATGGACTTTTGACAAACTTGCCCATTTTACACGTCCTGTTTGTGTCAGTTGCCTGTCACTTTTCGAAAGCCAGTCTGTTTACATGTGTTTAAGCTTGCCCTTGAATGGTTTATTCAAACGGACATCTAGTGGTTGCAGAATTGAATTCATCCCACTTGGAATTACTGCCAAGTCCATTTTGCTTTCCTCTAATTTTCATTTTACTGCAGGTGTTGTATGGCCTGCGTACCCATCTAATACCAACAGACTGCATAAACCAAGCATTGTGCCAGGACAAAGATTCCACACACGTCCAATCCATTCCAGAACCATGTCCTCCGAAAACCACCCAGTTTCATTTGCTCATACAATTACAGTTTTTAGAAACACTTCCAATTTCAGTAAAGTCTTTCACTTGAAAACTATGAATGGGGGTAATTTATGTCCATCTGCTGTGCAAGCAAGCATGACAAACATCCGCTGTTTTTCACCCCCCCTGATGTAAGAACACTTATTTCTTTCCTTTGGCATCAACTGTATAATTTGACTACATGTGAAAATATACAGGATTTTGGTCAGCACTTCCTATCTGACCAAGAAAGTATTGCTTTTCTGTGCGCTGCCTAATTATGAAGCGCTGAAATTCCACAAGTTTTTCTTCATAATTTTTCGGCAGCTTCTGTGCAACTGAAGTTCACCTCCAAAGTGAAAAACCCCAGAACTTCAAAACCAGATCAATCCAGCTGTTACTAGCCTTAAAATTTTCGATTTTTTACTCTCTGGCAATTTCATGTGCCTTAATGTTTAAAATTTCGGCATTCACGGGCAGGAATTTCTGGTGCTATTCCTTAACTAATTCATTTAAAATCACTTCCAGTGCATGATATCGGTCACACTTTGGCCCACTAAATGCTTTCTTGCTACTTGAACATTCAAATAATTTGTCTCTTTGCAGTCACCATCGCCTGACGTTGCTCTCAGCAATCCCGTATTGCAAACCTGTGGCATGATTAGAACTTTCTTCTGCAGAAGCGATAACTCCCCTCTTGAATTTGGCAGCTTAATGAAAGTTCTTCACAAAACTCCACGAAGCAATAGGTACCGCTATGTGAAATCTTAATGAGCCCCAGCGTATCAACTCGTGCAACAATCCTAAAGCCTTGTACATTGTTGGTATTTTTGTGTAAAGAAATTTATTTCTGCTGCTACGAGTATTTGAAACGCTACTACACTCGAAGATGTAGCATATGAAATTTCTATGTACTTTGTTGGATAATGTATGAAAATGCAGTAGTCGAAACTCGGGGTGGAGAAAAAAGCTCATCTTCTAGCCTTTTTTTAAATTAATTTACTGACATAGAGGTTTTGGTGACAGTATTTATCTTTGTGCCTGCAAAGTATGCCTGTGTAGTGCTACATATATTCAACAGCAGAAGTTAGTTGTGGTGGCACCTACCAACATTTTTCAGAACTTCAACTTACTTTGCACTCGATTCTAAGCCACAGGCGGTTTTTTGGATAGCAAAAATCGGAAAAAAAGTGTGGCTTAGATTCGAGTAAATGTCAGCTTTATCTAAATAATAGTTTTGTTATGGGACTTTTTAACATTGATGATGATGATGATGATGATGATGATGATGATGATATAGATATAGTACTGTATGTGTGGAAGATAAACAATGGAAAGAGTAAAGGTAACAGTTCCTGTATAGTTGAGGCATTAAGCGGTAGTCAGGAATAAAATTAAGTTGGAATTCATAGCTAATCTATTGAATAATGTCTTTCCTCAGAACCAACAGACATCCTGTGTTTAGGTGTGTTTTTGTTACTGTGTTGTCTAAAATCTTAACTGTGCATTTTGTCATGTTTGTGTGTCTATCACTTAGTGCCCTAACTATGCAGTGTGAGTGGTTTACACCATCCGTTGTTCATGTTGAGTCCATTTCATTCAAACGGATAAAGAGGAACTACGTATTGTCATAAAATTCATATTGAAAACGTTATTGACACTGGAAATTATCCCAACTATCATTTATGAAGAGTCTGCTACTTTGTTTTCAATAGTTAGAAAATGGGTTACTGAATCAGATGTGCCATACTTATTTCAAGGATGACCTACAAGCAAGATGTCATGGAATTGGGTGATATGTGAATAAAGGTGTCTGAAACGGTTGGTGACATAGGCATATCAGCAGAAGAAGAGTATACCATATTTTTCACTAAGAATTAGTGAATTTCACATTTCTTGGATCTTAACAAAAAGCAAATACAGAAACAAATGTGAAAACAATCTGGCACTTCATATGAGCTGTACTCATCGTTGCCAAAAGTGCTGATGATTCTCTGTTTGCTTTCAAGATCAATTGAACTTCACACTGTATTAATCTGGGGTTTGTCTTCCACCCTGTGAGCAGTCTTTGCTTCGCCACATTGCACCTACATACAGTAAAAATAGAATTGAAAATATCTGTAGAAACATCACAGGATTGCCACCTGACATCCAGTGTGTGTGTGTGTGTGTGTGTGTGAGAGAGAGAGAGAGAGAGAGAGAGAGAGAGAGAGAGAGAGAGAGAGAATATTCTGTATTAGTTAGCTCTGAAGGAGAACATTGTCTGAAAGCTTGGTAACAATTTAATTTTCTTTGTGTCCCTATCAGCTGTTCAGCACCTCAACTATATGAAGGGTTTTTACTTTTATCCCTTCCATTATTTGTATTCCACAAAGTACTTTCCAGAAGTATTCATCCAGAGTATTTCACAGGACACTATTAAAGATATACACAAAGCTGCATAAAAAATAACTGTAGAAGGTGGAGAAATTGTTTGCACACATTGAGAGTATTGAAAAATAACATTGGTATTGTGATGCTTTATGTTGTCACATCCAGTAAATTGTAAGAACGTATGTATTACTGCCAGTGGCACCTGGTAAGAAGCATTATTGACTAGTGATACATTTGTCCTTATGTCAAGCATGTGACATGTGCTTATATTTCCCCAGTGTCAATAGTGATTTGCAACGAAGTGTAACTGCAGTCCACTGTCAGAGTTGTGCAAGGATGCTGCTTGGAATACCAAAGTCGAGTGCGTGCGCGCGCGCGCACACGCACGCACGCACGCACGCACGCACGCACGCACACACACACACACACACACACACACACACACACACACGAATGCGTGCATGTGCACTCACTCACTCTTAGGCCAACTGGGCACATAAGTGATGGTCAGTAAGCATTTGCTTGGAGACAAAACACTCCATGGATTTCAATCAGTCGAAGGTACTGATGCAAACCTTAGGATTCCATTATTAACATAATCAGTTGAAGTCATTATCATGGAAAACATTATTAGCCATGACTCAGGGTGCCACCTCGGTGTATTTATTTATTACAATACCTATCCTGTAGATAAATTTTGCACGGTAATGCATGGATGTGGAATGAGTCAAACAGAATCACAAATGCAGATTAAGAATACAAATTAGAAAATAATAATAATAAAAAAAATGACTATAAGTAAGTTCTAATTACACTTACAAACAGGTGTTTAGGTAATATATGAAAATTATATCTTAACAGTTATTTATTTAAAAAAATGTTATTCTTAACTTAAAGAACACAAATTAATGTAATTAAAGCAGCAAGATAAATTGGAGGAGGAATACACAGAAATTATTTTATCTTACTGTTTGTTGTTGTCTTCAGTCCTGAGACTGGTTTGATGCAGCTCTCCATGCTACTCTATCCTGTGCAAGCTGCTTCATCTCCCAGTACCTACTGCAACCTACATCCTTCTGAATCTGCTTAGTGTACTCATCTCTCGGTCTCCCTCTACGATTTTTACCCTCCACGCTGCCCTCCAATGCTAAATTTGTGATCCCATGATGCCTCAAAACATGTCCTACCAACCGATCCCTTCTTCTAGTCAAGTTGTGCCACAAACTTCTCTTCTCCCCAATCCTATTCAATACCTCCTCATTAGTTACGTGATCTATCCACCTTATCTTCAGTATTCTTCTGTAGCACCACATTTCGAAAGCTTCTATTCTCTTCTTGTCCAAACTAGTTATCGTCCATGTTTCACTTCCATACATGGCTACACTCCAAACAAATACTTTCAGAAACGACTTCCTGATACATAAATCTATATTCGATGTTAACAAATTTCTCTTCTTCAGAAACGCTTTCCTTGCCATTGCCAGTCTACATTTTATATCCTCTCTACTTCGACCATCATCAGTTATTTTACTTCCTAAATAGCAAAACTCCTTTACTACTTTAAGTGTCTCATTTCCTAATCTAATTCCCTCAGCATCACCCGATTTAATTTGACTACATTCCATTATCCTCGTTTTGCTTTTGTTAATGTTCATCTTATATCCTCCTTTCAAGACACTGTCCATTCCGTTCAACTGCTCTTCCAAGTCCTTTGCCGTCTCTGACAGAATTACAATGTCATCGGCGAACCTCAAAGTTTTTACTTCGTCTCCATGAATTTTAATACCTACTCCAAATTTTTCTTTTGTTTCCTTTACTGCTTGCTCAATATACAGATTGAATAACATCGGGGAGAGGCTACAACCCTGTCTCACTCCTTTCCCAACCACTGCTTCCCTTTCATGCCCCTCGACTCTTATTACTGCCATCTGGTTTCTGTACAAATTATAAATAGCCTTTCGCTCCCTGTATTTTACCCCTGCCACCTTTAGAATTTGAAAAAGAGTATTCCAGTCAACATTGTCAAAAGCTTTCTCTAAGTCTACAAATGCTAGAAACGTAGGTTTGCCTTTTCTTAATCTTTCTTCTAAGATAAGTCGTAAGGTCAGTATTGCCTCACGTGTTCCAACATTTCTACGGAATCCAAACTGATCCTCCCCGAGGTCTGCATCTACCAGTTTTTCCATTCGTCTGTAAAGAATTCGCGTTAGTATTTTGCAGCCGTGGCTTATTAAACTGATAGTTCGGTAATTTTCACATCTGTCAGCACCTGCTTTCTTTGGGATTGGAATTATTATATTCTTCTTGAAGTCTGAGGGTATTTCGCCTGTCTCATACATCTTGCTCACCAGCTGGTAGAGTTTTGTCATGATTGGCTCTCCCAAGGCCGTCAGTAGTTCTAATGGAATGTTGTCTACTCCGGGGGCCTTGTTTCGACTCAGGTCTTTCAGTGCTCTGTCAAACTCTTCACGCAGTATCATATCCCCCATTTCGTCTTCATCTACATCCTCTTCTATTTCCATAATATTGTCCTCAAGTACATCGCCCTTGTATAAACCTTCTATATACTCCTTCCACCTTTCTGCCTTCCCTTCTTTGCTTAGAACTGGGCTGCCATCTGAGCTCTTGATATTCATACACGTGGTTCTCTTCTCTCCAAAGGTCTCTTTAATTTTCCTGTAGGCAGTATCTATCTTACCCCTAGTGAGATAAGCTTCTACATCCTTACATTTGTCCTCTAGCCATCCCTGTTTAGCCATTTTGCACTTCCTGTCGATCTCATTTTTGAGACGTTTGTATTCCTTTTTGCCTGCTTCATTTACTGCATTTTTATATTTTCTCCTTCCATCAATTAAATTCAATATTTCTTCTGTTACCCAAGGATTTCTAGCAGCCCTCGTCTTTGTACCTACTTTATCCTCTGCTGCCTTCACTACTACATCCCTCAGAGCTACCCATTCTTCTTCTACTGTATTTCTTTCCCCTATTCCTGTCAATTGTTCCCTTATGCTCTCTCTGAAACTCTGTACAACCTCTGGTTCTTTCAGTTTATCCAGGTCCCATCTCCTTAATTTCCCACATTTTTGCAGTTTCTTCAGTTTTAATCTACAGGTCATAACCAATAGATTGTGGTCAGAGTCCACATCTGCCCCTGGAAATGTCTTACAACTTAAAACCTGGTTCCTAAATCTCTGTTTTACCATTATATAATCTATCTGATACCTTTTAGTATCTCCAGGGTTCTTCCACGTATACAACCTTCTTTCATGATTCTTAAACCAAGTGTTAGCTATGATTAAGTTGTCCTCTGTGCAAAATTCTACTAGGCGGCTTCCTCTTTCATTTCTTAGCCCCAATCCATATTCACCTACTATGTTTCCTTCTCTCCCTTTTCCTACACTCGAATTCCAGTCACCCATTACTATTAAATTTTCGTCTCCCTCCACTATCTGAATAATTTCTTTTATTTCATCGTACATTTCTTCAATTTCTTCATCATCTGCAGAGCTAGTTGGCATATAAACTTGTACTACTGTAGTAGGTGTGGGCTTCGTATCTATCTTGGCCACAATAATGCGTTCACTATGCTGTTTGTAGTAGCTTACCCGCATTCCTATTTTCCTATTCATTATTAAACCTACTCCTGCATTACCCCTATTTGATTTTGTGTTTATAACCCTGTAGTCACCTGACCAGAAGTCTTGTTCCTCCTGCCACCGAACTTCACTAATTCCCACTATATCTAACTTTAACCTATCCATTTCCCTTTTTAAATTTTCTAACCTACCTGCCCGATTAAGGGATCTGACATTCCACGCTCCGATCCGAAGAACGCCAGTTTTCTTTCTCCTGATAACGACATCCTCCTGAGTAGTCCCCGCCCGGAGATCCGAATGGGGGACTATTTTACCTCTGGAATATTTTACCCAAGAGGATGCCATCATCATTTAATCATACAGTAAAGCTGCATGTCCTCGGGAAAAATTACGGCTGTAGTTTCCCCTTGCTTTCAGCCGTTCGCAGTACCAGCACAGCAAGGCCGTTTTGGTTAATGTTGCAAGGCCAGATCAGTCAATCATCCAGACTGTTGCCCCTGCAACTACTGAAAAGGCTGCTGCCCCTCTTCAGGAACCACACGTTTGTCTGGCCTCTCAACAGGTACCCCTCCGTTGTGGCTGCACCTACGGTACGGCCATCTGTATCGCTGAGGCACGCAAGCCTCCCCACCAACGGCAAGGTCCATGGTTCATGGGGGGGGGGGGGTTATCTTACTATGATAAAGAATTCATGTAGAGAGTAAAAACTTTTTCCGAGCAAGAACTCCTGTAGGTTGTTTTTAAATAGTATATTATTACGTCATAGACATGTAATACTGCTTGAAAGTGGGCTGAAGATTATTGTGCTTATGTATTTTAGATCTTTTGCACCAGAGATTTTTTTTTGTTTTTTCCCTAAGTTACAGTACATAGCACATTTCCCTCTTGTTATGATGATGGGATGACATTCATTTCATATTGAAGGTGACTGTGAAGCATGAAAGAGATATTTGAGGTTGTGGTTCGTAGCCTTATTTGCTTAAAAAGATTACAACATAAGGTTCTTGGAGGCACTCCATACAATATTTGGATAATGTTTTTATGACTTGCAAAGACTTTTATCAATAGTGATAAATTACCCCAGAGTATTCCGCAACAAATAAGTAAATGGAGGTAGCCAAAGTAGCAGATTTTGAGACACCGGTCCTCAATTTTGGGAGTTATTCTGATGACAAATGTTGCTGAGCTAAGCCTTTTCAGGATTTGGTGGATGTGGCATTCCTAGTTAAGAGTGCTACTATGTAGATGCCTAAGAATTTAAAGTATTGTACCTTCTGTGTCTACTGGCTCTCATGGGCAATGTTTATCTTCTGTGGGCTTTTGTGGCCAGAATGGAAATGAATGTTATTGGTCTTGGTGAAGTTTACTGATACAGAATTTACTGTAAACCAGTTCAGAACATCTGCAGGTAATTGGTTGGCATTTAACTTTGTCGGTGAATATTTTATTGTCTGTCACAATATTTGTGTCATTTGCAAACATTGTAAAGTTGCTTGCTTTGTTTGAGGAAAGTGGTAGGTCGTTTATACTCTCACGTTGTGTGTCAGAATGATTCACAGAAGGCTGTAGGGCAAGACAAGATGGGTCACATCGCACCACCCAGCCCACCCTCAAGAAGAGCGACACCTCATCCAAATGGTATTGCATGTCAGATCTGGTTCCTTTCCAGCTCTGGCGCAACCATGGGAAAGTTTAACGCATCGTACACTATCAGGGGTGACAGTCCATTACTGTTTATTGTTGCGTAGGTTACGTGCACATCGCCGTCTCCTTCGCCTACCTTTGACTAACGCGCAGAAACATGTTAGGTGGCAGTGTTGTATTGAACAATGCTGCTGGGGAAAGGAATGGCATCAAATAGTGTTTTGGACGAGTCCAGGTTCTGTTGGTGGTTTTTTTTTTTTTTAAATGATGACCGCTTTTTGGTTTGCTGCAGTTAGGGGGAGCAGCATCTTGGTGATTGCATTCGTGCAAGACATACAGAGCCAACTCGAGGCCTTATGGTATTGGGTGATATTGGGTACCACTCCAAGTCACTGTTGGTGCGTGTCCAGGGCACTGTGACCAGTTTGACCTATGTGACTGATATCCTGTGACCCGTAGCCATACCCTTTCCACATTTCACCTTATCCCACACATTTTTGATTGGCGACCCAGTGCCAACAACCACAGATGAACTTCAGAACCAGGTGAATGTAGCATGGGTGGCTATAAAACAGGACGCCATTTGTACTTTATACTCGTTGATGCCATCACCTGTGGAACAAGTTATCGGGGCCCATAGAGAACCCTGTGCTTACTAGGCAACAGAATACATGCTGAATTTAGGTGACAAAATGCTAATCATTTCTTTGGAATATACTAATGTACATGTCGTGTGAATATGAACTTCCTATTTCTAGTCTTTCTCAAGGTGTTCTGTTTTTTTCTGAACGCGAGTGTATATATGAGAAGTAGAAGGGGACCAAGGACAGAACCTTGTGGGAATCCATAATGTACTGTTCCCCAGTCAGACTCGTCCACTCCTACCTGCTTGTTTTTACCATAACACTGTTTTCTGTTGCCTGCCCTGTAGATAGGATTTGAGCCAGTTGCCCATTTGTCGTCAGTTTCCGTAGTCTAGTGTGACCAGATTTCCAAAATAAAAATATGGGGCCCAAATTAGAAATTGAAATAATCAACATTTTGTGGAACCTTTTGTTAATGCTATGTCTATATACTAGTTTTGTGTCAAACTACTTGGTTTATGCTACAACTACGTAGATCATCGTACCATTTTCCTCAAATTCACATACCATTTTCCTCAAATTCACATTAAACAAACTGTCAAAATACCGTGCATTACTAATTGAGTAAATATTTTATTGTTTTATTTTTGTCACATGCAAACACAATCTATCACTTTAATACATGGCAAACCAGGCAGATGAAGCATATTATGTGCAAGAATTTGCACACACATTACTGATTGGCAGTGGGCAGAGCTATCCATTCAAAGTTTCCCAGCACAGCAGAGGAGGATGGTTGTTTGTGTGATGCACAATGTTGGAGCCGACCAGGCCTGTCGCAATAGACAGTGGACCTTGTGAGGGACGTGATTATGTGAAGTCCTAACATCCTTCAGCCAGCAGTGTGGAAAATCCTGTGTAAGTGATTGAGAGTGAATTTGCAGCCCCTGCAAACCATAAGCCATGACAACAAATTCACCCTCTGCAGTTTTGCATTGATACGCAGAACCATCTTGAAAATGACGATTTTGCTAGCAAGTTAATCTTCAGTGATGAAGCCACTTTTAATCTTTTGGGAAAGGTCAACTGACATAACACCACATATTAGGGACAGACAATCCACATGCAACTGTCAATCATTCCCAGAATTATGAGAAAGTTAATTTGTTCTGTGTTGTGCCCAGCAAGACAGTTTATGTATTTTTCTTCTCTTGGAGGAGAGCCTTTGGTATCACCTATCTTGAAATGCTGCAGTTGTGGCTAATGCCACATCTTGAAACTGATAGCAGGGATTTCAGGGTTCAACAAGACAGTGTCCCTTCACATTTCCACAATTGCATATGAGATTACCTGAACGAGATGTTACCACATTGCTGGATAAGTCATGTTGAGGCTGTTGATCTGGCACTACTCCAGTGGCCACTGCCATTCCTGAACTTGATGCTTTGAATTATTTTTTCTTTGTGGGATTACATCAAGGATAGCATTTATATTCCACGTCGACCATAGAACTTTGAAGATTTGCTACACTGCTTTGCAGCAGTTCACACTGTCACTGCAGGGTCGAATGTGGGCAGAAATGGTCTGATTAGATGTGTGCTGTGTGAAGAAGTGTAGACACACCCAGAACATTTATAAACATTCACATACTGTACTATTTGTTACATTGTACTTGACGATTGTATGTACTGATTTTTTGAAATGTTTTATGGATTTAATAATTACCCTAAATTGGTGAATCACATTAACTTTGTACTGTTTACTGATAAAGATTCAATTACATTTTCTCTTTGTACTTGGCCAACTACCCTTCATTATGGGTTATTTTTGTATTTAAATGTAATCTAAGATGAAGAGATTGTGCACTATGTTGATAAGACTGAAATATTTTGTTTTTGTTTCAGGGAGAGAGTAATGTTCAAGATTCTGTATTAGAAGAGAAACCAAAGCCATCCACTAGGAATCAAGAGAAACCATCACAGACATTACATGATATCTCGTTCCTGGATATTAAAAGTGCTCCTACCAGCAGTCAAGATGAATTCAACTATTTCCAGGATATGGAGCCAGTAATATCAAAGCCACCAGTTGCACAGATAGATCAGGACATTGAACATGGTGTACAGACTCATGGGGTTACTTCCAGGCTCTTTGCTGTTGATACTTCAGAGCATGATAAGTGGTTGGCCGAAAGTGATGGTTGGGGTGATGACATAGTTGACTGGGACAACAATGAAAGTCACAAAGATGACCTAGAAAATACAATTGTGACTTAGTTACAAAACAAATGAAAACATAGTTTTGTAAATGTATGTTGTGCTACAAATAAAACAAAACCTCCAGTTGTAATGACTGCCATTTGTTTAAAAAAATTCATAAAGTGTGCGTATGATTTGTTCGTTGCAGAAGTGGTTGCTTGTGTTACGACATGATAGTATTTCCTAATTGTTTGGCAATGTAATAACAACTTCCTTGAGTGAATTTGAGATATATGAAAATCATATTTTTGAACAACATAGCTAAAACAAAGAAATTGGTTTTGAGAGAACTACTGCTTATTGTGAGAATGTTGTGTCAACATTTTCTTTAATTATTTTATGAAGTGTTCCAGGCAGTGCATTAATAAGTGTCTGTAAACAGCCAAAAGTGATCCAGTGCCTTATTATTAAGTGATTGTATGTCTTTCTTAAATGTGTGAACTACATCTGTTAAACAGAGATAAAAACACATCATTACTACAAAAAAGTTAAATGTCGTTCTTTGATTAGCGTACTGTGAATTTAAACAAAATTTTGAAATAATCTGAAGGAAAGTCTCCAACATTATAAGTTATCGGATTTGTAGTTACGGTACAAGAACAGTCTAGTGAAGAGGATAGTTCTTGGTGCATTGAAGATAGTAATATCAGTATAATTATGCCAATTGATACATCTGTAATGTGTTGTTATTGCAGAGGTCAGAAGATTAAGACTAAGCACAAAAGTTAGTACTGTTCCAACTTATTTAGGTGGTGGTGTGGCTATTTCATCAGATGTAAATTGCCAGAACTTGTACAGATACTATATAATATCTTCAGTTTTGATGGTGAATGTAAATAAAAACCATCCCACATCCACTTGTGTAATGTTGCCTCTCAAGTCCCAAAAGAAATGCATAAGGCTATAGCCTCATTTCTGACCAAGCAAGGTGGCAGGTTAGCTGATTCAGTGGACACATTATGGGGAGGCTTTGGATTCAAATCCACCTATTGCACTACCTCTAATGACCACACTCTAGACAGAAAGCCAAACATCAAGCTCTCTTTTATTTTCAGCCTTGTGGTATGTCCATTGACTGAAACCACTGTGTTACCTACTATCTCCTGTGATCAGTGTATTCTGTTTCTCTCCCATTTCTTGGTATTTCAGCAATTATTGACTGAAGATGAATCGCAAAAAGTAATGTACAGAATTGGGATTAATGGCATAAAAATTGAGTTAACAACAATGAGGCCAATAATATTTGCAGTGACATTGTGCAGCAACTACTCCATCAACAAGAAGCGATACTAGTAGTACAACTGAATTATGCAGCATGACCCACCATATGGTGTGTGGTGTTACCACTATCATTTCACTGTTTCCTGTTGTATTCATGTCTGGTTTGTTGGAAAACTTACTGCTTTTATGAGCTCGAATTCTCTGATTTTAATGCTGCAGTCATTTCAGAAGATATTTGTGGGAGGAATTTACATATTTCTCGACTCTTCACGGAATAAGCATTCTCACAACTTCAAAAGTAAACATCTCCCTCAAGCGTACCCAACAGCGAGGTCATCAAAATGCCCTTGCATTTATCAAAAGAAACGAATGTGGAGATAAACAAAATTGTTGTACACTCATGCACTTGAAATGACTATACAGTCACTCAGTGTCACATGCTCTAAAACCAATTAGGAGATAAAGTAGCTATACATAAAACTACCACACAGAAGAGCTAATAGAAAACACAGGGAAATGTGACTGGCTGACACTTATAAAAAAACTTGGGTGAATCAGTCACCCTGTTGACACAGTGAAAACATCTCCCTAAAATCTTGTAAAAAATGGACAATTCACAAAACTTTCAAACTTTAACCACATTTGTTGGAATATTGCTTAAAATAAGGGGCAGATCTGTCTGCAAACTTGCCACAGTTCTTGTTGACAAATAAAATGCAGTACAATAAAATGTGGCGCACAGTGATCTGCACTCAACAAGCACTAAACATTGGAGGGTCCTCTTGTCAGAGTAAGGATCCATCAGTCATGGGACTGTGGCCTATGTGAAGACAAGTAAGAAGGACCTTGTCCCTTTGTCATTGCTGGAAGTATGTCGTGGCTGAGTTGTGGGCTTTACTACACGGAGCTTGTTGTCAGTCACTTCCAGCCACTCATCTTCACATCAACACATGATCTTTTACTTAAACAGCGAAGTGATAGCACGCAGGGAGATGGCACACTGAAATACCTGAGGATCA
Organism: Schistocerca gregaria; assembly: GCF_023897955.1. Lineage (NCBI taxonomy): Eukaryota > Metazoa > Arthropoda > Insecta > Orthoptera > Acrididae > Schistocerca > Schistocerca gregaria. The sequence continues at coordinate 871,224,275 of NC_064931.1, read as the reverse complement.
TGACACAGTTCCTTGGGAGCATGATTGTCCCTTTTGTTCCCCACAATTCCCATGTGCCCAGGTACCTGGCAGAAAGACACCTCGTTTCCAAGTTATTTTAGTTGGAGGAGGGCATCCTGGGTATTCTGGATGACTTTATCTGCTGGGTACAAATGTTTGAGAAATTAAAGGCGCTCAGACAAGAAATTTAGCACTTTCAGAACTAGACCCGCCTGTAAAGACAGCTACATAGTTGCAGTGCACTTATAAAATGTCTGTAAATGTCGAATTACAAACAAGCAGGAGTGCAATCTCTCCTGTACTGCATGAAATGTAAAATGACACTGGGCCTCAGCAGTAACCAGGGTAGTAGACAGTTAAAATCCTGGATTTGGGGTTGCACTTGCTCTGCACCGAGTGACTTGAGCAAGTGCTGCACGTGGATTCCAAATGGCAGTGTGGCTCATGGGCGGTTGAAGAAAAGGCATTCCAGAGGTGAGATTAGATTAGTACTTGTTCCATAGATCATGAATACAACACTTTGTAATGATGTGGAATCTGTCAGGTTAATAAAAGGTGTCTATACAAAATATTACATTACACAAAATACTACATGACACCTTTTTTTCGTGGAAATTACCCACTTACTGTATCTAAAAATTCATCTAATGAGTAGGAGTTGCCATTAAGAAATTCTTTTGATTTCCTTTTAAATGCTATACGGCTATCTGTCAGACTTTTGATGCTATTAGGTAAGTGACCAAAGACTTTTGTGGCAGCATAATATATCCCCTTCTGTGCCAAAGTTAGATTTAACCTTGAGTAGTGAAGATCATCATTTCTCCTAGTGTTGTGGTCATGTACACTGCTATTACTTTTGAATTCGTTCGGATTGTTAATAACAAATTTCGTAAGTGACTAGAGGGAAACATTCCACGTGGGAAAAATATATCTAAAAACAAAGATGATGTGACTTACCAAACAAAAGCACTGGCATATCAAGAGACACAAAAACAAACATCCACACAAAATTCAAGCTTTCGCAACCAACGGTTGCTTCTTCAGGAAAGAGGGAAGGAGAGGGAAAGACGAAAGGATGCGGGTTTTAAGGGAGAGGGTAAGGAGTCCTTCCAATCCCGGGAGCGGAAAGACTTATCTTACACACACACACACACACACACACACACACACACACACAAAATCCATCCGCACATTCACAGACACGTGTCTGTGTGTGTGTGTGTGTGTGTGTGTGTGTGTGTGTGTGTGTGTGTGTGTACAGGGTGCGTTCCGAAAGTAATGCAATTATTTTTTTTTAAAGTAATTTATTGAACAGATTTGCACAAACACTTAAAATTCTTCAAAGTACTGTCCTTGGGCCTCTACACATTTTTTCCAGCGACTCTGCCATGACCGGTACGCGCCCTGGAAGGCGTCTTCTGGGACCTCTCGCAAGGTCTTCGTCACGGCGGATTGGATCTCGTCTATGGACGAAAAACAGGTTCCTTTCAGGGCTGACTTAATCCTAGGAAACAAAAAGAAGTCAGCTGGGGCGAGGTCAGGACTATAGGGGGGGGTGGGGCAGCGTTGGCACCTGGTGTTTGGCCAGGAACTCGCGGACTCGTAGCGCGTTGTGGCAAGGCGCGTTGTCGTGATGGAGTTGCCAGGTAGCGGAGATGTCCTTTCTCATCCTGACGACCCTTTTGCGGAGTCTTTCCGGCACATCCACGTAGTAGGCAGCGTTAACTGTCTGTCCTTGAGGAACAAACTCCTTATGGACCACTCCTTTGCTGTCGAAAAAGACAATGAGCATTGTTTTCACTTTTGATTTGCTCATTCTTGCCTTTTTGGGCTTGGGGGACTGATCAGTGTGCCACTCAGAGCTTTGGTGTTTTGTTTCTGGGTCGTATTCAAAAACCCAGGTTTCATCACCAGTGATGACGTTGTCCAAATAATCAGGTTCAATTTCAACACGTTGCAAAAGTTCACTTGAAATTTCCGCTCGGTTGGTCTTTTCGTCGTCTGACAACACCTTGGGCACGAGCTTGGCGCACACTTTCCTCATCGCTAAATCTTCAGTAACAATGCGAAAAACAACAGTAGACGACAAGTTCAGTTCATTGGCAACCATCCTGATACTCAATCGACGGTCAGAGTCCAACAGTTGTCGCACACGAGCCACATTGTTGTCGGTTTTGCTGGTTGACGGCCGCCCAGAGCGTTGTTCGTCGTGAACCTCTTCCCGGCCTTCCTTAAAGGCCTTTAACCACCTCGAAACATGTGAGTAGGACAGAGCAGAGTCCCCGTAAGCCTCACGAATCATTTTGTTAGTATCCTCAAAAGATTTGTTCAGTTTAGCACAAAACTTAATCGCGTAACGTTGCTCGATCGTCGATTCCATTTTTTCCGTGACACGGTTGGCGCGCAGATGTTTACAATAACAGACGTCCTGCCGCTTCCACAGCTCGGAGAGCACTGAAACCGGTTTCGCGGCAAAGCTTAGCGTCCCCCCCACCTACTCCATGTGGCCCGCTCCCACTCCGACTACTAGGAGCGGCGCGGGAAATTCAATTGCATTACTTTCGGAACGTACCCTGTATATATATACTTGTCCTTTTTAAGTGTATACCTATCCTTTTTTCCCCTTAAGGTAAGTCTTTCCACACCCGGGATTGGAATGACTCCTTACCCTCTCCCTTAAAACCCACATCCTTTCGTTTTTCCCTCTCCTTCCTTCTTTCCTGAAGAAGCAACCGTTGGTTGCAAAAGCTTGAATTTTGTGTGTATATTTGTGTTTGTTTGTGTGTCTATCGATCTGCCAGCGCTTTTGTTTGGTAAGTCACATCTTATATATATATTTATTGTGAGGCTACAGTGAAGATCTCGAGCTTTTTAAATAAGTGTCTGTAGGATGATCTTGAATGAGCTCCAGCAATTATTCTGATTACACGCTTCTGTGCAATGAACACACTTTTACTCAATGATGAGTTACCCCTGAATATGATGCCATACAATAGCAGAGAATGAAAATAGGCATGGTAAGCTAATTTACTGAGATGTATATCGCCAAAATTTGCAATGATCCTAATAGCATAAGTAGCTGAACTGAAACGTTTCAACAAATCTTCGTTATGCTTTTTCCAGTTCAACCCCTCAGCAATGCATACAGCTAGAAATTTTGAATATTCTACTTTAGCTACCGATTTCTGATGAAGTCTATATTTATTAATGGTGTCATTCCATTTACTGTGTGGAACTGTATGTACTGTGTTTTGTCAAAGTTTAATGTGAGCCCATTTGCAGAGAACCACTATATGATTTTCTGAAAAACACCGTTTACAATTTCACCAGTTAATTCTTGTCTGTTGGGTGTAATAGCTGTATCAGCAAAAAGTACCACCTTTGCATCTTCAAGAATATAGAACAAGTCATCACCCCATTCTTGATTGTTCCCCAGTTTGAGAAATCACCAGTTTTTTGTATATTATATGAACTGCTTGTTTCAACATTCTGCTCTCTCCCAGTTAGGTGCGATTTAAACCATTTGAGCGCTGCCCCATTCATACCACAGTACTTGAGCTTATCTAGAAGTATTCCACGATTTACGCAATCAAAAGTCTTTGAGAGATCACAAAAAATCCCAACAGGTGACTTCTGGTTACTCAGAGCATTTAATATTTCCTTAGTGAAAGTATATATAACATTTTCCGTTGGAAAAACCTTTCTGGAAACCAAGGTGACATTTTGTTAAAACTTTATTTTTACAAAAGTGTGAAGCTACTCTACAATACATCACTTTTTCAAGAATTTTGGATAAGGAAGGCAGAAGAGAGATTGGGCGGTAGTTGTTGACATCAGACATATCCCCTTCTTTATGCAGTGGTTTAACAATGGCATACTTTTGTCTCTCTGGGAAAATACCCTGCTTGAGAGAGCTATTACATATGTGGCTAAGAATCCCACTTATCTCGTGGGAACAAGCTTTTATTATTCTGCTGGAAATGCCATCAATTCCATGTGAGCTTTTATTCTTGAGAGAGTTTATTATCTTCCTAATAAACAAGAAACAATATGGCATTTGGGCATGTCCAATGCACCATGAGTAGCTGCTGCCGGATGGTAAGTGGCAGTTCTCTGGCCTCAGCACAGAGGCTGGGTCCTATAAGCACCTATGGCTACCCAAATCCCCTCATGGTGGACAGTGTCAATGATCTTCAGATACGAAGGCCTCACTGATCCCTACACTGTGCACCCATAATCCAGCCATGAATGCACAAAAGCCCTATAAAACTGGAGCATAAGTACCCTGTCCACTCCCCAAGACCTGTAGCTAAGGCACTTTTAAGATATTCAGTGCCTTGAGGTTTCTGGTTTTCAGATCTCTCAGGTGTGGCAACCACAATAATTTAGAGTCAAAAATGAGCCCCAGAAACCACACTGGGTCTCTAAAATGTAGGATGGTGTCCCCCATGTGCAAGTCAGGCAAATTAAAAAAAAAAAAAAAAAAAAAAAAGACTAGAATGATTAACATGAACACTCTCACACTTATCCACAGAAAACCAGTCTTTGCAGCCCACTCTAACCACCATCAGCTGAGTTGCAGCTGACAACTTGCTGTTGCAACACTGGAGGGGGAACAGGAAACAGCAAAATTGTTCACAAATAATTGTGGAGACAGGACCATATGAAGATGGGTAGGTGGCCACAAAAACCCCATTGGTGCAGTTGTGCGAGAATACAGTATCTCCAAATAGTATTGTACGCCTTACTGATGTCGAAGAATACGCTGATACAATGATGGTTCCAAATACGCTGATACAGTAATGGTTCTGTAGGAAAGACTGCTGAATAGCCGCTTCTAGCAGGGTCAGGTCCGAAATCCACTCTGAGAGCGGTTAAGGAGTTGTCTGGTCTCTAACAACCAGACAGATGACTGTTAGTCCTTTCCCAGTTTCAGGAGAGGTATCAGAACTGCCTCCCTCCACGATTTGGGGAAGTTGCCAGTGTGCTATATCAGATTAAAACATTTGAGGAGGATTTCCTTTGGCACCACTGGCAAATGTTGAAGCACGAAGTACTGGATTTGGTCATGGACAAGTGCAGTATTGTGAGTCTCAGACAGTGCAGATTCTAGCTCCCACATGGGGAAAGGAACTTTGTAGGCCTCAGAACAGTTGGCTCTGAAGTCCAACTTGCTCCTCTCTACAGTTGCACGGTAATGATGAAATGCCGGATGCTGGCTCGCGTTGGCAGTAGTTTTTGCAAAATGTTCAGCCAGCCTCTGTGCAGTGGTGCGTCTGGGCGTTTGGAGACACTCCTGTTTCAGAACTGCCGGTATTAGTGAACGGCTGCGTTTACCGGAAATCCTCCTGATGGTTTTCCCATACTTTTATAGAATAAGTAGAATGGTTAATGGAGTCCAGGAACACTTGCCATGACTGTTTTTTTGCACTTCTTAATGAAGCATCAAACATCGGTTCTCATGACTCGAAAGGCATTGAGGTTGTCTCCTGTCGGGCGGCATTTAAACTTTTGAAGAGCCACACATCTGGCCGGGATGGCTGAACGGCATTCTTCTGTCCACCAAGGTACAGATCAACTCCTAAGAGGATTGAAAGACAGTGGTATAGAAATGTAAGCGACAAGATGGATAACATGCGTGATGTGGTCCACCTATTCCTGGGCGCTGTCACGGTGTTCAAACAAAGCCAACTGGTTGAACAGCATCCAGTTAGCCCTGCAAATCATCCTTGTTGGGGGCTTCTGTTTCAGCAAGGCACAATCCAGTAGATTAATGCGAATTGGTAAGTGGTCACTGGAATGAAGGTTGTCAATGACCTCCCAGAGAACAGGCTTGGCGAGGGCTGGAGAGCAGAGAGATAGGTTGATGGCCGAGAATGACTCGGCAACATCACAGAAATGACTGGGAGTACCAGTGTTTAGGATGCACTGAGATGTCGGGAGCCTCTCTGAACCTGACCCCAAGGGCAAGTAGAAGTCGAGCCCCACAGGACGTGATGGGCATTGAAATCTCCCAAAAGGAGAAATGGTTGAGGAGTTGTTCTGTATGATCTGTGAGAGCCTCAGAGTCTATTGCATCAAGCAGAGGTAAATACAGAGAGCAAACTAAGCCTCTGACATGTACGAATTTCAGTGCTACTGCTTGCAGGTTGGTAGCCCGGGAGAGAGCAGAAGAGTGGTGCACATTATTGACAAACACTGCGACCCCTCCCTTGACTCTTTCACCTGACAGGTCATCCTTGCGGTATAGCGTATAGCTCCGTAGCACAGGGATGTCTGTATCTTTAAAATGTGTTTCTTGCAAATCAAAGCTCAAGGGGCGTGTCTGTGTTAGGAGTTTCAGTTCCCCCACATGAGTCCTGAACCCATTCAAGTTCCACTGTAGTATGAGAGCCATGTCATCGGTGTAGTTTTAATTTACCCTTATCTTTGCACTAGGGAGGCGAAGCCCTTGTAAAGCAAGGGCGAATGGAGGGGCTGCCTGGATCTGAGGCATCTAACTCCATGACTTCCTCCTCATCGATCAGGCTTCCCAGAGTGACGTCTGACAGTGCCCGGGACAGCTTGTGATCTAACGTTGGGATCCTTTCCCTGCATCCTGTCCCATCGAGGATGAGGGGGAAAGGGATGTTAAGAGGCACTCTGCTTTATGTGTGACTTCTGGATGCCCAGTGCTGAACTGTTGTTAGTCTTCCCTGTTGCATCAGTGTGGATTGCTTTGTGCTTACTCTTTTTTCCTGGGCATGCACACAAACAAGTACAAATGCTTGTGGATACAGGCACGCTAGATGTTGTCTGCTTTGAAGCGTCCACCTTGGGAATAGATTTATGCATCGTGGAAGAAAATGAGGTGGCAGAGACGGAGTTTCATCACCTTATATTCTTCGTTGGCTTCAGCATAGGGGATCTGCTTGGTCACTTTTATTTCCCATATTTTTGCATTCCTCAGCTAAAACAGGACTGTCTCAGCTCCAGACTAGGTGGTTTCCAGAGCAGTTGGGACAGATCGCTGGAGACGGGCAGTCAGTCCCAGCATCATGAGTTGCTTTTCCGCACTTCTCGCAAATCACTTCATCTCCATGACTCATGGTTGTATGGCCAAACATTAAGTCGAAGGAACCTTGCCATAATATGTTCAGCCAGTGTCGGAGAATTGAGTGTGACATTGGAAGTGGCAGTCTTTTCAGTGTCTCCATTAGTCCTTCGTATTCATTGCTCCACATTTACTATCCACTGGGATGTCCATTCTTGTTTCAGTTCCACTATGTCCATGATGTCCCGACACGTGACAATGCCCTTACTGGAGTTGAGAGAGTTGTGCATCTCAAAAATATCATATTCATCCAGTTTCTGCGATTTCTTAAGAAGTTCCACTTGCTTTGACACATTAGTTTTGGCCAACAAGGAGTCATTATGCAGTCGTTTTATAGATTTCAAAGTTCCAGCAAGGTCTTCCAAACCCTTATGGATACAGGAGCTGGACATCTTTTCAAATATCCCCTCCTTCCTCTTTATCACCAAAAACACATTTTTGTTTATGACTCCATGAGCCCTGTTACCGAAGTCCAACGTATTCTTATCATCAGGAGGACTAGCCTATCTCATTCTCTTGGATGAATGGGTGTGAATACTTCCAGGCAGTACACCCTTTCCACTGGGAAGAGAAGAAGATTTTGCAGGTTCCATCTTGGTCCTACGAGCAACTAGGGAAATAAGGGCCCACTAAGACAAAGCCCGCATGCCTGAGTAAGCCTTATACAACTGAGGTGTGGCAGGTTTCCCAGAGATTGCCCACTAATGACTGTTCCACCTCAACAGTCATGCATGGCATCAGCACACAGCACAGCTTGAGATGGAAGTTTTTTTTATAGAGGTTTATTCCGTCCTTGCAGTCTGGGAGGTCAAGTCGAGATCCCTGTTCCCTGAGACACACAACGTTCCACTGTCACACCACACGATGGTTGCTGAAGCATGCACAGAGCTTATGGTGACAGGACACTGGCATCGTTTACCAGATCCCAGCTCAGGAACCCTGGGGTCGCCAAGCCCGTAACCGGCAAATGAATGATGAGCTCTTGAGGGCACAAGTGATGCTGCTATTCTGTAGATCTTTTGTATTAATACTGTATTCCAGGTTACATTCTCTAGATTCAACATATTTCGAAAAGACCGGATTGATGTGAAGGGTGGATGTACCAGCAATTAACAGTGCTGTGTTGCTATGGTCAGCACTGTAGTTTGTGGCAGCACTTATAAAACTACCAGATGGGTCATTTACAGTCATGTCAATTTACTGCCCACGAGATAAGTCGTATCAAAAGAACTATGAAAGGAAATTTTCTCTCGGGGCCAGCATTCTTTCTTAATGTGCTGCAACTCGATTGGTCATGTTAAAGCATGGGGATGCAGGCTGCAGACCAAAATTTGTGTAACTATTCATTTAGTAAGAAAAGATCATATGCTTTCTTTTGTCACACAGCTTTGCCCATGGCAGTGTCTTCATCTTATTAAAGAAACTTAGCTGTTAATATTTTGTGCAGTCCATATATCACTATGCATGCTTGAGAAGGATGTCTTGAAAAACCCCATAGGGTCAGCTCATTATCCCATTCAGATCCTTTCAACAACAAACTTGCGTTCTCCACCCTAGATAGCTGGGCCTGGCAAATGGAACAGTGGAGAAACTGACAGAGAAGGTATCCAGCATGGATAAAGGATGAATGAACAATTTCCCTACTCATCCTATTTGCACATGACTGGTTTGGAGAGAGCAGCTTCTACACCCATGCTGAGGAAAATAGATCACTGCCACAGTAATAAGCAGCCTACAGCAGGGTGGAATCTGGAATGCTCAGTGGCCATTGCTTCAAGTATATCAGTGTTATGAGAATTAAGACAGCAGCCCATGCAGGAAATGAGCCTAAAATACAAATGCATCAATGCCCAGGGTCAAGCCATTCTTGAAACATTGCAATAGGGATACTTTGAAGTCATTCTGTACCTCACTCATATGGGACGCATAAAAATGTGCTCGCAGAAAATGTGCTCATAATATCATAGATGCGTCCACAAGCAGGAGTGAAGACTTTGTGATACAGTTGCCCCACCTTTTAACCCTTAAGCAATTTAATTTGATTTCATGGCAGATCACTACCTACATGCCCCCATTACTTTGTGGGGACTTTAAATTGTAACCAAGCAAACCTTCAACACTGTCCCTAAGAGTGATAACATTTGTCACCTGGTGATTACACTTTTTCCATCAAAGGCATTACAGCAGCTGTTACACGTCCTCAATTAAATGTGGCCTACAGAATCTCTTCCAATGACAGGAATCATTCAAATTAATCAGTTCATACTGAAATGAGGAAAAAGAGACTGATCACATTGAGTCTTAGAGGTCAGCTGTACTAAGGTCATTTATCAGCAAAACTCTGGAATGAAATGAGGTGCTAAGCATCGTAAGGGCCTAAAGCACACTGTCATTGGGCCCATGTGGAAGTGAATATAAGAGAAATTGGGAGACAGCTTTTCGTGAATGTTCTTATGTGCAATGTGGGCCTACAGCACAGATAAACCTGACTCGCCATAAGATCAACAGATGCCAGTAGCATGTATACATGCTACAGTCTCAAAATCGACATGGTGTACTTTACACCCTTGGGGTACACAGTGCTTCAGTTGTTGAAACATGGCCAAATGGTGGCTGGAACATAATTACTTACTGCCTAGTGTCCAAAATGTCTTCAGAAAAGGAAGAGAAGCATACAATAATCATGCAATATTGATGACTGAATTTAAATTCTTGGCTGGTTTTACGAATAGATGCTTCCTCACCGTGGTCTTCATCAATCTCAAATGAGTATGACAATGTAAAAATTGCTTTAGTAATACATAAGCTTCATGCTTGTGGAATTCCACATATTTTCATCACATTTGGATAAGCAATGAATTAGTGGGCCCCTATTGAATATCACAAAGCATACTTGAAGGGATGGTCATCAGTCCAATATTTTATACCCTATATGCTCCTGAAATCAAAATTTCTCTATGACCAACTGTTAAACTATTACAGCATGTTGACAATGCTACGGCCTATCTATGGGGTACTTGCCAAAAACTAAATCATGCTGTCGTATTATTTGATGGTTGGCTATTAAAAACTGACTTGTAATATCCCCTGGCAGATCCCAAGTAGAAGTGTTTACTTATACGTGTACAGAACTTTGCTACACTGGGTGATGTTGGGACCCTATACCATACCTCTAAGTTTGATGGTATGATTCCTGGGCCTAACTTACGACTCACGACTTAGGTGATATGTCTTCATAAGGCTATTACTTCGAAGGCTAGAATAAGCAATAAATGGTCTCCCTGTGTTGACCAATACTTGGGGGGGGGGGGGGGGGGCACGTTCCACCATTGGTGCAAGTGCAGGTATATTATGGTGCAATCAAGTTGCACTGCTGCTCTAAGTTAGTACTCACCAAATTAAACAAAACACAGTACTGCTGTTTCAGAGTGGTGGCATCAACATTGACTAATGCTCTGCTCTTGAAAACAGCACAATTCTCTCTCTCTATATTCCATACCAGTTCCTGGTGGATAAATATATGTTGCAGAAAGTCCAAAGTCTGGAATCTCCAATTATTCAGAAATTAACTGACTTGCTGGAGTTTCTTACAACCAGTATCATTTCCCTACTGAAGTAAAGAGTGTGTTGTTGAATAGTAACTGCAACATAACAAGAATGTTCCCTTACAGCACAGTTCATCTGATGCACAAGCACTTTGAAATTCTTTTTTCTCAACTACTCATCTCATGCAATAGCCATCAGCCCTCCAAAAATGAAATGCGTATTAACAACATATTCATGACAACCATGCAGATGCAGTGACCAAATGAGATTAAAATATTCACTGAAGGACAAAAATAACTGTTCATCCATATATGAGTACCATCTTCTTTTGTCTACATCTACATCCATACTCCGCAAGCCACCTGACGGTGTGTGGCGGAGGGTACCCTGAGTACCTCTATCGGTTCTCCCTTCTATTCCAGTCTCGTATTGTTCGTGGAAAGAAGGATTGTGGGCTCTAATCTCTCTGATTTTATCCTCATGGTCTCTTCGCGAGATATATGCAGGAGGGAGCAATATACTGCTTGACTCTTCGATGAAGGTATGTTCTCGAAACTTTAACAAAAGCCCGTACCGAGCTACTGAGCGTCTTTCCTGCAGAGTCTTCCACTGGAGTTCATCTATTATCTCCGTAACACTTTTGTGATTACTAAATGATCCTGTAACGAAGCGCACTGCTCTCCGTTGGATCTTCTCTATCTCTTCTATCAACCATATCTGGTACGGATCCCACACTGCTGAGCAGTATTCAAGCAGTGGGCGAACAAGCATACTGTAACCAACTTCCTTTGTTTTCAGATTGCATTTCCTTAGGATTCTTCCAATGAATCTCAGTCTGGCATCTGCTTTACCGACGATCAACTTTATACGATCATTCCACTTTAAATCACTCCTAATGCGTACTGCCAGATAATTTATGGAATTAACTGCTTCCAGTTGCTGACCTGCTATTTTGTAGCTAAATGATAAGGGAACTATCTTTCTATATATTCGCAGCACATTACAATTGTCTACATTGAGATTCAATTGCCATTCCCTGCACCATGTGTCAATTCGCTGCAGATCCTCCTGCATTTCTGTACAATTTTACATTGTTACAACCTCTCGATACACCACAGCATCATCTGCAAAAAGCCTCAGTGAACTTCTGATGTCATCCACAAGGTCAATTATGTATATTGTGAATAGCAACGGACCTATGACACTCCCCTGCGGCACACCTGAAATCACTCTTACTTCGGAAGACTTCTCTCCATTGAGAATGGCATGCGTGTCAAACGCCTTGCGGAAGTCAAGAAACACGGCATCTACCTGAGAACCTGTGTCTATGGCCCTCTGAGTCTTGTGGATGATTAGCGCGAGCTGGCTTTCACACGACCGTCTTTTTCGAAACCCATGCTGATTCCTACAGAGTAGATTTCTAGTCTCCAGAAAAGTCATTATACTCGAACATAATACGTGTTCCAAAATTCTACAACTGATTGACGTTAGAGATATAGGTCTAAAGTTCTGCACATCTGTTCGATGTCCATTCTTGAAAACGGGGATGACCTGTGGCCTTTTCCAATCCTTTGGAACGCTACGCTCTTCTAGAGACCTACGGTACACCACTGCAAGAAGGGGTGCAAGTTCCTTCGCGTACTCTGTGTAAAATCGAACTGGTATCCCATCAGGTCCAGCAGCCTTTCCTCTTTTGAGTGATTTTAATTGTTTCTCTATCCCTCTGTCACCTATTTCGATATCTACCATTTTGTGATCTGTGAGATAATCTAGAGAAGGAACTACAGTGCAGTCTTCCTCTGTGAAACAGCTTTGGAAAAAGACCTTTAGTATTTCGGCCTTTAGTCTGTCATCCTCTGTTTCAGTACCATTTTGGTCACAGAGTGTCTGGACATTTTGTCGTGGTCTCCAAGAATGCTCATAGTAACTACACTTGCCACAGAAGCATTAACACCCAGCTTAAGGAATGCTAGAACAGCTATCTGGGAAATGGATAAACTGGCAGAATCAAATCTTGCACTGGGACAATGGCGTTCTCAAAATAGTTTGTATGGTGCTATAGTATTATCAAGATTCAAATGTTACAATGCTAGGATGCACAGAGAGATCATAGAAATTCAAAGCAACTGTAATAGAAAAAAATTGAAATTAGGCAAGTTGGGAGTCTTAGTTCTAAATAAAGCAAACAGTACCAACTCTCCTGCACTAAAAGATCCATAACATGTTGGTGCAACTCTGCAATCTTAGGAAGAGGACTGATGATGTCATAATCCAACTGGTGTATGGATATGAATAAACTGTTTGGCTTGCTGAGATTGTGTGAGTTTGAAGTTACTAACTTAGCCTCTGATGATGTCTTCATCTTTAGGAGACAAGATGTTACACATAGAAACATGCTTTAGACCTGTTTTTCTATACATGGGCTGTCCCTGGGCACGAGCACCAAACTGCTCTGCCTTGCTGCACATTCCCTCCATTGCCACGCCATGCCGTCTGAGTGCAAGGAGGGGGAAGGGGGGCAAACTGCGAACACAGTGCATTTAAATGGCAGGAAGGAGCATTGTGTTGTAATTCTGAGTAGTACATACATGCATGCATGTCTGAAATAACATTGCATTGTAATTCTGAACAACACACACACTGCAGTAGCATATTTATTCACAGACACTAGGCAAGCAGCTGTCAATTCAAATGTCTCCCCTGTATGGGAACATACATAATGAATGTACGAGTGCAAGATCTAAGACACATAGTTGAAACATATGGACGTTTGGGTCTGCCTGTGGAGTGTGCTCGGGTAGCCTAACGTGTAAAATAAATAAATAAATAAATAAAAAGGTAAGGCGACTGCTCGAAATAAGTGGCAAATCTGGGTTTGAGTCCCAATCTGGCACAAAATTTCACTGTTGTCATTGTGTTGTACAGCTGATGGTTGTCCATATTCAAAATACAAATCCATTTCCTGTAAAAAGATATTTCATTAAATCTGGAATTATCTTGCAGGTCAAATCAGTTACATCTGCACATGCACACGAGTGCTTTCATCTGAAATGGCAAATGGTCTTGGGAACAGAACAAAAACAGATGTAAGATTGACAGTTTCCTCAAAACCTTTATAAAACTACTGTTGTAATTTTCTGCAGGTCACAATGAGATCTTCAAACCAAGACACCTTTCTGTGCATTTCCTTTGGTATTCTCCCATACATGAACACAGGAATATCAGTTATACATTTGTACACTGTAAGATGATTACACTATAGCTTTCTTGTCTTTCTCATCATTTTTGGACAACATTCCTTCAGATTTAACTGATGATCACAGTTCCACATACAACGTATTAAGAAAATTTCAGTATGTATATGTTTGTTAACATCTGAAACAAATATTAAATCAACTTCCTGTTGTCTATCTTCATATGCTTGGATCTTAGCTATGTAATGTGTTGTTTTCACAAACTTATGTCCAAAACTTAAAATGTAATTAAAAAGTTGTGTTGTCAAATTTGGAAATATCAGTAACTGTTTTTGCTTGCCTTACTGAAATTGCCAATTGTGTGGTGTTTAACTGCAGCATATGATTCACCTTCCTGTACCACATATTTGAAAGATTTGATATTTCATATTAATTTGCAGTTTGTGACATATTTCCAGGTGCTTGTCACATGCGTAGAAATTTGTGTATGATAATCAGTGTTCATGTTTTCTAATGTCTTTATCATTAAATGGCAAATGTTATTGGCGTAGATTCATGTTCTATTTGATTATGTGGGTGTCAATTTTTGTACTTCACAGATAATTAGTGCTTGCCATGACTTGCTTGGTGTTACTATCACTAATACCATAAAAGTGGAGTATTGATTTCTGACAGCCGTTTCTAACTTATTTTATATTTTTGTGCGACTAAGGACAATAGAAAACACAAATAAGCTATCTTTTTGACCAGTACTACCTTTATGATGCACATTTACATTACTGCTCATTTTTGCTTGCTGTACTGATTATCTTTATGCACCTACACTTTGTTGAATAACTTTCCATAGTGAAGAGGGCTTGGAATTGACCATGACAGTGACATTAAATGACTACAGTACTTTGTATTTACAACAGAGGTCAGTTCGCAGCCCACTACATAGTTTTAGTCTGGATTTTGTAGTTTTAACCCTAATACTTGCACAGACACAGGCATAATGACTTGTAAACTGTGGTAACAGATAATTTTGTTAAAATCAATTGTCAGGATCATCACAGCTTTGTTAAAAAAATTATATCTACATCTATGTTTCATATTTTAAGAAAGGTTTGGGCAGAATGTAAATCATTAAAAGTAAGAGAGACCACTCACTGAATAGCAGAAGCATTGATTTGTAGACAAATGCACACAGAAAAAAAGAATGAAGACTTTACTAGCTTTTGGAAGAAATCCTTCAACAAGCTAGAGTACAAATCGCATACCCCGACCCCACCCCCTGATACTAGAAGCTGAGAAAATTAATTTGCATGCTCTCAATGTAACGTTGTGTAGGTATCACATCAGGCCCTGTCATATTTCTTTTGTTGAACTATTTTAGTTAATTTTCTATCCTGCAGCTGCTTACCTCAATATTTGCGATGGTGTTTGTGCAGTGATTGAGAACAGTATCTGTACATGTTCGTCCTCGGTGAAGCAGTATTGGAAAATAAATTTTCATATTTTGATCTCCTGTCTGTCATCCTCCATTTCAGTACCTGTATGGTTACTGAGTAAATGAATGGATGACTAAGATGCACTGAGTGACTTAAAGTTAGACCAAAGCTTTTTCAGATCTTTTTTCTGATCAGTACATAGAATTTTACTTTAGAATTCGTTGAACACCTCACACATGGCTCTCCTCCCATTAATTTTGGCTTAATTCAGTTTGTATTTGTCAACAATGCTTTGTCTGTGTTTAAACCTTTGGTGAAGTTCTCTTTGATTTTGAAATGAATTTTAACATGACTTGCAGCGGCGCAGTTCCTTCCGTACCTTTACGACGAACCTGCAACTACCAGTGGACATTGTCTCTGCAGATCATCAGTAGGGAAGCCATGTGAACCCTACTGTACTCCAACGTGAACCAGGCTGCAATTAAAGTCACTAATCTACGTTTCGGGAGAAAGTTTTCACACGAAATGAAAGGTTAGAAATTTTATCCTTAATTAATATATTCTAAAACTTAGGTGAACAAGTATCACTGCCAAGCCTGTGCTAGTCTTAAAACAGTCACTCACAATCCCTTTAGATTAGATTAGATTAATACTTTGTTCCATAGATCATGAATACGACACTTCGTAATGATGTGGAATGTGTCAGGGTAATAAAAGATGTCTGTACAAGATATTACATTACACAAAATATTGCACGACACTAATGTTTAAGTTGTATTTTTCCCCCTTAATTTATATCTAAAAATTGAGCCAATGAGTAGAAGGAGTTGTCATCTAGAAATTCTTTTAATTTATTTTTAAATGTTAGTTGGCTATCTGTCAGGCTTTTGATGCTGTTTGGTAGGTGACCAAAGACTTTTGTGGCAGCATAATTTACCCCTTTCTGTGCCAAAGTCATATTTAACCCTGCATAGTGAAGATCATCCTTTCTCCTGGTGTTATAGCTATGCACACTGCTATTACTTTTGAACTGAGTTGGATTATTAACAACAAATTTCATAACTGAATATATATACTGTAAGGTTACTGTGAGGATCCCTAGATACTTAAAAAGATGTCTGCAGGATGACCGTGGGTGGGCTCCAGCAATTATTCTGATTACATGTTTTTGAGAATGAATACTTTTCTATTCAATGATGAATTACCCCAGAATATGATACCATATGAAAGCAGTGAATGAAAGTAGGCATAGTAAGCTAATATACTGAGATTCTTATCACCGAAATTTGAAATAACCCTAATAGCATACTTAGCTGAACTCAGACGTTTCAGCAGACCATCAATGTATTGCTTACAGTTTAACCTCTCATCAATGGACACACCTAAAAATTTTGAAAATTCTACCTTAGCTACAGACTTCTGTTCAAAGTCTATATTTATTACTGGAGTTGTGCCATTTACTGTACTGGACTGTATATACTGTGTTTTATCAAAATTTAAAGAGAGTCTGTTTGCTGAGAACCACTTAACAATTTTGTGAAAAACATCATTTACAATTACACCACTTAGTTCTTTGTTTTTGGATGCTATTACTATACTTCTATCATCAGCAAAAAGAACTAACTTTGCATCTTCATCAATGTGGAATGGTAAGTCATTAATGTATATCAATAACAGTAAATGACCTAAGACTGAACCCTGTGAGACCCCATACTTGATAGCCCCCAGTTTGAGGAATCAGCTGTTGTTTTAACATTACATGAACCACTTATTTCAACTTTCTGCATTCTTCCAGTTAAGTATGAAGTAAACCATTTGTGCACTGTCCTCCTCAAACCATAATGATTTGCCTTATCTAAAAGAATTACATGATTTACACAATCAAAGGCCTTTGAGAGATCACAAAAAATACCAATGGGTGATGTCCAGTTATTCAGAGCATTTAATATTTGATCACTGAAAGCATATATAGCATTTTCTGTTGAAAAGCCTTTCTGAAAACCAAACTGACCTTTTGTTAGTATTTTATTTTTACAAATATGGGAGGCTACTCTTGAATACATTACTTTCTCAAAAATTTTTGGTAGTCCTGTCAGAAGAGAGATTGGGCAGTAGTTGTTGACATCCAACGTATCCCCCTTTTTATGCAACGGTTTTACAATGGCATATTTCAGTCTATCGGGGAAAACACCCTGCTCCAAAGAGCTGTTACATACGTGGCTGAGAATCCTACTTATCTGTGGGGGAACAAGCTTTAAGTACCTTGCTGGAAATACCATCAATTCCGTAAGAGCTTTTACTTTTCAGTGAGTTTATTATTTTACTGATTTCAGAGGGAGAGGTTGGTGGAATTACAGTTGTTTCAAACTGCACAGGTATGGCCTCTTCTATTTGTAGCCTTGCCTCTTCTAGTGAAGATCTAGATCCTATTTCCTCCACAACATTTAAAAAATGATTATTGAAAATATTTTCAATTTCCGATTGTTTGTTAGTACACTTGTCATTCAGTTTTATGGCACTAAAGTCTTCCTGTGCTCTTGGTTGCCCTGTTTCCCTTTCAATAATATTCCAAATTGCTTTAATTTTATTATCAGAGTTACTGATCTCAGACATGATACACATACTTCTGGACTTTTTAATAACTTTTCTTAGTACTGCACAATAGTTTTTATAATATTGAACAATTTTGGGGTCAGTACTCCCTCTTGCTGTTAGATACAGTTCTCTTTTACAGTTGCAAGATATTATTATTCCTTTAGTTAGCCAAGGTTTTTTATATGTTTTCTTGGGTATTATGTTTAACTATTTTCTTGGGAAAACAATTTTCCCTCACGTTAGCAAGTTTATGGTGTTGCATTTCCCGAAAACGTAATAGCTACAAAAATACTGATTGTTTTTGATTGAGAATGCTCGCCAAATATTAAGTCTGTCGGTACCTAATGCAGTCACAGTTTTTAGCCACCGACCTGCTCAATAAGCCACACAGAATTTATGTCTTCTCTCATCACAAAATTCACTTAAAAATTCCGAAATTTCTACACACCCATCGGAATAATTATGCCGTCACTTTACAACACTTTTGATGTACCAAACACTGCTAGATCCGGCAACTTATCATTTCGATTGGAACTACTACTACACACGCCCAAACTCTATCATGGCTAGGCTCCGACTCCTCCTTAGAATACTCTAATCTTCTCTACCAGCAGAGAAAGGCGCACGAAGAATATTGCTTTACCATTGGTCAGTTTGCTCAACAGCCAATAGCAACACAATATTCTCCCGCGTCAGTCTGCACTTTTCATCAATAACCAATCACAAAACAGTAAACCTAATGACTGCACTTTTTACTGACGTAATTATCTAATATGCTGAAGTTTTGTTTATGCATAAAGTTATTTACTATTGTTATTTATGCCTGAATTAACTTTCCCTTTACCATAAACTTACTTTACAAATCTGTTCTACAAAAATCCCCTTTGTCCACAGCGATACTTCTTCGAAATGTTCCCACACTAAATCCCACTACATAACACATTAAACAATTATCTTCATATTAATCTTAAACTGCACTCACACATCATTCATACTGATGAAACACATTTATAACATTTTACATACACAAAAAGACATAATAACACTTTACGAAAATACTAGAACAGTTTATGAAAAACATTTTATTACTTTAGTGCAATCTAGTGGGCACAATCGAAACTAAATCACAGTCTCCTATCCAATACTGTCCTCTATAAGCTGATACACAAACTATGTGTGTGTCCAGTCTCATGTCACCATCTGTCACTATCCAGCTCTGAGACACATCTCCCACTTAACCGCCTCCAAGGCAAGATCGGTATACGGCGCTACGCCTCAGACTCTTAGACCATAGTGAGGCTTTCCTATCCCTCACAACTTTGTTTGGCACATAACTACCCAAGGCGTAGTGTACAATACTTTAAAATTTTGCCCATTTATGGTCAACATTTTCAGTCTCAGATATGAATGTTTACTGTTGACAACTCATCAACAGTGAACTGGTCCCTAGTTGTGAATGAGCAGAAAGTTAACATTAACAACTGTATACAGTGTCTGAGGTAATGCTGTTGCAGAATTTCATCAATGCACACAACATGCTAGTGTGTAAAATTAGCACCTAGTTTTCCATCTTGGGTACATCATGATGTATATTTGCCCCATCCTTAAACAGGCAGTCCGACATAAACTTTTCACCGTCAATATTTCGAGAGCCACAATAGATGTAGACAAATGACTTGCACGAGCAATCAATAACATGAGAAGTCACAATAATAACAGTATTGGTTGCATTGCAATATGTCAATTATATCCCAAGAAATTCGAATGTAAAGTTTACGTATGAAATGATCAAAATGTGCCACTATTGCACTTCCCATAATTCAAGCATGACCCAAACGTTTTTCATTGTGTGGGAACAGCTCACTATGAAGCAGATTGTTCTGCGTGGAAGTACGTACAGGTACATGACATTGGTGTACTGTACACTGTAATTGGTGTCACTGCTGCAATCATGATATTAATTTACCTGTCCATCCATTATAGGCATTTACCATGGTATTCAAAAATGAGGAAATGGCTGACATGAAATTACTGTACAGAGTATGTCATCAAAATGTCACACATGCGGCACAGGTGTATGCCCAGCGGTACCCTAATAGACATCATCTGACCCATCCTGCCTTCATTAATATTGTTAGAAGGCTCATGTGGCAGGTCCACAAATGCAGATCTGGAGCAGAGACGTAACATATGAAACAGCAGAGGTAGCTATTCTGGTGGCCGCTGCAATAAGGCTTTAGGCAAGTATTCGTGAAATGGAGAAAGAGATGGGAATCCCTCAAACAAACGTGATACATATTCTGCACACATATCACATGGTGCTACATAAAGGCCTCAATGGCAATTATGTTAACAGTCACCTGGAATACAGTCAGTGGGTTCTGCGGCAAGGCCATGACTTTATGAATAGGGTACTGTTTACCTATGAGGCCACGTTTACAAACTGGGAATTTCAACTTACACAATATGCACTACTGGTACCAGAAAATCCATACTGGATTCACCAGGTTGAACATCAGTCTCAGTGGAGTTTCAATGTATGTTGTGGTATTGTAGGACACCAAATCATTGGCCCGTATTTAATTGATGGTGCTCTTAATAGTACGAACCATTCCTGAGATTTATCTTATCTGTACTGATGAAAGACCTACCCATTCAAATAATGTGGTATCAACATGATGCATACCCTGTGCATAATGACAGGTGCTAAACCAACAATTCCCACATCGATGGATTTCATGGGGCAGTCCCATTCCGGAATTTCCAGCAGGGTCATCAGACCTCACTCCCATGGACTTTTTTCTCTGGGGTCATGTGAAAGAAGTGGTGTTTCAGCAGGCCCTGAGAATGACCAGCATGAAAGCCCGTATTACCGTTGCATGGGCTGCAATGACACTACAAACACTGACAGCCATGAAAGGATCCATGATGGAGCATGCACAGCAGTGTTGCCAAGAAAATGGTGATCTCCTCGAACATATGTTGTAGCCTTTCGCCTGCGAAACGTGATTGCACATCGGCATACGCTTTGTGTATTATGGAGAAGACATATGTTTGTTTTGTTCATATCACTGTACGTATATGTATACAATGGCTCAATTATATCACAGTCATTACAGATCTTCAGTAATGTCTTTTGTACAGGGCATTTATGCTTGTGTAATTGTTGTACAACTATATACAAATAGCATGTGTCCCTCTGTCCGAGCCTTTGATAACCAGTCATTTTGTTTACTCTAGTTGGTGGTATTTCATTATTGTAATGTCCACTGTTGTGCTATCAAAAAGTTCAATAAAACATGCACAAGTAAACAGTGTCCTTGTTTTCATTGTGGGTGGTTGGACATCCATATCTTTCCCAGGCCACATACTAAGAGAGTACATAGCATTATGTAAGTAGAGCATTTGCCTCATGGTAGTGCGTCAATCACATTACAATTACAAGCAACGTGCAAGTCACATTTGCAAAGTGCACCATGTTTCATACATTTCATGCGTCATCTTCTCATCCCAATTTCTTGGGCTGTAATTGACATCATCTGGTGCAACGGATGCCATTATTATTGTGATTTCTCATGTGAATGCATATGGAATAATATGTGATGTCAATTAAAAAAAAAATATATTATTGTGTGGAAACCAATATTTGCACACAGTGTAGAATGTTTCATAGTATGCACTTTCATGAGCCCCTGCCGTACATTCATACCCATGAATGCTGTTTGTCAATATCTATTGTGGCTCCAGAGATATTAGCAGTGAAAAGTGTAGGTGGTATACCATTTATATACTCAGTGTAGACGAATATTGTCCAACTGAGCTACTCATAAATCCATCTCTCTCATAGTTCAAGTTTCTCTCTCTTTTTTTAAAACCCTCTTTACCAATACTCTTTTCATAACAAGAGATAATAACAATCAGTCACCTGAACAGTGGAGGTAAAATGAATCCCACACTCATTATAGTGCACTATATCGAGTCAGGGGCAGGAGAATGTGCCTTGTGTACATTGTTCAGCCAGTCAAGATGCCTCAAATGGTCATTTCTAGCTTAAAGCATGTGCCTATTGTCACTTTACAGCAAGAAGGGTTGTCAGCACAGAAAGCTGCCTGCCAGATTAATGTACACCACAATAATGTTATTCAAAAATTCAACGATTACCATGGGGCATAAAATACTGAAGGCCTGCCCATAGTGTTCACCCACTATCAGTAACACAAGATGATGAATGCTCGTGGCAAATTATGGCTTGTAGGTGCCCTACAGAATAGACCCTTGGGTTAATGGCATTGTGTTCACTTCACCAATGAATGCAGGATTTTTCGTATGCCTGATGATCATCACAGAAGTGTGTGGAAGTGGCTAGGTACCAAAGCACATCTTATGGGTTCAGCAGGGAGGTGGGTCAGCCATGTTTTGGGCCAGCATGATGCACAGATGTCACATGCCTCTCATCACAGTCAAGAGTAATGTGAGGGCTGTGCAGTGTCAGAACAGGTTCATCCGACATACTGTCTAACCCTTAACCCTACAGTCAACACTTTGGCAATGTGTGTATCTTTCAAGATGATAATTCACTAGTTGACCACCTCCAAAACATCTCCCTCCAGGAGGCACTAAATCAACCAAAAGGAACTGTTCTTGATATCTACTGACTTGTACCAGATTGAGCATGCTTGGGCCCAGTTGAAACTTGGAATGTATCATTGAGGGAACCTTTCTCACACACTGGATGACTTCACAAGGGCCAACATTGAAGTTTGGGACAGGTGCGAATCGTAATATTTTGACCATCTTGTGGACAGCATGTTATAATACTTATTGTGGAGCAACAACTTTCAACTGAAAAGCTGTGCACTTTCAAAACAGACTGCCTTTATTTTGCTACTGTTTTGTTTCAGTACACTTACTCTTTCATTTCCTGCTCCCCTTGATTTGTAACCCTCATATGTTCTCAATTATGCAGATGATGCAAAACTTCTTTTTTTATTTTTTATTTTTTTTTGAGCAGTTTTATTCTTAATGGTTTATGAGATCTGTGCTAAACTGATTGATAGGGAATGAAGTTGTCAACAGTTTTAAAAATGTGCATTCATTTTTAATTCTGTTCTGTTTATTTATTTCAACAACATTTAACTGGCCCCTGGTTATGAACTCCTAAATGCTGAACCTATTCTATTACTGTGGATGTATGATGTTATTTGTATCAACAAAACAGTCTCCAGACACTGTACAGCTTGTTGTTAATGTTCACTGCATATATGGAAGACCGAAAATTGAGTAATTTTTCTAAAATACATTGTAAACATTATAAATTAACTCTTCTGTGACTAGTAATTCTGATTAGAGGTATGGACACAAAATGACAATAAGGCTCTTGCAACAGCACCTACCTGCATTGTCCATCACACCCTCAGAGTATCAATTACCAAAGTCCCATAGAATAGCTGTAAATTGATTTCTAGGAATTGTGCAAATTATGCACACTACACCAATTTCCCAGCAATGTGTCTTTTCCCCACATTTATTACCACCACAAACACTGTGATGGCCAGATCTGATTTTTGTGCAAGCATGTATCTCCATCTCTCCACTTCTCTATATACAGAGGTGGAATTAACAACATAACCACTATCTGAAGTTACAGTCCTTTTTAGACACAAGAGTTGCAGAACACTGGCTGTAAATTACATAAACAGTGCACACACTCTAATTTTTTGAGACAGTCACTGAGACAATAACACGATACTGGTTCAAAATAAACAAAATTCATCAGTTCAAAAGAATTGATACAATCACTGTTTGAGAAAAGTACACCATTTAATCGATACCTACATGCTGGTCGTAAACACACAATCGCAAGATTTCTATATAAATGTTAAATGTGAACTTTGTGAACATGAAATAGTTGTATCAATATAAACATGGTAATATAGTGAGCCCCAACTTTTCTGTACAGGAGTCAACATTGTACAAATCAGCCACAAACTTGAGACTCAACTTTAACACAACCCAGACTAGCTGCCATTTCTCAAGATCCTGCATAGATGTTGTGTGAGTGTTAGCTGGTCCCATACTCAAAATTTTGGATGGCATCAGACTATTTAAAGACTGGCATACAAACATATTGTGATCTCGGAAACTAGATAATCATTTGAAAAATGGCTTGGCTAAATTTTTCTATGCCATACAGACTGTAAGTATTAACTGTAATTTGCTTTAAGTCATGGGGCACCTCCTAATATTGTGTCGCACCTCTTTTTGCCTGGCTTAATGCAGCAACTTGATGTGGTGTGGACTCAACAAGTCATTGGAAGGCTCAGCCACAAATATTGAGCCATGCTGCCTCTATAGCAGCCATAATCACAAAGGTGTTGCCAGTGCAGGAATGTTTGGACAAACTGACCTCTCGATTATGTCTCATAAATGTTCAACGGGATTCACATTGGGTGATCTGCACTGCCAAATCATTTGCTCGAATTATCCAGAATGTTCTTCAAATCAATTGCAAAAAAATGTGGGTCAGCGACATTGCACATACCATCATTGTTTGGGAACGTGGAGTCCATGAATGGCTGCAAATGGCCTCAGAACAGCTGAACTTAACCAGGACCCCGTTCATTCCGTGTAAATACGGCCTATACCATTATTGAGCCGCCGCCAGCTCACACAGTGCCTTGTTGACAACTTGTGTCCATGGCTTCGTGGGTGTCTGTGCCCTGCTTGAACCTTACCATTAACTCTTACCAACTGAAATCGGGACGCATCTGACCAGGGCATGCTTTTCCGGTCCCCTAGCAGTAGGGTCAAGAGCCCAGGAGAGGCACTGCAGGTGACGTCACGCTGCTAGCAATGGTGCTCTTATCAGCTGCCTGCTGCTATAGCCCATTAATGCCAGATTTCACTGCACTGGCCTAACAGATTCATTTGTAGTCATCTCACATTGATTTGTGTGATTATTTCGTGCAGTGTCGCTTGGCTGTTAGAACCGATAACTCTATGCAAACACTGCTGCTCTCTGTCATTAAGCAAAGGCTGTCAGCCACTGCGTTGTCCCCGGTGAGAGGTAATGCCTGGAATTTGGCATTCTCGGTACACTCTTGGCACTGTGGCTCTCACAATATTGAATTTCCTAACAATTTTCGAAATACAGTGTCCTATGTGTTTAGCTCCCACTACCATTCCGCTTTCAGTCTGTCAGTTCCCATTGTGCAGCCATAATCACATCATATTCCTTTTCACGTGAATCACCTGAGTATAAATACAGCTCTGCCCATGCACTATCCTTTCGTAGCTTGTGCGTGCAACACTACCACCATCTGTGTATGGGCATATGGGCATATTGCTATCCCAAAACTTTTGTCATCTCGGTATTTGTGGTGATTTAGGAAATTGGAAAGGTTTATGAAACCATTTTCTGCATCTGCTCTGAGAATGCTCCTTTCATGAGTACAAGCGTTACCATATTGAAAATTATGCAAAAATTTAGTTTAATGTCTTCATCAATTAGTGAGGTATGTCAGCTTGTGTATAAAATCCAGGCCAACAAAAGCACACTATTCAGTCACATTAATATGACCACCCATCAAAAGCCAGAGTAAACTACTTTTTCAGGGCAAGGTGTGCAAGAAAAAAGTCACTGAGGTTCTGGAAAGTACCAACAGTGATTTGGAGTCATGCCAACTCCAGTTCCATGGCCAGCTTTGCTAGGTTTCTTGGTCGAGGATCCGTGGCGGAAGCAGCCTGATCAATGTGGTACCACAGGTTCTCGATTAGGTTTAAATCGTGGAAGTTTGGAGGCCAGGGGAGTATGGTGAACTCATTCTGGCACTCTTCAAATGATGCACGTATACTGTGAGCTTTGTGACATTTTGCATTGTTCTGCTGGTAGATGCCATCATGCCAAGTAAAAACAAACCATATGTAGGGGTGGATGTGGTCGACAAGGAAGGATGCGTGCTTATTTTGATTCATTGTCCCTTCCAGAATTACGTGAAAATTGAGGGAATGTAACAAAAATATTCCCCAGACCATCATGGCCCCTTCTGGAGAGGGTGTTTGGCTTTCAGATTATTCACGCTGTACACACCAATACCCACCTGTGTGATGGAGGATAAAACGTGATTCTTCTGAAAAGGTTACCTGTTGACACTCCCTGGATGTGCAGTTGCAATATTGGCCTTTGTCAGCAATGAACTGTAGTCAGCATCGGTGCATGATACAGAGGCTCATACACAGCATTTTTCGCTGAACAGTCATTGAGAAGGCTCTATTGGCAGCCCCTTGGTTCATCCGGGCGGTCAGTAGCCATTTCAGTAATGCTTCCACCCTAGGCCAAAAGCCAATGATTATGCCCTTTTGGATGTCCGATAAATTTCTCTATTTCTGCATTACGACAAATACTACACTGTTTTCCGCGTCTCCTGGCACGCTTTATATACCCCCCATTATTAGAGCTGCCAGCTGCTATCAGTGCTGGTTATTGCACATTGATATCAAACATAGGCAGTAGTCACGTTAATTTAACTGGAACACGTAGAATGGCAAAAGTCTGAATCTAACAAGCATTGAGGCAAAATCTGCAATGGAAAATGTAGCTGGTCACAAATTTTGAATGTTAATTGTCTCATACGTTAATTAGTTTAATGGGAAGTGAAATACATTACTGAAAAGTCAGAATGACAGTCTTTCTAATGAGTGGTGTCACTCTGTCCATAAATACACAGTAACTCACAGGAATACTGCAAATTTATATTGTTGTAAACTGTTCAGTGATTTATATCTTTAACAGGGTTTTCAGTAAAACTGCATACATCGTTGGACCAGCACACTGAAAATAATACCTTGAATAATGAATCCCATGGGGGGGGGGGGGGGGGGGAGGTGGGAGGTGGGGAGGGGGGGGGGGGGGGAGGAGGGGAATGCTTAGGGAAAGTTGTAGAAACATTTGAGTACCTGTGAGATTTAAAACTTTCTCAGTGTATATATTGTTCCACAAAATTTTGGGAAAACTGCTGGATGTTTGTAACTTCCTGCCACAATATTTCAGCGCGGAGTCTTCTGGCCATCTTCAGGTGATACTGGTGAAAATATACTGAGCTCTGTTATTTGAGGCCGCACGGCACATGCGTGGTGGGTTTACTTGGTGTTGCGTGTGAGCTACTGGAGCATGTTCGATTCTGCTGTGCCACGTGCCCTCTGTGGTGAAAACTCGCCGCATCTACACTCCTGGAAATTGAAATAAGAACACCGTGAATTCATTGTCCCAGGAATGGGAAACTTTATTGACACATTCCTGGGGTCAGATACCTCACATGATCACACTGACAGAACCACAGGCACACAGGCACATAGACACAGGCAACAGAGCATGCACAATGTCGGCACTAGTACAGTGTATATCCACCTTTCGCAGCAATGCAGGCTGCTATTCTCCCATGGAGACGATCGTAGAGATGCTGGATGTAGTCCTGTGGAACGGCTTGCCATGCCATTTCCACCTGGCACCTCAGTTGGACCAGTGTTCGTGCTGGACGTGCAGACCACGTGAGATGACGCTTCATCCAGTCCCAAACATGCTCAATGGGGGACAGATCCGGAGATCTTGCTGGCCAGGGTAGTTGACTTACACCTTCTAGAGCACGTTGGGTGGCACGGGATGCATGCAGACGTGCATTGTCCTGTTGGAACAGCAAGTTCCCTTGCCGGTCTAGAAATGGTAGAACGATGGGTTCGATGACGATTTGGATGTACCGTGCACTATTCAGTGTCCCCTCGACGATCACCAGAGGTGTACGGCCAGTGTAGGAGATCGCTCCCCACACCATGATGCCAGGTGTTGGCCCTGTGTGCCTCGGTCGTATGCAGTCCTGATTGTGGCGCTCACCTGCATGGCGCCAAACACGCATACGACCATCATTGGTACCAAGGCAGAAGCGACTCTCATCGCTGAAGACGACATGTCTCCATTCATCCCTCCATTCAAGCCTGTCGCGACACCAATGGAGGCGGGCTGCACGATGTTGGGGCGTGAGCGGAAGACGGCCTAACGGTGTGCGGGACCGTAGCCCAGCTTCATGGAGACGGTTGCGAATGGTCCTCGCCGATACCCCAGGAGCAACAGTGTCCCTAATTTGCTGGGAAGTGGCGGTGCGGTCCCCTACGGCACTGCGTAGGATCCTATGGTCTTGGCGTGCATCCGTGCATCGCTGCGGTCCGGTCCCAGGTCGACGGGCACGTGCACCTTCCGCCGACCACTGGCGACAACATCGATGTACTGTGGAGACCTCACGCCCCATGTGTTGAGCAATTCGGCGGTACGTCCACCCAGCCTCCCGCATGCCCACTATACGCCCTCACTCAAAGTCCGTCAACTGCACATATGGTTCACGTCCACGCTGTCGCGGCATGCTACCAGTGTTAAAGACTGCGATGGAGCTCCGTATGCCAAGGCAAACTGGCTGACACTGACGGCGGTGGTGCACAAATGCTGTGCAGCTAGCGCCATTCGACAGCCAACACCGCTGTTCCTGGTGTGTCCGCTGTGCCGTGCGTGTGATCATTGCTTGTACAGCCCTCTCGCAGTGTCCGAAGCAAGTATGGTGGGTCTGACACACCGGTGTCAATGTGTTCTTTTTTCCATTTCCAGGAGTGTATATCGATTCGATTGTCTTCTGACAATTCCATCACAGAACTGGACCAGCTATGGAGGACATGAAGTTTTCTCTATGATTGGAATCCAATTTGTCCTGGTGGCATGCCACAAGCCAATCATAATTGTGGACCACGAAGACATGGCAGCCATGCTGATTGTGAAGGATGGCTGGGATTCACTGGGGATGCCATCTAAAACCCTTGGCCCAGATGGGTGGGCTCCGTATGAACGTTTTCACAAAACCAGCACTGCTGGGGATGCTCTCTCGGCAGCAAAAAATTGATCAGTACCTGCAGTTGACAGTAGGAGCTCGGCAAGACTCTTGGCCCCAGCTGGTGTTGTTCTGTATGAGATTAAGAAAAATCTAAAAGCCTCCTCAGTGGGAAAATCTACCATGTACTTGCACATCTGTGTCCTAAATGTCCAGACTAGGCATTCCGCCTCAATGTTTGACTGCAGTTGGAATGGAGGTGCCGTGACATGGCACATGGTAAAGCCATATTGGGTGCAGAAGTCCTTGAAAAACTAAGTCACAAACTAAGGACTTTTGCCTGAAACCAAAATGCAAGGCCAGCCTTAGATGGAGAATATCTTTGACAGGGCCTTGACAGTCACGTCTACTGCCACAGATGGATAGCGAATGACATAAGGAAAACGAGAAAAAATTCAGTCACCAACAACCAGCTGTGTCTAAAAACAGACCAGCAAAATCAACCAGGCTGCATCAAAGTGTTCAACCTCATCATCAGTGCTCAGCTAGAACATTTCGTGCCACAACAGTTTCGTGTGAGAGATCTCCCACTGACCCTGATGTAACTAACGGAGGACCTCTCACAGCAGAGCTGCTGGAATCGTGGTGCTGGGAGTAAACTCATCCATCAACGAGAGAAGAATGCCAGCCAAGAGGGAGAGATGATGGTGCAATGCACAATTATTCTGAAGTGGGTCTGATGCTCGGCCCATCAGACCACCAGTGTTGTACCATGTGCACAACCTACCAGAGCACCAGATTCGCTGCCACAGCAGAGGCTATACAGTAAATGGTGATGGGTAAACCATGCACTGTGTGCCTTGTCTCCATATCTAGTTGGAAGCAAAGCAGCTCCTCGGTACTGAAGGCCCATTGGGACCTAGGAGAGAGCATCCGCATTCACATGTTGTGATGTGGGATGAAAATGGATTTCATAATTGTACTGATACAAGGACAGAGCCCAACACTGAAGATGATGGCTGACTTTGTCTACCAACAGGCTACACGGGGAAACTGAGGGCTTACAGTTGGTAAATAAATGAAATGTTGCACCATACAAGAAAACATGAATTTTTTTTATGGCATAGACAGTGACAAGAGCTCTCTTTTCCACATGCGAGTAATGTTGTTGGGCCGAGTTAAGTGTTTTGATGCATTGGCAATGGGCTGTTTGGGGCCATCAGAATGGAGATGGGTCCCTGGACACACCCACCTTCCACTAACCCCCCCCCCCTCCCCTTCCACTCCCCCTGCCATAGGGATGGGCATGAAGACCACATGCTTGCCAGGTTGAAATGTTGAAAGACAAGACGTGGAGTGAAGACTATCTTTGAGCTCCACACAAGCATACTCACAGGCTGGTTTTTTTTTCCAAATGCAAGGGATAGGTGATTGTAGGCGATCTGGAGATGAACTTGTGAAAGTATGCCACTGTGCTGAGGAAGGCCTAAAGGCCTCTGACATCACATGGAGGGGGTGAAGATGTAGTGCTTTTCCATGGGGTGCACAACCTGCTAGGAGAGTTCATGACCCAAATAAACAATTGAAGGCTGGAAAAAATTGACCTGGGGAGATCACGTTTGAGGAGATGTGACCTGTTCTAGGAAACATTAAAAGATAGCTGGTGCAGTAGTTACCCCAAACATTAGCCACTGCTACTGATAGAGGCTGAAAGACGTATTAATCACAAGCAACTGTTTTGATGTCTCATCCAGTGGAATATGGAATCTGTAGGTAGGCTTCAGCCAAGTGAAATTTCGAAAAGAAGTGACACCCAGACAGCTTTGAGAGCAACTCCTCCAGGCAAAGCAGACAGCAAGTGTATATGATTGCCTGCACATTAACAGTGATCTTGAAGTTACCAAAGAGTGAAAGCTGATTAGATATTTTCTTTGCAATCACTAAGGTTGTAGCCCACGCAATTGAGGAAATCTGACGATCACTCCCAGTGATGTTAAGCAATCCAGCTCCACTGATCATGTAAAGCTACTGGCACTGACTGTGGCCAAAAAAAAATTATGGCAGGTGGGGGGAGGGGGGGGGGTTGAAGGTGATGTATGCTGTGAAATTATTTGCTCAATCTAACCCTGGGGCAAACAGATCTGAAAACTGAGAACATAAGGAACCTAGTTCATGATAAGGCACTTGATACAACACCAGATGCATTGCATCCATTATGGGAAAACCAAAAGTTTAGAAAAGGCATCTAACACAAATTTTCAGTACTCACGCCATTCACCGTCAAATACATAACAGAATGGACAACTGATTTGTAAACTGTGTTGGCCATTAATAGGAGTCTGTTGTTTGTTATAACTTACCAAACAATGCTCAACATGTGCCAGCAGTTGGGATTCAAGCCTAGTGACATCTCTGAGTTGAGTAGGGACATGGCAGTTTCTGTGTCGCGGCTTGTATGTGCAACTTCAGTGAAAAGTTTGTTCTCACTTTCAGAACATGACAAACAATATGACAAAATTACATGAGTATCCATATCCATTGATTCCAGCACTGACTCCTGAGGGGTTAGAGATTGCTGTACTGTTACTATGTAACTTTCCTTCTTATGTTTATGGCAAACAGCAAGCCACCTGGTGCAAGGTGGCCACTTGTGCTGTACGAAACAAGATAGTCACAAAGGAAGAGCTGTTCACTGTTCCTGCTAACAACAACGTGTTTGTCCACGGCAGCCCAGTGAGCGTGTTTGTGCCACGGCTAGGGACTGTAAACTGTCAATGACAGCGACATCACACTGAGCCTCTAATTGGCAGCCTGCAGTGTCAAAAACCTCAAACAACTGCACAAGATTTGAAACTTCTTCCAATGAAGGCTCCTCAAACTCAAGGACACATTGATGTCCTTCCTTATCAGAGGTCAAATGAATGTCTGCGTCTTGGACCATGGTTTCCGCTTATGAATCCTGATACTTAGCTGTGATAAAGCAATATTTATAACTGAGACCACGAAGCATGGCCACACAAGCTCAATACAACTGCTGCGGCTGTTTGCAACATTGGTATACTCCAACATGCGCAGTGACAACATGCATATGCTTTTGGTGATAGGAGGACATCAAAGGAAAATGATGCTGGCTCTTGCAGCAGAGGAGCTAACTGGCTCAGTGAGTAACACATAAAAAGGGATATCCAGGATAAGAAAAAAGCCTTACAGATCTCCTTGTCGTCGATGCAGAACATTGCAAAATGTTGGCAAAGGTGCTTCTCATAAGCATCCCAGTCTTCCACAGATTCGTCAAACGAGGGGTGTGCGGGGGGAGGGGGGGGGGGGGGATAGCAAGTGAGCAACTGGCGGCTGAGCAACTGATGGTAGAGCCAATGTATGAATGCATGTTTTTGTGGCAATATCCGTTAATAAAACATTCTCGAGTTTGAAGCCGCGTCAAGTAGTTTTCTGGCCACGAGCTTTCGGCAGAGATCTCCTGTGCCCTTGTCAACTGGATGTGGTTGTCACTGCCATGCTTATATAGCCGTGCCGTCACTGGTGCTCGGTCCCGCACCACATATGGTAATGTTTTGGCCGCGCAACTGCCGGGCCCGCTTCAGCTCACTCAACACCGGATCCCACGTTGTACTCAGCTGAAATCCACCATCTCTATTGAAGGTGTTGTCAGAAATTCTAATCTTTATGGCCTCGTTTATCACTCTATCCCAGAAGCTATTAGTCCGTTTAATAATAGACGTCTCATCGAATGCAATTCGGTGTGCCAGAGCAGGTTCTGCTACAGCTGACTTTTCGGGACAGCACAGACAGTAACACCTTTCACGTTCTATGCGGTGCTGTTCAATAGTGTGAACAGTCTGGCCGACACAGAACTGCCCGCATCCACACGGTATCTTGTAAATTCCTTGCCTTCTGAGGCCTACATCGTCTTTCCTGTTGTCGAACCACAAAACGGTAAGAGTGCAACCTGCTCGGTGTCTTCTTCAGACGCCTTCCTCCTTTGAGGCTCGGATGACACTGCTTGTGAGATCTGTTTGTTGTTGTAACCGTTTTCCTTAAAAACTTTGCGTAAGTGGCTCAATTCCCTCGGTAAGTTTTCAGCGTCTGAGACTGTTTCAGCTCAATGTACTGAGGTCCTCAGGTGATGGAAGCTGGTGGCGTGCAGATACCGATCCGTGCAGGTGGGCTTGCGGTAAACGCTATGACCTAGAGACCGATTGGGTTTATGGCGGACAAGCATGTCCAAGAACGGCAGGGAACCCTCCTTCTCTACTTCCATTGTGAAGTTGATGTGGTCGTGGATGCTGTTGAGGTGCTCCAGGAACTCTTCTAACTTTTCTTGTCCATGTGGCCAAATGACGAAGGTATTGTCGACGTAACAATAGAAACAGCTATGCTTTGCACGAGCCGTGTCCAAGGCGATGTCTTCGAAATGCTCCATAAAGAGGTTGGCTACTACTGGAGCTAATGGACATCCCATCGCCATGCCGTCAGTTTGATTAAAATATTCTCCATCGTGTAAGAAATATGATGACATGAGAGTGTGGTTAAATAAATCCACAGTGGTGTCGTCAAAGAGCTGGGACAGCAAGTCAATACAGTCTGAGATGAGGACACCCACGAATAAAGAAATCACATCAGAGCTTACCATAATATCCCCTTCAACAAGTCACAGACCTTTTATCCGATTGATGAAGTCCGCCATATTCTGTATATGGTGTCCACAGCGTCCCAACGTGCGTAGAGAGGAGGCTGCCCAGACGTTTAGCAAGTTTATAGGTCGGCGATCCGACAGTACTCACTATCAACCTCGACGGTGTGTCCTTCTTATGCACATTCAGCAGACCATAGAATGTGGGCGGTCTCGGTGTCTTGGGGAGGAGGTTCTTAATAGTATTCTCATCCAGCAATGACCATTTGAGAAGCTCTGAAGCCTCCCTCACTATTCTGGATGTCGGGTCCTGAGGTAATTTTTGGTATGTGTCTTCCTCCAACGTTCGTATGATTTTTGCGTCATAGTCGGCTCGTTCCATTAAGACGGCAGCATTGCCCTCGTCAGCTGTTAGGACGACGGTGAGAGGATCATTCCGGAGAGCACGGAGGCCACTGCGGTCAGCTCTAGTCGTGTTTGAAGCTGGTGGTTTGGATTTTAAAACAATACGGCTCGTTTCTCTACGAATTTCCTCAGCCACATCACTTGGAAAATTTACTAACCGCTTGTTCGACACCACTCAATATGACAGTGAAGAGGATGCTTCGCGCCGAAGGAGCAAAGTTAAGTCCCTTCTTAAGTGCTGACATAGCACCTGCATCGGTGTTTATCGCTGTCATGTGCCTACTGAATTTCCCTTTCTGCTTCTCCGATGCTCTCTGTCTCGATGACGTGTGCTGTGCAACTGTTGCTGCATCGATCCAGTCCCAATCCAAAGCAGAAAGTGACCTTGTCAGTTGCAGGTGAACAGCCGAAAGCTCACCACCTTTTGTCTCGAGCTGTTTTCTGGTGAAATATATTCTTTCCCGCAGCAGGGCGAAGCTAGCACTTTGAAAACTTCTTCTGGCTGCCGTGGTGTCGATGTGACAGTTAACGATGGCAAAACGTGGAACCGTCTTCTCATCACGGCAGCACTGTAGGAAGGTGAGCGAGCTTAGTAAATGAGCCTTCTTCACACGCCGCTTTCCCAGGCGTTTGATGATGCACCACGCCTCCTCCCCATAGAGGTACGTTATGTACGAATGCATGCTTTCGCGGTGATATCCGTTAATAAAAGATTTTCGGGTTTCAAGCCACGTCAAGTGGTTTACTGTCCACGAGCTTTTGGCGGATATCTCCTCTGCCATTGTCAAGTGGATGACTGCTGTGTACAGAGGCTAATCGCATAACTAGAATAAATTTGACAACCGAGAGCTCGGAAGCTCCAGTATGCCCGAGTTGGCCTCAGTTCTCGTACAGCGCACCGTTCGAATGCTGGAGCTTAGTGTGCTCGCCAAAGTGGGACGACTTAGGGCCTCGGCAGATATAGTATTTTATTAACGTTAGCTTCTGTTCTTTTGCTATATCTGGTCTCGTTCCTGGCAATTCCGCCTGTCTAGCCTTCTCGAGCGTTATCGGTCTGTTATCTTCTTCTATCTCCGTGTAAAGTTTTATAATCTGATGTTGCAGTACTGTAGCCTCTTCCTCCCCTACAGAATCCAAAAACTGCTCAAACGAGCTTTTACTGGGTGGCACCTCGTAGACACAAGCAGCACGTAGCTCGTGAAAACCTTTATTACACGACGATCTGCCGCAAACGGTACTGGTCTAGCGCAACAGCCATCTAGCTGTAGAACGTGTGAACTATGAAAATTAGCAAACACATTATTAGAGCAGTTCTGAACTGCCGTCAATCGGCTCGCACCCTCTAGGCCCCGATAGCTCGCGCACGTGCAAAAGGGGGGACTGCAGGGTTAGCTGCTTGTATTTGCTTACTGGTTGGTGTCTAGTAGCTCATTTCAGATTTTCGTGTTGGGGATTTTCCGCGTTGTTTTTCAGCAAGTAGGTTTTCATAAATGCAGAGAAAAAACTTTTTGGCCAGTGACTTTCTTTTATACTAGCTGTTTGTCTAAGCATTATTTCTATCGATTACTTCATGTTCTAGAAATTAAATGGAGCAAAGAGGCGTTAAGCGTCTACTTCAGGCATACAGCGAGGAAAGGTGTACATGTGACTCGCTGTATCATAATACGATAAGTAGGCAGTCGTTTCTTTCTGAGCAATATGCATATAACGCCACACTGTGATTTTCGATTTGTATCGTAATGTCTTAGCTTACGAAAGTTCATATTTGTTTTGATTGCAATTCTTGTTGATTCTCTCAATAGGTGGGACTATACTAGGCATGGCTCTCACCTCAACAGGAAAGGAAAGGGTAAACTGGCTGAGAAAATAGCAGGAAAGTTAAAGGGGAGAGGCACTGCCATGAGTGATAAAATACCAGTGGTTATAGTGTTAGGAAAAGACAATCTTCTAGGGTAGGAAGGGCATAAAGAAAACAAATTTTAAGAGAGGTTAGGACTCAGACAAACCTTCAGTTTGAGAAAGAAACCAAAAAACATAATTCTAGCTTATTACATCAGCATAAACACTATTGGATAAGAATTTTCAACAGTCAGCAGATATTTCAACTCTACCCAGTTTTAATTTAGTTAATGTGAAATGTCAGCTATCCTTCTTACATCAAAATATTCGAGGACTGAGAAATAAAATAAATGAATTAATTATACACACAGATAAATTAGATTCCTCAAACCCAACTGACATAATCTGCCACTCTGAATATTATGTGACCACTGGTATAGAACTTTTAAGTGTTACAGGGTTTAGGTTATCATCTCACTTTTGTAGAGCAGAAATGGAGAAAGGAGAAGTTGCCACATTCATCAGGAACTGTCATAAATTTAAGATTATAGACATTCACAAATTTTGCCTAGAACAGCATATGGAAGCATGTGGAACAGAAGTAGAATATCACAAAAAGTCCTTCATAATATTAAGTGTATATTGAGCACCTGCAGGTAACTTTAATCTGTTCATAAAGCACCTTGAAGCTGCACTGGCCCATTAACAACCAAAAACAAAGAAACAGTGATTGCTGGTGATTTCAATGTAGATTTCCTTAAAGACTCTCCCAATAAAAACTTATCTGAGTTAGTAGCACTGTCATTCAACTTAATCCACACTGTAAAGTTCCCCACTAGGTAGCCAATTGCTCACAAACAGCCATTGATAATATCTTTATAGAAAAGTCTAATGAACAAAATTATGTTACAAAACCAATAGTCAATGGCTTCTCAGACCATGACATGCAGTTCCTTCTGTTAAATGTTAATACTGAACAGAATATGAAATCTGTTAAATCTGAGCTCAAGAGGGTAATCAATAAGCCAAAAATCAATTATCTTAGGACACTCCTGAGAGGCATTCACTGGACTGATGTTTACAGTGCTCATGGCATTAATGAAAAATATAACACTTTTGCTAATAAAGTGCTTACCTTATTTGAACACTTTTTTTGCCCTAAAACTAACTAAGGTTAGAGCAAAGTCTACAATCAAGCTGTGGATTACTCAAGGAAAAGAGGTACCTTGTAAAACAAAAAGAATAAAACTGTATCTGTCAATCCAAAACAGTTCTGATGTTGATGCTACAGCACATTACAAGAAATACTGCAAAATATTAAAGACTGTAATATTGACATCAAAGCAAATATATTACAAGGAAAAGATAGTCATATCAGATAACAAAGTAAAGACAATATTGTACAGGGTGTTTCAAAAATGACTGGTATATTTGAAACGGCAATACAAACTAAACGAGCAGCGATAGAAATACACCGTTTGTTGCAATATGCTTGGGACAACAGTACATTTTCAGGCAGACAAACTTTCGAAATTACAGTAGTTACTATTGTCAACAACAGATGGTGCTGCGGTCCAGGAAACTCTATAGTACGATAGTTTCCACATATCCACCATGCGTAGCAATAATATGGCGTAGTCTCTGAATGAAATTACCCGAAACCTTTGACAACGTGTCTGGCATGGAGATGAGATGTACTGCTTCAGCTGTTCAATTGTTTCTGGATTCTGGCGGTACACCTGGTCTTTCAAGTGTCCCCACAGAAAGAAGTCACAGGGGTTCATGTCTGGCGAATAGGGAGGCCAATCCACGCCGCCTCCTGTATGTTTCAGATAGCCCAAAGCAATCACACGATCATCGAAATATTCATTCAGGAAATTAAAGACGTCGGCCGTGCGATGTGGCCGGGCACCATCTTGCATAAACCACGAGGTGTTCGCAGTGTCGTCTAAGGCAGTTTGCACCGCCACAAATTCACGAAGAATGTCCAAATAGCGTGATGCAGTAATTGTTTCGGATCTGAAAAATAGGCCAATGATTCCTTTGGAAGAAATGGCGGCCCAGACCAGTACTTTTTGAGAATGCAGGGACGATGGGACTGCAACATGGGGCGTTTTGGTTCCCCATATGCGCCAGTTCTGTTTATTGACGAAGCCGTCCAGGTAAAAATAAGCTTCGTCACTAAACCAAATGCTGCCCATATGCATATCGCCGTCATCAATCCTGCGCACTATATCGTTAGCGAATGTCTCTTGTGCAGCAATGGTAGCGGCGCTGAGGGGTTGTCGCGTTTGAATTTTGTATGGATAGAGGTGTAAACGCTGGCGCATGAGACGATACGTGGACGTTGGCGTCATTTGGACCGCAGCTGCAACACGGCGAACGGAAACCCGAGGCCGCTGTTGGATCACTAGCTGCGCGTTGCCCTCTGTGGTTGCCGTACGCGGTCGCCCTACCTTGCCAGCACGTTCATCCGTCACGTTCCCAGTCCGTTGATATTTTTCAAACAGATCCTTCATTGTATCGCTTTTCGGCCCTTTGGTTACATTAAACCTCCGTTGAAAACTTCGTCTTTTTGCAACAACACTGTGTTCTAGGCGGTGGAATTCCAACACCAGAAAAATCCTCTGTTCTAAGGAATAAACCATGTTGTCCACAGCACACTTGCACGTCGTGAACAGCACACGCTTACAGCAGAAAAACGACGTACAGAATGGCGCACCCACAGACTGCGTTGTCTTCTATATCTTTCACATCACTTGCAGAGCCATCTGTTGTTGAAAATTGTAACTACTGTAATTTCGAAAGTTTGTCCACCTGAAAATGTACTGTTGTCCCAAGCATATTTCAACAAACGGTGTATTTCTATCACTGCTCGTTTAGTTTTTATTGCCGTTTCATTTTTGAAACACCCTGTATATAGTGAAGGAGACTGGTAGAACCAGACATGAAGAGGGACTAATAGCATTATGAGTAAATGATACATTGGTGACAGATGTGTGTAGTGTTCCAGAACTTTTTGACAAACATTTTATAACTGTTACTGACAAGATGGGGTTGTCACGTTCTGTAGATGCTGCTATGAAATACCTCAGAACAGAGATTTCAAGTACCTTCCATAATATGAATTTGACCGTCACTACCCCAGCAGGAATAACGTCCATCATAAAATCTTTAAAATCAAAAATATGTAGTGGGTATGATGAAATATCAACAACGTTAATTAAAGAATGTGATTCTGAGTTAAGTAACATATTAAGCTATCTGTGTAACCAGTCGTTTATCAGTGGAATATTTCCTGAATGGTTGAAATATGCTGAAGTTAAGCCATGGTTTAAGAAGAAAGATAAAGAAATAGCATCTAATTTCCGTCCAATTTCACTTTTGCCAGCATTCTCAAAAATTTTAGAAAAAGTAATGTACAGTCAGGTTGATAACCATCTTATCTCAAATAACATACTGTCAAATTCGCGGTTTGGATTTCTAAAGGGTGCTGATATTGACAAGGCTATCTACACTTACAGTGAAAATGGGCTTAATTCATAAGACAAAAAATTGCAGGCAACTGATATGGTTAGTGATCTGTCAAAGGCATTAGACTGTGTAAATCACAATATCCTTTTACGTAAATTAGAATATTATGGTGTAACAGGAAATAATACACAATGGTTTAAACTTATATCTCTGGCAGAAAACAAAGTGTCTTATTAGGAAAGAGACATGTATTAAGCTATCAGGCATCATCCAACTGGGAACTAATTACATGTGGGGTCCCACAAGGTTCCATTTTAGGGCCCTTATCTTTTCTTGTGTATATCAATGACCTTTCCTAGCCAATTCTTTGTCACTAAACTTTGAAAAACACACTACATGCAGTTCAGAACTTGTAAGGGGTGTCCAATGAGTATATGCCTAACATACGATGACAAGCAGATAGAAGAAGTGGACAGTGTTAAGTTCTTGGGATTACAGCTGGATAATAAATTCAACTGGGAGGAGCACACCACAGAAATGCTGAAGTGTCTTAACAAATCTCTATTTGCAATGTTAATTATGTCAGACACAGGGGATGAAAAAATGAAAAAGCTAGCATACTATCCTTACTTTCATTCCATAATGTCATATGGTATTATTTTTTGGAGTATTTCATAAGCCAAGCCAAAGTTTCCTGGGCACAAAAATGTGCAGTAAGAGTTATATGTGTTCTGAACTCATGAACATCATGCAGAAGCCTGTTTAGGGAACTAGGGATACCAACTACTGCTTCCCAATATATTTATTCCTTAATGAAATTTGTCATTATAAATGTAGAACTTTTTCAAACCAACAGCTCAATTCATGGAATTAATACTACTACTAATAATAATCTTCACAAGGATTTATTTATTCCTTAATGAAATTTGTCATTATAAATATAGAACTTTTTCAAACCAACAGCTCAATTCATGGAATCAATACTACTACTAATAATAATCTTTACAAGGATTTGAAGTCACTTACTCTTGTACAAAAATGTGTGCATTATTCAGGAACACTCATTTTCAAGAACTTGCCGGCAGCCATAAATAGCTTAACAACCAGTGGAATTCAGTTTAAGAGTAGCCTAAATGATTTGTTGGTGGCCAACTCCTTCTACTCCATTGATGAATTTCTCAGTAGAACCAACTGATTTGTGTTTGTGTGTAGATATATAAGTACAATATAACTTGTGCACAATTTCAGTGCAGTAATGTGTTCATTGTAAATAAGTGTGAATGTGTGTGTCTGTGTGTTTAAGTACAATTTAACTTTAGTACCATTTCAGTGCAGAAATGTGTTCATTGTAAATAAGTATTATAGTAGTTCCATTACATGTTTATTACCTTATAAATAAAAACAATATTGTTATTTTAAATTCAATGTATCAGTGTTTGTAAAATGATTCTTTCGTATAGTGCTAATTAAAAAAATGGCGATTATTTGAAACATAACTGTCTAATCAAAAACCAATTTAAACACGTAAATTTTAACCATAAACAGTAATTTCTGACATAGAGGTGTACGGAAATATGTACTTGTGAAAAAGTTACGATGAAAGTGATTACGGAATCTTAATTGTGCTAATGTGTAGAAGTCTGTTAATTGGCAGGAACATTTTATATGATATGAATCCTCTGTAATTAGTAAATATAACAAGTGTATTGTTAACATTTGATACCTAAGTGATTTTAAATTGTTAATTAATGAAATAATAATTTTCAACAATGCCGAGGATTGTTACGAAAGTATAAATTGTTACAGCCATATTGGCAAAGAAGGTCAGTTTGGTTTTGGTTTTTGAGCAGTGAGTATGTAGCTGCTCCTTTTGTATTGTAAGTATTGTTTGCCTTTGGAATAATACTTTTGTTTTGTTTTGAAAGTATAATAAAAATGAATAAACTTAATACAAGATTAAACTAAATCAGCTCTCCAGTATTTGTGTTACAGTGACTCTCAATGTACTCAAGCCGACAACTGCAGCAAATCATGAGTAACTATGAACAACCCCATTATTGCGAGTAGTTAAGAAAAGTTTTAATTGGTGTATGGAACTGGGATATGGTGTATTTCTGTAAACTAATCTTGTAATTTTTTTTCAGAATTAACCCACTTGTTGAAATAATATTCCATTTTTTCGAGAACATGACAGAAAAGAAAGTGAGTAACACTACATAGGACATAATGGTAGTTATGTGAAAACGCAGCTTGGAGAAGCAATTCTAAGTACAAAATTTGTTTGAATTTTTACTTTTGTAAACTGTTTTTCATCTGCTTTGTCATTATGGAGGTCAATAGAGAAGTTAACAACAATAGGTTCAAATGCCCCTGAGCACTATGGGACTTAACTTCTGAGGTCATCAGTCCCCTAGAACTTAGAACTACTTAAACCTAACTGACCTAAGGAAATCACACACATCCATGCCCAAGGCAGCATTCGAACCCGTGACCGTACCGGCCGTGCGGTTCCAGACTGTAGCGCCTAGAACCGCTCGACCACGTCGGCCTGCTAACAACAATAGGGAAGTTGACGATAACAGAGAGATTAATGGAAATTTGCAAAACAGCATAGATATTGCTGATAACAATATAGTCAATCGAGACAATGGAATCGGAGAGGATAGTGATCACAGTAGTGTATGTTCACCCTTTCGTGGAGTTGAACCTAACGTATCAGCTTTGGATAGGTTAGTTCAACTTATGGAAGAACAAAAACGATCGATGGATGAACAAAAATGGTCAATTGACGAGCATTGAATCACTCTTGATCAAAAGCTTGATTCGATCGATAAAAAATTAGACAAACAACTAACTCAAATTCAGGAGACAAAAGATAGTTTAGAAAAATGCTGGGGAAAAGTAGACAAAATTTCCAGAAATGTGTTGACTATAGAATGGGAAATTGTCACCTTGGAACCGGAATACCAAAAATTTGAAGAGAGACTAGATTCTGTGGAAAATTTTGAAAAAGTTGCTACTGTTGAAGTGTTACAATTAAAAAAGCTCAAAAAAGATTTTGTAAAGAAACGCGCAGGAACAAACCAAAGTATACAAAATTTCACTAAAATTGCCAATGAGAATTTCGTAGAGTTAAAAGATGATGTAGGCACTTGTTTAGGCGAAATTGCCAACTTCAAATCTAAATTTCAAGAAATCGAAGATTCCGTTGCTGTGAAATCTTTCTGTAGTTGCGGTCCATTGTGGAGTAATGTTAACATAGAAACATTTTCAGGGGAAGGCAATATACATACAGCTGATTTCATATTCCAGATTAAAGATAACTTCGAAAGTATAATGAGCGATAATTTGAAAATTAAATTT
Organism: Schistocerca gregaria; assembly: GCF_023897955.1. Classification (NCBI taxonomy): domain Eukaryota; kingdom Metazoa; phylum Arthropoda; class Insecta; order Orthoptera; family Acrididae; genus Schistocerca; species Schistocerca gregaria. The sequence goes on along the minus strand of NC_064931.1, from coordinate 871,181,820 downwards.
TTTTTAAAAGTTTTTAGATGGAGTGGCTTTGTCGTGGGCGAACCAAGCAATTAAGCCCGAACTGTAGTTTAATGAGGTAGAACGAGCTTTCATAAACAAATTCTGGTCAGAAACTAAACAAGCCAGAATCAAGTCAGAATTTTTGAATGGGCCAAATTTCAAACCGGGTAGTGGACGCATGAAAGCCTTTTGTGAACAACAGTTAAGAACTTAAGTACCTCTTGATAAATCACTTGATGAAATGATCCGAATAGATGCTTTAAAACGTACATTGCCAAACAGGGTTCAGTGGAGTCTTGTCTAAAGACCTGATGATACAATTGAACAATTTCTTAGATATATAGATAAATTGGACTTAGCATGGGAGAGAAATGACAGATGTAATGGCAAATCTGATGATAGCAGGATTAACAATAACAGAGCTTACAGTGATCATTTCAATAGCAGATCTAGAAATGATGACGTAAGAAATGTGGAGAAGAATGATAGGCAGAGACCTGAGAACAGGAATTTTGAACCAAGAAATAAACAGTGGGGGCAAAATCAGGGAAACAATAGTAACAATTTTGAAAACAGAAGAAATGGTCTGGTACACTATGACCTGCCTCTTTTGAAGCCTGGCAAAATGGGGCAAATAGACATGGGAGACTAGAAATCTACTCTGTAGGAATCAGCATGGGTTTCGAAAAAGACGGTCGTGTGAAACCCAGCTCACGCTATTCGTCCACGAGACTCAGAGGGCCATAGACACAGGTTCACAGATAGATGCCGTGTTTCTTACTTCCGCAAGGCGTTCAATACAGTTCCCCACAGTCGTTTAATGTACAAAGTAAGAGCATATGGACTATCAGACCAATTGTGTGATTGGATTGAGGAGTTCCTAGATAACAGAACGCAGCATGTCATTCTCAATGGAGAGAAGTCTTCCGAAGTAAGAGTGACTTCAGGTGTGCCGCAGGGGAGTGTCATAGGACCGTTGCTATTCACAATATACATAAATGACCTGGTGGATGACATCGGAAGTTCACTGAGGCTTTTTGCAGATGATGCTGTGCTGTATCGAGAGGTTGTAACAATGGAAAATTGTACTGAAATGCAGGAGGATCTGCAGCGAATTGACGCATGGTGCAGGGAATGGCAATTGAATCTCAATGTAGACAAGTGTAATGTGCTGTGAATACATAGAAAGACAGATCCCTATAGCAGGTCAGCAACTGGAAGCAGTTAATTCCATAAATTATCTGGGAGTACACATTAGGAGTGATTTAAAATGGAATGATCATATAAAGTTGATTGTCGGTAAAGCAGATGCCAGACTGAGATTCATTGGAAGAATCCTAAGGAAATTCAATCCGAAAACAAAGGAAGTAGGTTACAGTATGCTTGTTCGCCAACTGCTTGAATACTGCTCAGCAGTGTAGGATCCGTACCAGATAGGGTTGATAGAAGAGAGAGAGAAGATCCAACGGAGAGCAGCGCGCTTCGTTACAGGATCATTTAGTAATCGCGAAAGCGTTACAGAGATGATAGATAAACTCCAGTGGAAGACTCTGCAGGAGAGATGCTCAGTAGCTAGGTACGGGCTTTTGTTTAAAGTTTCGAGAACATACCTTCACCGAAGAGTCAAGCAGTATATTGCTCCCTCCTACGTATATTTCGTGAAGAGACCATGAGGATAAAATCAGAGAGATTAGAGCCCACACAGAGGCATACCAACAATCTTTCTTTCCACGAATAATACGAGACTGGAATAGAAGGGAGAACCAATAGAGGTACTCAGGGTACCCTCCGCCACACACCGTCAGGTGGCTTGCGGAGTATGGATGTAGATGTAGATGTAGATGTAGAATTACAATCAAGCACATCGTAGTAATTGCAGAAGGGGAAGAGGCAGAACAAATAGAACGTATCAAAATTTTGTACCCAGAATACAACCTGACGTAAGTAGAGTGAAGTTTGATAGGGAATTTTGGGAATTTTTTTTATATGAAAACAAAAGATCGACGAAAAAGTAAAAAAAAATCGGAATTTGAATTAGAAGAACACACATTGACAAATTTATTTAACAATAGTAATGTAGTAGTAGTTGTTGATAGTGATGAGAACAGATCTGATGAGTATGGTTCGGTGAGAATGTTGAGTGACTGTGAAATGGGGGAAAATGCTGATACTGGTGGTGTATTTGTGTAAGCTGATGTTCATGTGAGAGGCAATGGAAGTGAGAATGACAGAGTAATTCCAGATGAAACTGCAGTAGATAATAGACAGGAAAATGAGGATGTGGTAGAACACAGTAGTCACAGTGTTGAAGTTGTTGAAGAAGTGTGTGAAGAGAGAGATGAGTTTGGTGTTGAAAATAATATTAAGTGTGATGATAATGTTTCCAATAAGAGTGTTTCAGATGATGATGATAATGATGTTGATGATGATATGGTACTTACAGAACTAGATGGGATGATATATGTAGAAGTTAAAGTTGATGATTTGATGCTGAATGATTCTGTAATTTCTGGTGTGTGTTTGAGTAATGAGTTAGAAACCAGTAGAGCACTGCCTGATAGATTAATGTTACCAGTTGGTGTTAATGGTGTTGTGTCTGAATGTGTTTGTGAAAATGGAAAAGAAGATCTAATTAGTGACAGAGTATTAAATGTAGTCAATAACTATAGTAGCAAATGTCAGTATGGTGATCAAAAGTGTAACGTCTTAAGTGAAATTTGTCAAAGTGTGTTCTCAAATGGTAAAATTACTATGAAAAATATAGAACAGTCTCCTGGTGATAATATGATTAGTAAATGTGTTGAATCTGTAATAAAAGGTAGTGATTGTGATAAAGTGGTCAAAATAGTTAGTGACTATGATGACAGAGGTAACCATAGTGGCCGGAAGTTTGAAACCATTAATGAAATTTGTCAAAATGTGTATGTAGGAAAGGAAAGTTGTTTTTGAAATTTGGAACAGGCATCTAATAGTAACTCAATTACTGAGTGTGTACAAGTAGTGAAGGAAGAGAGAGTGTGTGTGTGTGTGTGTTGAAATCAGTAGCTTGCAGACAGATTTGAGGGAGTTTTGCAAAAACAATTACCTAGTTAATGAAAGTATCACAAAACCAAATAAAAAACCAGCAAATAGTAAACTTGTGTTGAAGAATGTTCACTCTATGTCACACAGAAAAACCCATGTTGTACACCTTGTCATGCCACGCTATGAATACTTTGATCCAGTAGTCAAGAAAATACTAATTGAAAGAAAATTACAACTCATAAAAAGCTCAATTAATTTCCACTGCTTTTTGTAAATACAAACACTGACAAGTGAGAAATATCTTTAGTAGTTTACATTCATATTTCTTTTATATGTGAATATTTGAATATTTTTACCTATATTTTGTTTATTCATAGAGTGAGGGTTGGAAAGAGTATATTTGAACATTTGTGTATGCTTTTACCTGGCACAGATTGGGGATTGTTTGATTTTATGAAGGACCATTTGAATTTGTTGTTATTTGGAGGAACATGACACAGTTGAAATTGAGCAGATAACCTTTATCACCTGTTTAGCATCATGATATTTGTTCTTTGATATTTGACATACCATTGGAAATTTATTTGTTATGCATCTTACTTTACACAGTCAAGATAATACTGATACTTTAGCAAACTGTACTGTGAGCACTTTAACCCAGTGAAAGTGAAATAACCAATAAGAGGAAATTTATTTTCATTTTTGTTATCACTGAATATTTTAACTTTTTTTTTGAATTCTTATCTCCATCATCAATTACGAATTAAATAGTGATTTGAGGAGTTGAAATAGTCGACAATACATTCTGTGCACTGTATAGTCGAGGCAACATCTGGGGGTGAACATACTCTCAGAAGCATTTTTTCCGTAGTTTTGTAGCGAAATTTAACAGGTAGGGGATCTGTGGTACTTTCATAGATACAACATGTGGCATATAGTGCCTTGCCCAGCCAGTGACTCCATATTTATTTTCTGGAACCACTTCCCTTTTACTGTCCTGTCTAGTTAGTAAGAGCAGTTAGGATCCTTCTACTATCCTAGGGTATTCAGTGTGTGTTTTGTAAGACACAAGTCTATATCTTGACAAGACACTTAACTTAAGAGTGTGAAAGAACAAAACAACACCAATTTCAATTATTTTTGGTAACCAGTATTTTCAAAATGATATCCATTTTTTAACTTAAGATTCATCATTTAGTGCTTTGCCAATGTGTACCAGTAAATTATGAACAGAGTAATTTAGTATATGGTCATTCAATGTGAAGGAACAGGATTTATTACATGAAAAATGGTTCAAATGGCTCTGAGCACTATGGGACGTAACATCTGAGGTCATCAGTTCTCTAGAACTTAGAACTGCTTAAACCTAACTAACCTAAGGTCCACCCACACATCCACGCCTGAGGCATGATTTGAATCTGTGACCGTAGTGGTCGCGCAGTTCTAGACTGAGGCGCCTGGAACTGCTTGGCCACCACGGCTGGCTATTACATGAAACTTTTAATGAAAAAGCAGATGACGTGACTGACTGTTTGTGTGGTATGGATATTAAATATCCAACAGATTATGTTCAAAAATATTGTGATTCTATCAAAGCTATGAATCTGATGAAACATATAGTGACAAGCATAAAAACTGTGTGAGAACACTAAGAACAGTTACTATTTCAAATGATGACAGCCTCAAATAATTCTAACGAAATTTTCCTCAGGAGGTTGCAAGCTCATTTTGCAATTTGGGGGTGGCGAACGCGAGCCTCTGAGCTGGTGTGACTCTTTCCTTTTTAAGTCACATCCTCTCTTACTCTTTGGTACAAATTCACCCCCATCCACTTTCTGGTTTGGACAAATAGAGACTGGATGCCAAAAGGAACTGGTGCACATATTTTATACTAAGCAAGCTGAATTTTTTCTGGTTATCTGGATACGAGTACAAACTTTAGGTGGGTTTAATAATGTGTGGTTTAATAATACAACCAGAGTAAAAACTATGAGGAGAGTTGTGTAATATTTACTTATCATGTCTGTATAGTTATAATGAGGTTCTGTTATTTTACATTGTGGATGTGATACTCCCACTGTGATGATGATGACATACTCTCATTGTGCTGATGACTTTGTGAAAGTTGAGAAAATGTGCAGAGTTGATGTGAAGTGTACTTAATATATCTGTGTTGTTATAGAGACAATTTATTACTTTACAACTGAGATGTGGTTACAATTAGGTTAGACTGTTTGTTCCCTTATATATGTATTCTCATTTGGTTTGACCTGTTACTATGTCTATTATGTGAAAATCACTGGATAGACATTGATTTACTATCAAATATGAAAATACTTTATGTCATAATCTTGTTCTTAACATGCATTTGATCTACTGTGTAACTGGAAAAGGAAAAATTATCAGAAAAAATTATTATGTTTGAATTACTAGAACGACTCCGTCTGTGGAGCATAAAGAAATGGAATTTTATGTTGGAAATAGTTACTGGGACAGAAGTGTTCTGATTCCCAGGATTTAAGGCTCACACAGTTTTATTTTGATGTAATTTTCTACCACTTCAATGACCAAACCATTGGTAGTCATATTTAATTATTCTTTTGCCATCCTAGTACAATAAAACAGGGATAATGTTTGCTCAGTACTATAAAATAGGGATAATGTTTGCTACATGCCTGTTATCTGTATAAGTCATTATTTCTCCTTAGTATAGATATGAGGTGTTTTTTGTCGCAATGTCTACACAAATCTGAACTGTTCAGTACAGTTGTATGTTACAGCAAGTCAATGCATTTCAGTATACACAAATGTTAGCTTACAATCTGATTCTTAATGAAAACTGGTTAAATTTCTCCAATATCTTATTGAAAATATTCTGATGACCATTAATGATTCATGTGTAATGAGTGGCAAAGGAAAAACTAAAGACTGAGGATTCGTATTCATGGTATAGTTATGGTTCTTGCAGACATCTACTTTCAATTGAAGTCTAGTTGATTCATTAATATGTAACTGATTAGGAAATATATATTTATCATACCTTTAGAGTGGCTGAACTAACCATTTTACTCCTAATCTTAACTCATTCATATTTAACCTATGTTGGAATTTACCTTATCAGTGCCCAATTTTATTTATTGTGTGATCTGATGTTACTACATCAAGTCTAATGTGGTGATGACCGATGCTAGTTGTTGAGCAGTATGTATTCTGGAAGTAACTTGCTGGTACTTAATTTGCCAATGTAAATCTGATTCTACAGTAGCATGTGGTCATGGTGGTTCTCAGTCTCTACAAGAAGATGCTGAAAAATTTGAGATGATGACTTTCAAGGTATGAGAACAAGGTGCTTTGACAGTTATTGTGATAAAATCCCTTTATCCACCCTTGTGGTTTCCTGACCTGAAATGTTCATGTCAGTTCAGTTGTTCTAAAGTATGAGCTTGACTTGTAAAGAAATGCGGACATGTGGTTCTACAAGTGGTATAGTCATAATGTCTATGTGCATTTCAACAGTTGAAAACGGACATAATTTTTCCATGAAAATAGATGTCTGAAAGGTTAACAATTACTGTTTCTTGTAAAATGCTTGGCAACTACATTTACATGATAACATGCATATTATAATCATCTACTGTCAATGTAATTTCAAACTTATGAGTGTTTATTTGTACACACTGCTGCTAGTAATATTTTGTGCCTATACTTAATACAATGATATACTGTTACATGTAACATGGTTCTCAGTAATCACTTATTATCAATGCTCTATTCTTTCAAAAGAAATGCATTTACTATAATGAATCTACAACTTACAGGGACAAAATTTAAACTACTGATGTATTAACATATATTATGATGTGCTGTCACATGCAACCTAATTCTCTGTAATTATTCATTGTATTTGTGGCTAACTGCTTTCTTGTGGCATGCAGCCTACCCTAGTTATTATTAACAGCAATATCATAATTATAATTGATCCTATCACTCTGCTAATGACTGTATATTTGTAAGTACTACCACTTGAAACACACACACACACATCTTTGGCTTATATAAAATTTTGTAACATTACAAACACATTAAATATGTCCTTGAACTTAACGTAAGACATATATATGCCATGACATTTGGAAAGGGGACTTCTATATCACTTGGCTGAGATTCCAGTAACTTTAATTTTATATCTCACACCTGCCTCTTGCTTAATTTTGAAAATGTAACAAAAATTCTTTTGTCATTATCACACTTGACTCTGTGGTGCTTTTCTAATATATTGATGCATATGAAAGTACTTCACATAATGTGAACATTGTAACACTTGGATGATCTGCCCTATGAGGCAGGGGACTTCGTTTTTTTTATATATATAAAATATGCTGTAACTAGATGCATTTGGCTTCCATATTTTCATATTTATGTCATAATTTATGTTTGAGCAGTAACAGATATCAGAGGAACATAGTAATTCTGTACTTCGCTTTAGTAATTTTCATGTATATGTCTCAGATATGTCACAGGTTTTGAATATTATATGTTTGATCAAACACAGATACTGGAGGGACTGCTTGTAAGTCAGCTGATAAGATCTAGCATTTGTTACTTGGTCAATCAATACAGCATTATATTTGTCATTTACTCTGTTCACCCTTCATTGATAAATCAGTGGGGAGTGTTGGGGTTAATTTTTGGGCATTGGGAAGGTGAAGCTGTGGCAAGTCCATTCTGCAGGAAATGCCGAACACTCTTCTCCTTCCGGTGCCACAGTGAAGTACTGGAGCAGTGGGGGTCTTGGATATAGGGGTAGGGGGGGTTTCCTGTCTTTGGGTTCTGTTGTCTTTTCTTCTTCAGCTCCAACACTCCAAACCTATTTCATTTCTTATTTCTCATTAGAGTATCAAGCTGTCATTCCCTCTGTCCACATGCATATGTCTCTATTGCTGAGACCCTTCTAATTTACAGAGTCAGCTTTATTAAAAGACTAAAACCTATTTTATAGGAGAATCCGGGAAACAAGCTAGTATTTCTACACTATTGAAGATACTGAATTTACTGAAATATGTTATATATATCTAATGTCAGACCAACTTACCAATGTACAAAACCTATTCATATTATTGTCATGATGTATCTGTCACTTATGTAGCAATTTACCAATGTGTAATACTCAACCATAATTCTTGTGATGTATCTATTACTTATGAACCAATTACCAATGTACAATATTCAACCACATAATTGTCATGGTGTACCAATTTTTTATGATTCATTTATCGTGTATTCACACCTAAGTGGTGAACACTTGCCAATGTATAATACCTAACCATGTTTTGTCATGATGTACCAATCATTTATGATTCATTTATTGTGTATTCACACCCAAGTGGTGAACACTTAACTGTATATAAGGCCCAACCACATAGTTGTCGGTGCTGTTTCAATTACTTATAAAACACAACCAACATAATGTATTAGTCACTTATATTGTCACTCAGAGTTATATGTACCTGCACTCCTACGTATCATTCTTTTAATTAATGTTTGAATGATTGTAGGGGTGGGAAAGTGGTGTTGGAAGTGTCTTGACAAATGAAAAATAGTAGGATTGGTCATTGGTCAGACATTTCATCCCAAAAAGCAGTCTGCGTTCTGCACACTTCAAGATTCACTATGGAGCAGTCTGTGTACTGCAAACATCAAAACTATTTACATTTATGTAATGTACAGAGATTAGTGCATTTATGCTTAGGAATTTTGTACTAGTTTGAAACTCTAAGTTACATGTTAGCTCATACAGTGAAGACACAATTTGTTCTTTCGTTGTACTATTGAGTAACTTTTTGCATAATGCTTCATAATTAATTTACATTTTTAACCAAACATAGGATTTATTTCATACCATAAGTAAAATGCTTGTTCCTCTAATTTATTGTATAATGAGGACTGTTACGTAGATCTGTCAGAAAAGGTTTTGTTCAACTTTCAGTTGCACAAATCCCTTTGGAGGTTGTTTAAACGTGACAGTCTACACAAAAACCAATTTAAACACATAAATTTTAACCATAAACAGTAATTTCTTACATAGAGGTGTATGGAAATATGTACTTGTGAAAAAGTTACAAAGAAAATAAATACAGGATCTTAATTACACTAATGTGTAGAGGTCTGTTAATTAGTAGGAAAATTTTATATGATATGAATCCTCTGTAATTACTAAATATAACAAGTGTATTATTAACATTTGATACCTAAGTGAGTTTTAACTGTTAATTAAAGAAATAATAATTTTAAACAATACCAAGGAATATTCGGGATTGTTAACAAAGTATAAATAGTTACAGCCATGTTGGCAAAGAGGGTCAGTTTGGTTTTGGTTTTTGAGCAGTGAGCATGTAGCTGCTCCTTTTGTATTGTAAGTATTGTTTGCCTTTGTAATAATACTTTTACTTTGTTTTCAAAGTATAATAAAAATGAATAAACTTAATACAAGATTAAACTAAATCAACTCCCCAGTAGTTGTGTTAATGTAGTCAGGCCGACGACTGCAGCAGTTCATGAGTAACTACGAACAACCCCATTATTACGAGTGGTTAAGGAAAGTAATACATTCCACTTGGGACCTATGGAAGGTACATTAGCTTATTTGTTTCAGTTGTAAATATTTGTCGTGTGTTATTGTTTGTCTGACATGTTCTGGAGGACCTCCTCACTATGGATCAATTGGAATGAAAGTAAATCTAATCTAAGTCTGACTTTTCGTTTTCGTCGCTGTTCTGCCATAATTTGAAGATTTACTGTCACTGCCAGAGCAATGCTCCAAAAGCAAATGGATCCTCTACATCTACATACGTACTCCACAATCCACCATACGGTGCATGGCGGAGGGTATCTTGTACCACAACTAGCATCTTCTCTCCCTGTTCCACTCCCAAACAGAACGAGGGAAAAACGAGTGCCTATATGCCTCTGTACGAGCCCTAATCTCTCTTATCTTATCTTTGTGGTCTTTTCGCAAAATATAAGTTGACGGCAGTAAAACTGTACTGCAGTCAGCCTCAAATGCTGGTTCTCTAAATATGCTCAGTAGCGAATCACGAAAAGAATGCCTCCTTTCCTCCAGAGACCCCCACCCGAGTTCCTTAAGCATTTCCGTAACACTCGGGTGATGATCAAACCTACCAGTAACAAATCTAGCAGCCCGCCTCTAAATTACTTCTATGTCCTCCCTCAATCCGACCTGATAGGGATGCCAAACGCTCGAGAAATACTCAAGAATAGGTCGTATTAGTGTTTTATAAGCAGTCTTCTTTACAGATGAACCACATCTTCCCAAAATTCTACCAATGAACCGAAGACGACTATCCACCTTCCACACAACTGCCATTACATACTTGTCTCACTTCATATCGCTCTGCAGTGTTACGCCCAAATATTTAATCCACGTGACTGTGTCAAGTGCTAAACTACTAATGGAGTATTCAAACATTCCCAGATTCTTTTTCCTATTCATCTGCATTAATTTACATTTATCTATATTTAGAGTTAGCCGCCATTCTTTACACCAATCACAAATCCTGTCCAAGTCATCTTGTATCCTCCTACAGTCACTCAACGACGACACCTTCCCGTAACCACAGGATCATCAGCAAACAGCCGCACATTGCTATGCACCCTATCCAAAAGATTATATATGTAGATAGAAAACATCAGCGGACCTACCACACTTCCCTGGGGCACTCCAGATGATACCTCACCTCTGATGAACACTCACCATCGAGAACAACGTACTGGGTTCTATTACTTAAAAAGTCTTCGAGCCACTCACATACTTGGGAACCAATCCCATATGCTCATACCTTAGTTAGGAGTCTGCAGTGGGGCACCGAGTCAAACGCTTTCCAGAAGTCAAGGAATATGGCATCTGTCTGATACACTTCATCCATGGTTTGCAAAATATCATGTGGAAAAAGGGCGAGTTGCATTTCGCAGGAGCGATGCTTTCTAAAGCCATGCTGATGCATGGACAGCAACTTCTCTATCTCAATGAAATTCATTTTATTCGAACTGAGAATATGTTCGAGAATCCTGCAAAAAACCGATTTTAAGAATTTTTGTCTGTAATTTTGAGGATCCGTCCTTCTACCCTTCTTATATACAGGCATATGTGCAATATGCTGTATAACTGTAAATTTCGATATACATATACCTGTGTAACTAAGTGTCGTAATTTAAAACTGTTGAGTCTGTAATTCAGAACAGTACTAACCTACATAAGAGAAAAAATTATTTAATAAATAATGGTTAAAAAACAATTTCTTATTACATCAGCATAAACAGCTATTGTTTAACAATTTTCAACAGTTAGCACATATTCCAACTCTACCCAATTTTAACTCAGTCTCTGTGAAATGTCAGCTATCTTTAGTCCATCAAAATAATCGAGAACTGAGAAATAAAATTAATGAATTAATTATCTGCATAGTTAAATTAGAGTCCTCAAACCCAACTGACATAATCTGCCACTCTGAATGTTATGTGACCATTGGTATAGAACTTTTAAGTGTTACAGGGTTTAGGTTATCATCTCACTTTTGTAGAGCTGAAATGGAGAAAGGAGAAGTTGCCACATTCATCAGGAACTGTCATAAATTTAAGATTATAGACATTCACAAATTTTGCCTAGAACAGCATATGGAAGCATGTGGAACAGAAGTAGAATATCACAAAAAGTCCTTCATAATATTAAGTGTATATTGAGCACCTGCAGGTAACTTTAATCTGTTCATAAAGCACCTTGAAGCTGCACTGGCCCATTAACAACCAAAAACAAAGAAACAGTGGTTGCTGGTGATTTCAATGTAGATTTCCTTAAAGACTCTCCCAATAAAAACTTATCTGAGTTAGTAGCACTGTCATTCAACTTAATCCACACTGTAAAGTTCCCCACTAGGTAGCCAATTGCTCACAAACAGCCATTGATAATATCTTTATAGAAAAGTCTAATGAACAAAATTATGTTACAAAACCAATAGTCAATGGCTTCTCAGACCATGACATGCAGTTCCTTCTGTTAAATGTTAATACTGAACAGAATATGAAATCTGTTAAATCTGAGCTCAAGAGGGTAATCAATAAGCCAAAAATCAATTATCTTAGGACACTCCTGAGAGGCATTCACTGGACTGATGTTTACAGTGCTCATGGCATGAATGAAAAATATAACACTTTTGCTAATAAAGTGCTTACCTTATTTGAACACTTTTTTTGCCCCAAAACTAACCAAGGTTAGAGCAAAGTCTACAATCAAGCTGTGAATTACTCAAGGAAAAGAGGTACCTTGTAAAACAAAAAGAATAAAACTGTATCTGTCAATCCAAAACAGTTCTGATGTTGATGCTACAGCACATTACAAGAAATACTGCAAAATATTAAAGACTGTAATATTGACATCAAAGCAAATATATTACAAGGAAAAGATAAGTCATATCAGATAACAAAGTAAAGACAATATGGTATATAGTAAAGGAGACCGGTAGAACCAGACATGAAGAGGGACAAATAGCATTAAGAGTAAATGATGCATTCGTTACAGATGTGTGTAGTGTTGCACAACTTTTTGACAAACATTTTATAACTGTTACTGAAAAGATGGGGTTTTAGGTTCTGTAGATGCTGCTATGAAATACCTCAGAACAGAGATTTCAAGTACCTTCCATAATATGAATTTGACCGTAACTACCCCAGCAGAAATAATGTCCATCATAAAATCTTTAAAATAAAAAACATCTAGTGGGTATGATGAAATATCAACAATGTTAATTAAAGAATGTGATTCTGAGTTAAGTAACATATTAAGCTATCTGTGTAACCAGTCGTTTATCAGTGGAATATTTCCTGAATGGTTGAAATATGCTGAAGTTAAGCCATGGTTTAGGAAGGGAGATAAAGAAATAGCATCTAATTTCCGTCCAGTTTCACTTTTGCCAGCACTCTCAAAAATTTTAGAAAATGTAATGTACAATCGGGTTTATAACGATCTTATTTCAAATAACATAGTGTCAAAGTCGCAGTACAGATTTCTAAAGGGTTGTGATATTGAGAAGGCTATCTACACTTACAGTGAAAATGCGCTTAATTCATTAGACAAAAAAATACAGGCAACTAGTATGTTTAGTGATCTGTCAAAAGGCATTTGTCTGTGTGAATCACAATATCCTTTAAGTAAATTAGAATATTATGGTGCAACAGGAAATGATACATAATGGTTCAAATCTTATATCTTTGGCAGGAAACAAATGGTGCTATTAGGAAAGAGACATGTATTAAGCAATCAGACATCATCCAACTGGGAACTAATTACATGTGGGGTCCCACAAGGTTCCGTTTTAGGGCTCTTACCTTTTCTTGTGTATATCAATGACCTTTCATCAGTGACATTACCAGATGCCGAGTTCGTTTTGTTTGCCGATGGTACAAACATTGCAATAAATAGCAAATTAAGTGTAGTCTTAGAAAGCCGGCTAATAGAATATTTGTGGACATTAATCACTGGTTCCTAGTCAATTCTTTGAATGTGTATTCAAGTAACTGCCCTTGTCTTGCGCATGTGCATAGATAGTGGGTCAGGCTTGTAAGTGAGCGACCATTTGTAGCTGCAGTTTATGGCGGGTCATGGCCCATCGAACATAGGACAGTGTGAGTTGGAGCGCAAACAATTAAGTTAAGTAGTGATTTTGATTTTGTACATATGTACTGTTTGTGTTTTCCTTTTTTTTGCGTTCATAAACGTATAACTATGGTGTTCTTTTAATCATCGACAAAGGTCTTGTTAGGCACTTGTGGGTTTTATTGTTGTTCTGAAGAAGGTGTAGTTATCTACGCCGAAACCTGCGTTAACACTTACCACTAGGTGCTTTTTTCGCAGTCGAGGCGGTTTTTTAGTTTTTTAATACAAATGGATCCTCCATGTGCAATATGCTGTATAAATGTAAATTTCTATATACATATACCTGTGTTACCAAGTGTCGTAATTTAAAACTGTTGAGTCTGTAATTCAGAACAGTACTAACCTACATAAGAGAAAAACAATTATTCAATAAATAATGCTAAAAAACAATTTCTTATTAAATGGGAACCTTGAGCTCACAGAAACAACTGGAACGTATGACTTTCTAGTATATCATATAGTAGCCCATGAGTTGCACGCGGTATAAGGCCAACTGTACAAGACAGACAGTTCTGTTTCCTTTTCGCGCGTATCGTCTGCCGCTGTGCGTGTGCGCTGTTTATATCCCGCGTGGATAGTGTAATAAATCGGAAGTGAACCAGTCTGTAGTTGCAGGTATGCACATTAGGGGTGCTGGTGCACAGGTGTGCGGTTTAAGCGCATCGTCTAATACGGGCTTATGCTTAGTCCTGTCCTTCAAGCTATAAGATAGTAACAATATGTCCTACAAACTTCAAAATTAAAGATGTTTCCTACATAAAAACTACACGAAATTCAATGAAAAGAATGTTGTCTGTGGTGTGCAATAACCTGACTTCCTTCTCTCTTTCTCAGAACGCGAGTCACAAGCACATATTTTCACGTAATACAGAATCGTAGTCTGGCAGAGAATCGTAAAAAGATCTTAATCACCTCACTAACCACAATCCTTGAAAAGTTTCTACCAATGGCATTTCACTATAGCACTGCACTTTCAGATCACAAATACGACAAACTCTCCCTGCTAACCAAGTTTCTAACTCTCCCCTCATAAAAAAACAGTAAAAACCCTCATAAATGGTTCAAATGGCTCTGAGCACTATGGGACTTAACAGCTGAGGTCATCAGTCCCCTAGAACTTAGAACTACTTAAAACTAACTAACCTAAGGACATCACACACATCCATGCACGATTCGAACCTGCGACCGTAGCGGTCGCGCGGTTCTAGACCGTAGCGCCTAGAACCGCTCGGCCACTCAAGGCGGCCAAAAACCCTAATCACACAAACGCACAAAAATACTTCCCCCAAATTTCAACCACGATAATTCAAGACAACGCTAGACTCTTACTCACCAACCCATCCTAGGAAGAAGTAAAAATTAGTGAAAGTGCTTGCAGTTAAATAGAGTCTTGATGTTCATTTATTACTAAGAGTTCGTCCTTATCTTTCCGGTTAAAATTTCTATGAGTTAAAAGAAACTTTGACCATGAAAATCAGAAAATCACGAGATTTCGGAAATTAATCCTGACCAGAATCTTATTGTGGTGCCTCATCAGGCGAATGCATATGTGAGAAAACTGCCAGTGTTCGTAATCATGGGCCGGAGTCGACAAAATCTTATGTGGGGTATCGGTTGTGCTGATTTGCATACCGCTATAAAGATGCGTTCCACGTTTGATGACTTACAGAGAAGGGAGGCACCATCTATAGCCATGAAATTTAATTGGTTCTGAGCACTATGGGACTTAACATCTATGGTCATCAGTCCCCTAGAACTTAGAACTACTTAAACCTAACTAACCTAAGGACAGCACACGACACCCAGTCATCACGAGGCAGAGAAAATCCCTGACCCCGCTGGGAATCGAACCCGGTCGCGGGAAGCCAGAGCGCTACTGCACTACCACGAGCTGCGGACGTTAACTGTCGAAATCATTATCCAGTCTTTTAAACAATTTGAGGCACTACCACCATCCGGTGTGTTCTCCATGAGGTCCAGAGTGCAACTGACCTAGTATACAGTACCACCACCAGAGGGCGCTGCCATTCATTCCGTGATGTAATCCAAGATGGTGGCCATCATGTCAACTGATGACACAAGTACCGTTATCCAAGATGGCGGGAAACAGTGTCCACCACGAGGTCTGGACCTATTACACAGTACTGCCACCAGAGAGCGCTGTCGTCCGTTCCATGACGTAACCCAAGATAGTGGGAAACAGTATGGTCACTACGAGGTCTGGACCAAGTACACAGTACTATCACCAGAGGGAGCTGTCGTCCTTTCTGTGACATAACCCAAGATGACTGTCTGGAGCGGGAAATGGCACAACCTGTGCTGGGCTGCTGGAGACAGTCAGGAAGGAGTATACTTTATTTTCGAACAATTTATTTAGGGACCGATTTCAGTTAATATCTTTATCACACTGATAAACACATGCTTGGCGTCATGCCACACAGCCAACAGACCTGTAAACTAAACGCTCTGCAGACATGCAAACAACTCCTAATTTTCCAAATAATTTCAGTACAGCCCTGTAATCTCCTCATAAATAATGCAGTACACTGATATACAGACACGAAATTAACTCGTAAACTGTCCAAATAACGCATAACACAGCCTACAGACCTGCGCAGAAAATAACGCAACAGACACGCAAACAACGTATGCAGGTACCCTCCGTCACCACCTGTCCACTGGAACGCACAGGAGACTCGTGGCAGCCCCCTCGAAGTGACGTGGCCGTCAACTGCCAAATCATGCACAGGTGCCCATTTGGGTCCCTCAAGCATGTGGTGGTGACATCCGCTTCATACTTGACACCTCAGAAATTCCTCTTGAAATACGTGGTGGCCTAGGCGCCATTGACGACGTGACCGGACAGGATTGAAGGCCTATTTGCAAACAAAGTGCAGACGCTCCAAGGTGGGCGGTGCGATCGTGTGTATTCGCCACTGCTGGTGTGAACCCCCCCGTTACCAGTGAAGAGCTTATCGCAGAGCGATGCTGCAAAAATCTGTTCCAGAATAGCACAATCTGCTTTCTCCCAAGTGATTCTAACGGACCATGCGTGACATGCGGCTGACGCATTGCCGTGTGTAGCTACATACCATCGCAAAAAAAATATAAAATTAATTGTTGGTAAGGCGGGTACCAGGTTGAGATTCATTGGGAGAGTCCTTAGAAAATGTAGTCCATCAACAAAGGAGGTGGCTTACAAAACACTCGTTCGAACTATACTTGAGTATTGCTCATCAGTGTGGGATCCGTACCACATCAGGTTGACGGAGTAGATACAGAAGATCCAAAGAAGAGCGGCGCGTTTCGTCACAGGGTTATTTGGTAACCGTGATAACGTTACGGAGATGTTTAACAAACTCAAGTGGCAGACTCTGCAAGAGAGGCGCTCTGCATCGCGGTGTAGCAAACTCGCCAGGTTTCGAGAGGGTGCGTTTCTGGATGAGGTATCGAATATATTGCTTCCCCCTACTTATACCACCCGAGGAGATCACGAATGTAAAATTAAAGAGATTAGAGCGCGCACGGAGGCTTTCAGACAGTCGTTCTTCTCGCGAACCATACGCGACTGGAACAGGAAAGGGTAGTAATGACAGTGGCACGTAAAGTGCCCTCCACCACACAACGTTGGGTGGTTTGCGGAGTATAAATGTAGATGTAGAAGCGCATCTAGGAATGTTCTCAATGTTATACTGAAGCCATATGGCTATCTAAAATAACAACCAAGTCGAACTCTACGAAATTGCATAGTGTCCCAGAGATACTTAACGTGCGCCTTTGTAGCAGTTTTCGTGATGTCTCGACTTTTATGCATGGGATTTCTTGCTCTAAAAGAACCTGTTTAAATAGTGCAGGATAACCTCAAATGCAGTCTTCCTCGCGGTCCTAACGTGGCAGCCCATCCATTACGTGTTACCCTTTCTGCTTTGAACTTACGCAAATGATCTCACTGCTATGTAGAGACTATTATCTCCCAGCACAAAGGATGTGAATGAATTGGGAATTATGATTGGCTCTGTGGAAGCACCAACTGACTTTTTTTTCCTTCTGCAAATATGTCTTTCAGCGGCAAAAAACTATTTTACACAGATCGCCATATTGCACCAACAATTAAACCTTAGAAAGCGCCCCTACATATCGTCAAATACTGAAAAACTCATTCAATTACACTGCCCACCCACTGAGGACAGGAGCTTGAATATTAGACCGTGAATCGGATCTCCAGCCAATAGATATATCAACACGTACCATGTCGATGTAGGAAACATACAATTCATGTCCTGCACCATACAATAATCTCCTCTTTGACATCATTGGTGCATATACCACGAAGACAGACAGCATAGTAGATATACTCGTGGCAATAGATATTTCTCTGCGAGGTCGGTGGTTGAGCGGAGCGCCCTAAGCGGCCTGAAGTTACTCTCAGAACTGTTCTACAAATTCGGGCCTGTTTCACCTGCGCCATACAAACTCAGCCCTTTTACATCATTCATACATATACCGCGAAGACAGACATCACAGTAAGTACTAGATATTTACCGCGAGATTGGGCGTGCATCCACCCCCAGTGCATGACCAGAGCAGCCTCAGCGGATCTAAGTCACTCTCAGAACTGTTCTACAAATTTGGGCTCGCTTCCCCTCGGCACAAACGCGTTGCTGTTTCTGGTCCGATCCTGCTTGCCTGCTCACTTTTCTACACCCATCTCCAGACTCTGGGATTAGAAGAACACATGTATTTTCGCATATTTTGTCATAATATTATACCATTTTCGCGGTACTTCTCGATATCAAGCAGACAGCAGTAGCCTACCGATCGCTCGAGCAACATAATTCCGAAGATATAGACTGGAAATTATTTCTCTAGAAACCTAAAACTTTAGCTAGGTGGGGCGTGTTGTAAACCAGTGAACAACTAGAAACTTGTCACATCTGCAAAGACATTTACGAGGAAACTCGAGAAAAATAGAAAAAACACATTTCCACTCACGAATACCGATGGCGCTGATGTAGCAGACTTGAAACCATCCCTATAATTTACAAGGTCAACTAAGGCGTTTCTCATGTCTAGAGAACTGGTAAACGTGTCTTCCACATGCTAGATGCACACACCACTGTCGATTTTCCCTCAACTAAATAAAAGCGCAGAAGGAGTCAACCGGACAATTTACATGGGAGGAAATAACGGTCCAGGGCAAACACCTCCATATAGAATCTTCTCAAATTTCCATGTGATCACGACAGCTATCCAACACATACTAAGTATTAGTTTGTTATTCCGCTGTCTAGAGGACAACCCGGATAAGACGTCTACATTTCCACATTCCAACAGGTCTCT